>NC_042972.1:55352878-55667878 GCF_901001165.1 Salmo trutta | reverse complement strand
CCCTCTGAGTTCATCGACATGCTGTGCACTTCGGCCAGAGGTAACTTGGCTGGGTTTGACACATACTGCATCATGCCGTGCCGTGAGGCTGAGCCATGTTTTCCATCACAGTCACTAAAGAACAGTAGCACATAGGCCATAAGTGCTTTACATACACCAAAGAGCCTCCGTATCAATATTGTAAAATTAGAAAGTGGCTTCAGGTCTGTAAGGGCCTGTGTGTGTGTGTGTGTGTGTGTGTGTGTGTGTGTGTGTGTGTGTGTGTGTGTGTGTGTGTGTGTGTGTGTGTGTGTGTGTGTGTGTGTGTGTGTGTGTGTGTGTGTGTGTGTGTGTGTGTGTGTGTGTGTGTGTGTGTGTGTGCGTGTTAACAGACAGACATGGATGGTAAAACTGCAAACAGCTATAGCTTGGCTGTAGATCTGAGGCCACCATGCCCTATACCCATTGAACATTAATATTTCAAAATTGTTTACAGAGAATGGAGTTTTGAATCATCCTCTCAGGGTGATGTGGAGTTCCTTCCTGTATTTACCACAGCTTTTAAAGCAACACTACCAACTGTAAGCCTAGATACTGCAAATGTTGTGTAACCTTCTCTATACATTAGTTAATTGCAAAGAAAGATAAATAATCAGTGAAATCTGTCCTAAAATTGAACATTTCTTGATATTTGATAGGTTTTTTTTAAAGATTGAGGTGCCAAATTTGCATTTCTAGATGTTGTGTTTATTTGAGTTTTTGGGTTAGATTTTGGGGTTTCATCCCATAACGTGAATTTTTGTCTTACAAGTTAATTGCATTTCAGAAGGGGACAAATTTAGTTAGGCAAAAAACACTTTGTTGTCCCTCTTTTTCATGAGATAACTGCGCACGTTCAATAACACTAGAAAGAGAAATTGATAAATAAATAAAAGAAAGAAAGATAGGGATGGGGTGTTGTGCATAAGACAGCGGGGCAAAGGTCATGGTGAACAAGGAAAAAAGGAATAAAGGTTGAAGGGACAAAAGCGAAAGAATATTCTCTCACCTCACATTTTCTACTCAAACTAATGATCTCGTAGTAGCCTAAAGTATAAATGTTTATAGAAATGTTAACATTAGCCCTACTGGCTTGCTTGCTTTATTATTTCCATGTGTAATTGTAAGTGTGTCATTTGATTCAAATCTGAGAGCGGCCTAGCGTCAAGCAGGACTAAGGTCTGAGATAATTAGACTATCGTGGTCTGTTGACTGCAAACATCTAGAAAACGGATGTGCATAGCCTAACAATCATATCGGCCATAACCTCCCGCCTCCCAACTAGTGTAAACCGAGATCCTCTTCCAGTATTTGGGGTTGCAATTCAAACAAAATAAATGTGTAAATGATATAACAAAACTTTTGAAAAATTAAAGGAGAGCTGCACACTAGGAGCTCAGATGCAATAATCGAATAGCCTAATATCCAACGTTTAAACAGAAATATATGTATATATATATATATATATTAAACCCCTCACGTTGGATATTAGGTTCAAGTGTTCTACTCCGCTAGCCAGCACTTCGCCTAAATAGGTGTGCGTTTCTTTCGCCTCCAGATTTACGCCAACTTTTACCAACGTTCCGGAAATATATTTCTTAAAAAGCACACATCAGTTCAGTAGGCTATACAAGGCTGGTATTTTGTATTTGCATACAAGTGAGGGAGAAGTAAAAAAGGTAGGCTACCTGTCGAGTCGAGAGGTCTGTCTAGAGGCGCGAGGAAATTGGACTGGGCGCGGGGCCTTTACATGCAGAGAGAGAGAGAGAGAGAGAGAGAGAGAGAGAGAGCAAACCAACGGCACATTTTCCCAGCAACCTCTCGAGCTTTGAGTGGAACAGAAGATGCTCTCGTGATCCTCACTCTTATAGCCTATACGTTCTCTTCTTGCGAAGGTGACTTTGCCTCTGCGCGCAAACTTCCCCGACGTCCGTCAGCATCCATCCTTCTAAACTATGGATATGCATTACACTAACGAAACGGACCGGAGAAGCTAAGCCTGCAACTAGTTGTTCGTGTCGAAAACACTGTAAAATAGACTGATAAATACCTACATCGAAACTTTTTGTGATTTTTTGTTTGTTTGTTGGTGTGCGCTCCCTGCCTGCTGTTGCTGCTGTGTGTATGTTAACCCAAGGAGGCTCGTAGTGTCCGGGTGGTCCGCAACGGAAGGCGTGCTGCGATGAAGGTACTCGGTTGGACCATTGTGATCCTCTCCCAGTGGATTTTACGAAAGGTAAGTGGGTCGGATAACGGCTGGTGAGGCTACTGAACCTTAACGTATTGAATTAACAGAAAGTTGTTGCACCGTTCTTCACTAATTGTCTTGTAACATGTCAAACATGTTGTCTGTAAATTGTGGTAGTCAAAAGTCTTTCATAAGGTAATAGACCCCATCATCACGAGAACATTTTTGAAATACATCCATAGACAAGTAACGTTTAGCCTATAGAGATGTTAGGTCGGGCTCATCTCTAAAATCTACCAAATAGGACAAGCTGCTATTTGACATTCCACCTGTGTGACCTGCCAGTCCAGCCCAGCTACTTTGTGAGAAGTGATTAGATGTCCAGACACAAAAGTGCGCTTTTCAACACCACTTTGTTTTCAAGTTTTTTTTAGTTTTTTTTTTTTTACAGTTGCTTGCATCTCATGACGAAGCAGCATATGTTTCCGAGGATAGTGTTTTTAACAGTTCGGGAGAATGGTGAGCTTCTGTGGAATGGAAGAGCGAGCGCATTACTTTTCCGCACACACCCTGCCACGCGCGGAGGCTCGCTTTGCCGATTTTCAACCGTAAAGCAGCAGGCAGACATACAGCTCCAGATCCTTACTGGCTCGCAGCCCCACGCTTCGCTGACTCAATTATTCCGTCTGAGCGTTTCCCTTCCCCCCACTTAAGCATCCCGCCATTATCTATTTATCTATTTGCGCTGGCAGCAACTTCCTTCAAATTTCTTCAGAAGTTAAAAATGCCCTGGGCTTGTTTTTTATCTTCACATCGTTTTACTAAGCAAAGAGTTTGTGTGTTTATTATAGTTGGAATTTACAGTGTGTGCGTGTGTGCTTGTGTATGTACGTGCGTGCGCGTGTGTGTATGTGTGAGAGGCAGTATAGAATGTACTGCGTGAAAATTCTTGGAACTTGGGAGGGGTAGTTGTTTTTATTGTGGACTGAACAAACTTGTTGTTTGCCACTTTGATCCATAAATACTGGTCAATCATAGGTCATAGGAATGGTCTACATGTGATCAACCATCAAACCCACTCGTTCATATAGAGGGGCAATGTTTTTGAAGAAGGTACAATGGAAGGTTTGGTTAGAAGTGCTTGTGGATGAGTAGTAGTGGTCAAATCTCCAATCTCGCAAGTTCACCGTGTGATCTGCATCATAGGAAGGGGTCGTGACTCATGACCTATGCACCAACCTTACTATAAAACCTTTTAGGGAAACAAACCCCTCTCAACCAGATACGACACACAGTGCATAACGCAAATAGGCCTGCATTTTTTTTGGTGTATGCAGGTATGAAAAGATGCATTTCGGTGACCTTGTGAAAATTGAGATGCCACACCTCAAATTCTCTTATTATTCAAACATTATTTGTATTATTGATGTCAGTGTATTTTACATTATATTACCCTAATTCTCATGATTGCGTTTGTTTATCATCGCATGAAAACATGAACCAGAGACAAAAGAACAGACTCACTCAAACGTTAGTAGCTATGGCGACAGCTCAGTAGCTTTTTAGCTATTTTTAAAACGACTTAAAAGCAGCCATGAAGTGTAAAACAAGTCTTGAACCCAACAGAATAAATTGTTTCAAAGTGACAAACCCTAATGTTACTAGGGCTGTGAGAAGAGGCTGAGGCGATCATTTTCAGTAGTTTGTGTGTGTGCGTGTGTGCGCCTGCGCGTCTGTTTGTGTGCCTACGTCCCTGTGTGTATCTGTGTGTGTTTGTTCGTGTGTGTGTGTGCGGGTATGTGTGTGCTTACAGACAAGTCTACAGTTGACTTTTCAGACATGTTGGGGATGTTAAAAACACCCTGTCATCTGGCAGATTGAGGTTACGCCAACTATTGTGACAGATGACACTTAGTTCTTTTGAGGATTTGAATACAAACTGAAACATTTTACTGGTCATAAATTATACCTGTATTTGGCTCTCACATCAGAGTACAACTCAACTGCAAATGTATTGGTTTCACTTAATGTTGGAGTTACAACCATACAACCATGTCTTCAGGACAGTTATAGTATAGAGAGAACATTAAGTAATTGCTAGGGTGAAATCAAGTTATTATTATAAGCCTATGGGCCTGTAGATTACTACATGAGAGGGTTAACGAGAAAGGAGACGAGAGAGCGAGAGGAAAGAAGAAGAAGAATGGGGGAATAAAAGAGAAAGAGAGATTGAGAGAGAGAGAGAGAGAGAGAGAGAGTGAGGGAAGGATGAGAGAGGAGAGGAAATGGAGAGGGTAAAGGAGGGAGGACCGGGAAGAAGCAGAATGTGTGAAAGAGAAAGAAAGAGAGAGAAAAAGAGATGGTTTAGACTCCAGGCACTACGCAGCGTTGAGCGTTGAAGAGGGATGATCACACATTTTCATGGTGGATGTAAAACGGCCCATCGCCGTTAGCTGATATGGAATTATGTTTTAGTCATATTTTTATGAGTAGTATTAAAATCGGATTATTATTATAACATTTTGATGACCATTTTATGTTACATAGCCTATCTAATATTGTATACACTGACAAAAAAATATAAATTCAACATGTAAAGTGTGTGTCCCATGTTTCATGAGTTGAAATAAAAGATCTCAGATATATTCCATACACACAAAAACCTTATTTCTCTCAAATGTTGTGCACAAATTAGTTTACGTCACTTTTAGTGAACATTTCTTCTTTGCCAAGAAAATCCATCCACCTGACAGGTGTGGCTTATCAAGAAGCTGATTAAATAGCATGAGCATTACATAGGTGCACCTTGTGCTGGGTACAATAACAGGCTACTCTAAAATGGGCAGTCACACAACACAATGCCACAGATGTCTCAAGTTTTGAGGGAGCATGCAATTGGCATGCTGACTGCAGGAATGTCCAATAAAGCTTTTGTCAAAGAAGTGAATGTTTATTTCTCTACCATAAGCCGCTTCCAACGTCGTTTTTAGAGAATTTGGCAGTACGTCCGAACCGACCTCACAACAGCACGTCACGTGTAACCACGCCAGCCCAGAACCTCCACATCCGGCTTCTTCACCTGTGGGATCATCTGAGACCAGCCACCAGCCACAGACAGCTGATGAAACTGAATCAAATCCAATCAAATTGTATTTGTCACATGCGCCTAATACAACAGGTGTAGACCTTACAGTGAAATGCTTACTTACAAGCCCTTAACCTATGATGCTTTAAGAAGTTTTAAGAATAAATAAGTGTTAAGTAAAAAATAGATAAGTCAAAAATTTAAAATAAAAGTAACAAATAATTAAACAGCAGCAGTAAAATAACAATAGCAAGGCTATATACAGGGGGTACCGGTACAGAGTCAATGTGCGGGGGCACTGGTTAGTCGAGGTAATTGAGGTAATATGTACATGTAGGTAGAGTTAAAGTGACTATGCATATATAATAAACAGAGAGTAGCAGCAGCGTAAAAGAGGGGTCTGGATAGCCCTTTGATTAGCTGTTCAGGAGTCTTATGGCTTGGGGGTAGGAGCTGAGTATTTCTGTCTGTAAAAAAGCCCTTTTGTGGAGAAAAACTCATTCTGATTGGCTGTGCCTGGCTCCCCAGTGGGTGGGCCCATGCCCTCACCAGCCCACTCATGGCAGCACCCCTGCCTAGTCATGTGAAATCCATAGATTGTGGCCTAATTTATTTATTTCAATTGACTGATTTCCTTATATGAACTGTAACTCAGTAAAATTGCTGACATTGTTGCATTTTGCGTTTATATTTTTGTTCAGTGTTTATATCTATAAATATATATTGTATATATAATATATATATTTTGTGCATTCCGTCCCCAAGAACACAGTGGCCTCCAGTTTGTAACCACCAAGTTTGTAACCACCAAGACTCTTCCTAAAGCTGGCCGCCCACCAAACTGAGCAATTGGGAGAGAAGGGCCTTGATCAGAGAGGTGACCAAGAACCTGATGGTCACTCTGACAGAGCTCAAGAGTTCCTCTGTAGAGACGGGAGAACCTTCCTGAAGTACAACCATCTCTGCTGCACTCCACCAATCAGGCATGGTACAGTGGCTTGACGGAAGCCACTCCTCAGTAAAAGGCACATGACAGCCCGCTTGGAGTTTGCCAAAACGCACCTAAAGGACTCTCAGACCATCAAAAACAAGATTATCTGGTCTGATGAAACAAGATTAAACTCTTTAGCCTGAATGCCAAGCGTCACGTCTGGAGGAAACCTGGCACAATCCCTACGGTGAAGCATGGTGGTGGCAGTACCATGCTGTGGGGAAGTTTTTCAATGTCAGGGACTGGGAGACTAGTCAGGATCGAGGGAAAGATGAACAGAGAAATGTACAGAGAGATCCTTAATGAAAACCTGATCCAGAGCGCTCAGGACCTCAGACTGGGGCCAAGGTTTACTTTCCGACAGGACAACAACCCATAGCACACAGCCAAGACAACGCAGGAGCGGCTTCGGGAAAAGTCTCTGAAGGTCCTTCAGTGGCCCAGCCAGAGCCCGGACTTGAACCCTGTCGAACATCTCTGGAGAGACCTGAAAATAGCTGTGCAGCAACACTCCCCATCCAACCTGACAGAGCTTGAGATGATCTGCAGAGAAGAATGGGAGAAACTCCCCAATTACAGGTGTGCCAAGCTTGTAGTGTCATACCCAAGAAAACTCGAGGCTGTAATCGCTGACAAAGGTGCTTCAACAAAGTACTGAGTAAAGGGTCTGAATATTTATGTAAATGTGATATTTCAGTTGATTTATTTTTATACAATGTTGCTCTGTCATTATGGGTTATAATGACAGAGCAAAAAAACAATTTAATCAATTTTAGAATAAGGCTATAACATAACAAAATGTGGAAAAGTCAAGGGGGCTGAATATTTTCCAAATGCACTGTATATACTGTATTTACCGGCCACAAATTGGAATACACTAATGGAAAACAACACTTAGACTTCTACTTCCAGCTTATGCATACTTTATATTTATGGACACAGTATATTTAACAAGAGTTCTCCTTTTTTTGTTTTTAGTCCCATCCTTCAGCGACCCTCAATTCCTCCCATCTATCTGAAGACCATCCAGTTTTGATTTGTATTTGCCATATATTTTTCAACTGTGCTGTTTCACAAAAGCTCTGAACCGATATACATTTTACGGACACAGTGTATTTTGTAGTCCCACCATTCAACTCCACTCAACCCTTCCCATCTATCTCTGAACACCATCCAGTTTTGATTTCTATTTGCCATATATTTTTCAGCTGTGCTGTGATGTTTCACAAAAGTTCTGAACCTTTCTGTTCTCATCGTTTCTACAGATTGTAAATTAAAGATAAACATTTTTGCTAAAAGTATTATATTATTGATTGATTGACTATTACTTTTCAAATCACCCAGCAGTGCTATTTGCAGAGTTAGCTCCAGGTAAATGTTGCAGTCCTTTAGCCATTCCTGAACCTGTAACCAAAAACAAGCTACATATGGACAGTACCAAAGCAAATGATCTAATGACTCTCTCATCACAGCAAAATCTTCAGAGCTGGGATGGTTGGTTGTATCCCCCATATATATAACATTCTATTGGTTGCAATAATTCTTTATATTAATTTTAATAGAAAAAATCTAGGTTTTGATTCCGGCTTCGTTTTGTGTATCAGTTCCATGTGCCATGGAATCGGTAGATCAAAAATCTCTTCCCAACTATTTTGCGATCTACATGGCACAGCTGTCAATCTTTTGGTCCTTAAATGAAACTGGTATACTTTTTTATTTCTTTAACCCATTTTGGTCTTTCATACAAGTTCCTTACTTTCTCCCTCTTCCTCTTGCCTCTTCCATTTTTGCATTAATGCTGCAATCAGTTGGTTGGAATATTTGGTAGAGCAGACATTTCCATATACAGTTGAAGTCAGAAGTTTACATACAGCTTAGCCAAATACATTTAAACTCAGTTTTTCACAATTCCTGACATTTAATCCAAGTAAAAATTCCCTGTCTTAGGTCAGTTAGGATCACCACTTTATTTTAAGAATGTGAAATGTCAGAATAATAGTAGAGTGAATGATTTATTTCAGCTTTTAATTCTTTCATCACATTCAAAGTGGGTCAGAAGTTTACATACACTCAATTAGTATTTGGTAGCATTGCCTTTAAATTGTTTAACTTGGGTCAAACGTTTTGGGTAGCCTTCCACAAGCTTCCCACAATAAGTTGGGTGAATGTTGGCCCATTCCTCCTGACAGAGCTGGTGTAACTGAGTCAGGTTTGTAGGCCTCCTTGCTCGCACACACTTTTTCATGTTCTATAGGGTTGAGCTCAGGGCTTTGTGATGGCCACTCCAATACCTTGACTTTGTTGTCCTTAAGCCATTTTGCCACAACTTTGGAAGTATGCTTGGAGTCATTGTCCATTTGGAAGACCCATTTGCGACCAAGCTTTGTTTCATCAGACCAGAGTTAATTTCTCCAAAAAGTATGATCTTTGTCCCCATGTGCAGTTGCGGTTTTGGAGCAGTGGCTTCTTCCTTGCTGAGCGGCCTTTCAGGTTATGTCGATATAGGAATCGTTTTACTGTGGATATAGATACTTTTGTACCGGTTTCCTCCAGCATCATCACTAGGTCCTTTGCTGTTGTTCTGGGAAGGATTTGCACTTTTCGCACCAAAGTATGTTCATCTCTAGGAGACAGAACGCATCTCCTTCCTGAGCGGTATGATGGCTGCGTGGTCCCATAGTGTTTATACTTGCGTACTATTGTTTGTACAGATGAACGTGGTACCTTCAGGCGTTTGGAAATTGCTCCCAAGGATGAACCAGACTTGTGGAGGTCTACAATTGTTTTTCTGAGGTCTTGGCTGATTTCTTTTGATTTTCCCATGATGTCAAGAAAAGAGGCACTGAGTTTGAAGGTAGGCCTTGAAATAAATCCACAGGTACACCTCCAATTGACTCAAATGATGTCAATTAGCCTATCAAAAGCTTCTAAAGCCATGACATAATTTTCTGGAATTTTCCAAGCTGTTTAAAGGCACAGTCAACTTAGTGTATGCAAACTTCTGACCCACTGGAATTGTGATACAGTGAATTATAAGTGAAATAATCTGTCTGTAAACAATTTTTGGAAATAACTTGTGTCATGCACGAAGTAGATATCCTAACCCACTTGTCAAAACTATAGTTTGTTAAAAGAGGTTAACAAGAAATTTGTGGAGTGGTTGAAAAACGAGTTTTAATGACTCCAACCTAGGTGTATGTAAACTTCCGACTTCAACTGTGTGTCCACCAGTCCTATTAATTATATCATTTACAAAGATTATACATTTCTTTCTTTTTTTTTTTCTCCAAACATCCTGTGTTTTTTTAATCAATAATATTTGTTGAAGTCCCGCTTCATTTTGTAATGTAAAAGTTGTATTTTGGTGGATTAAACTGAAAATGCAACCAACTTTCTAATAGCGATATTTTGCAGATAATTTTATTTTCAAATAACCGAAAGTGAGAGGTTGTAATCTGAATAAAGAGAAAAAGGACATTCTTGAACATGGGGCGAGACATTCTTACTAATCTGCTAGAGAAGCAGTTCGGATTTAAGTATAACTTCTTTATGACTGAAGCTTTTAGTGAGAGGTCTAATGCTTAAATATTGAATAATTTCTGCCCTCTGATTGCATATTCATTATATAAATAGGACTTAAAAATCCTTAAAAAATAAAAATTGGGCTTACTGTTCCAAATAAAATGGAATTTTGTTTGCTAATATAATTTAAAAAACAAGTCGCTAGGTGTAGGCAAGGCCATAAGAAGATAGGTAACAAGGGGTGTGGCTAAAGAGTTAATCAGTGTGATTTTTGCGCAAATAGACAGGTGTTTTCCTTTCCATGGTAGCAAGATTTGATCTATTTTTGCTAACTTTCTATTAAAATGTATTGTAGTGATATAATGTCTTTCTTTTGGGATATGAATTCCGATTATGTCCACTTCACTGTCAGACTTTTTTATTGGTAAAGTACACGGTAATGTAAAAGTAGAATTTTTGGGGATTTTTTTTTGTGATCAATACAAAATAAAGTACACTCATGATTTGGTTGGAATTCAGAGAGGTTAGAAAAATGATCTAGATCCTCTATGAGGCTGTGGAGGGATCCAAATTGTGGATTTAAAAGAACATGAATCATCAGCGTACAGTGACACCTTTATTTTTAAGCCCTGAATTTCTTGCCCCATGATATTATTGTTGGATCTGATTTTAATAGCTAACATTTCTATGGCCATATTAAATAGATATGCCAATAGTACACAACCTTGTTTTACTTCTCTTGACAGTTTAATACTTTCTGAGAAGTAGCCATTATTTACTATTTTACTATACATAACTTTAACCCATTGTATAAGAGATTCTCCAGAATTGAAATATTCCAGGCATTTATATATAAATTCTAGTCGTACTTTATCAAAAGCCTTTTCAAAGTCAGCTACAGTATGAGTCCCAGATATTTCATAGTGTTCTATTGTTTCCAGTACTTGTTTTATATTATCTCCAAAGTATCGTCCATGAAAAAAACATGTCTGATTAGGATGAAGTCTGAGGTCTTGAGCAGGTTTTCATCAAGGATCTCTCTGTACTTTGCTCCGTTCATCTTTCCCTTGATCCTGACTAGTCTCCCAGTCCCTGCCACTGAAAAACATCCCCACAGTATGATGCTGCCACCACCATGCTTCACTGTAGGGAGGGTGCCAGGTTTCCTCCAGATGTGATGCTTGGCATTCAGGCCAAAGAGTTTCATCAGACCAGAGAATCTTGTTTCTCATGGTCTTTTGGCAAACTCCAAGCGGGCTATCATGTGCCTTTTACTGAGGACTGGCTTCTGTTTGGCCGCTGTACTATGAAGGCCTGATTGGTGGAGTGCTGCAGAGATGGTTGTCCTTCTGGAAGGTTCTCCCATCTCCACAGATGAACTCTGGAGCTCTGTCAAAGCAACCATCAGGTTCTTGGTCACCTCCCTGACCAAGGCCCTTCTCCCCCGATTGCTCACTTTGGCCCGGGCGACCAGCTCTTGGAAGAGTCTTGGTGGTTCCAAAATTCTTCCATTTAAGAGGAGGCCACTGTGTTCTTGGGGACCTTCAATGCTGCTAAAATGTTTTGGTACCCTGCCCCAGATCTGTCCCTCAACACAATCCTGTCTCTGAGCTCCACGGACAATTCCTTCGACCTCATGGCTTGGTTTTTTCTCTGACATGCACTGTCAGCTGTGGGACCTTATATAGACAGATGTGTGCCTTTCCAAATCATGTCCAATCAATAGAATTTACTACAGGCGGACTCCAATCAAGATCATCTCAAGGATGATCAATGGAAACAGGATGCACCTGAGCTCAATTTCAAGTCTCATAGCAAAGCTTCTGAATACTTACGTAAATAAGGTATTTACATTTTTAGTTTTTAATACATTTGCTCACATTTCTAAAAACCTGTTTTTGCTTTGTCACTATTGGGTATGGTGTGTAGATTGATGAGGGGAAAAAAACATTTAATCCATTTTAGAATAAGAATAACATAACCTGTTTATTTTGGGATTTACTCCCATTCTTCTCATACTTTAACGAATGCATTGAATGTTATGTCGGAAAAAGTAAGTTCTAAATGATTCTGTTGTGGTTAAAAACAAGTAGGTCATCCAATAGACTTTGATACAATTTCCAATATCCTAGCCCACATGGACATTCTGTAAGAGTAATGTATTTGACCATTATTTGATGGTCCGACCCCATTCTGTCCCCTATCAACACTTTTTAAACTTTTGGTGCTATCGAGAATGTAGTCAAGACGATTAGCTTGATTGAGCTTTCGCCATGTATATCTCACTAGGTCAGGATATTTAAGCCTCCATATATCCACTTGTTCCAATATATCCATGATATTTGTGATTTCCTTTACGGTCCATTGAGGTATTTAAAACCATATTGTAATCTCCCACCATAGTAACAGAGTCTTGTATATAATTCCTTCTCGCATCTATCTACGTGCTCTCACCTTTTCCCTTCGCTTGTGGACTTCAGTGCAGTTTAGCAGTTACACCAACTGGCCCCGGTGGCAATAAATTAATAAAACCAAAAGCTTACCTTGACTTGGAAGAGTTCCAGTTTTGGATAGCCATAGCCAGCTAGCTAACGTAACATCCCTCTCTGTTTGAGCCGGGAGTTTGATTAGGCTAAACTAGCTAACTGCAGTCAATGCTAGCTAAGTAAGTGAAAGTGAAAAAATATATACTATGAAATCTCTCTCGCTCTCTCTCTCTCTATTGCGTCTCCTTAATTTTGGAAGAAATGTATTTGCTTAAAACTGTTCAACTATTGTCTTTCTCTCTCTTTGAGTCAACTACTCACCACATTTTATGCACTGCAGTGCTAGCTATCTGTAGTTGATGCTTTCAGTACTAGATTCATTCTCAGATCCTTTGACTGAGTGCATATGTCAGTTCAATGCATGTATACGTCAGGTAGCCTAGAGGTTAAAGTGTTAGACTGGTAACTGAAAGGTCGCAAGATCGAATGCCCGAGCTGACAAGGTAAAAAAATCAGTCGTTCTGCCCCTGAACAAGGCAGTTCCTAGGCTGTCATTGAAAATAAGAATTTGTTCATAACTGACTTGCCTAGTAAAATAGAAACTATAGCTTGCCCACTCCATAAAAAACTGCTATATCTGCACTGATTGGTGAAGTAATGTTGATCTAAATGTAAAACAAGTAATAATAATTCAGAGGTTCAGAAAGGAATGATATAAACCACTACTTTTTTTGGGATTAAACGGTTCAGAACTTTAATTTGCTGGTCAGAACAGTGGAACAGAACGAAGAAAATAATGCTTCTGTTCAGAACCAAACGATTGGAAAGTCATTTTGGCTCCAACCTCTCCTTCTGAAGCATGTGCTCATTCTATTGTCAGTCAGACACCTGAGCCAGCCACTAGAGTAGAACTGTTCCTCTCCCTGCCAGGTCATATGGCTCTCTCTGAGGGGGAGAGAGGGCAGGGTAGAAGGGGAAGGGTGTGTGTGTGTGTGTGTGTGTGTGTGTGTGTGTGTGTGTGTGTGGTAGGTAGGTAGGTAGGTAGGTAGGTAGGTAGGTATGAGTGTATGACTGGCAGTCACCTGGCTCATTTTCAAGACCCAGAATCATCCGCAATAGGTCCCCTAATCTGTCAAATTATATTCTATGTTCACTATTCCATAATCTGTTGTGTAATCTGTTGCATGATGAAAAAAGCAATCACATTACTGGTATACCAGACGAGTAAGTATCTACTATCTATGCCTAGTGTATATTTATTATAGCTACTGTATTCCCTCTGAAACAGCATTAATTCCCATTGGCCAGATAAAACTATAGCCAACAGGATTTATTTTTTATTTTTTTTACATTTGGCCTACCTACAATTATTAATTTCCGTCCCAATTAAGTTTTTGACATTTGTACCCACATTTAGGCTATGACAACCTACTGTTTTTATATTACTCATTGCAGACTACCAAAGACCTTTCTTACAACGAGTACAAAATACCTTGGCCATGGTGCTAAATATTTTCTGTGGTTTTCTTTTGGATTGTCTAGAGATACAACCAGGAGGTTATCAATAATTTCAGACATGCCAGTCAGTATGTTCTATTCATTGATCTCAAGGCCTGCTTCAGACCTCTGGCTGGTTGGACACACACAGCCATAGCATTGTGGATTCATTGTAGTGTAGCAAGCAAATACGTGTGTTGTTGTTTGTACATAAAACATTTTTTTTTTACTTAAACCAATTTACATTAAGATCAAGAACACTGCAAACATATTTCTCATTCAGCCTGGAATTATCTATGGAGTATTGCAGTAAATGAGATGGACAGCATAGCAAAAAAATAATCAGCAATAATTAATTTACTGTTCTGCAGGAAATGTCCTATAGAATTGTATCACATCCAACTTTTATCAGTGCTCTGGTTTGACCTCTCCTCTCTTCTCTTCTCCTTTCCTCAAACTCAACTCTTCTCTCCTCCCACTTATTATCTCTCTCCTGTCTTATCCTTCTCTCCTCTCGTTTCTCCCTCTTCTCACCTCTCCTCTCTTTTCTTCTCCCCTCCTACCTTCCTCCCTAACCCTCATATTTCTTCCCTCCCTTCCCCTTCTACCCTGCCCTCTTTCCCCCTCCCCTCCTGCCTCCCCCACCTCCCCTCCCTCTCTGCCAGTGCTCTGGTTCCTCCTGGGGAGGCCTGGTCTACTTCTTCTTCACTTCTTCTAAAAAATGAGCCCCATCTGTTCAGGCTCTCTGCTGGTGGGCCATGGTTGTTAAATTAGATGGCTTCTGATCCATCCATCTATCTGGCCTGATCTGGACACTCCTCACAACTCTCTCCCCTACATCCACAGGGGGGCACACCTCAGGTCATTAACTATCAGACACTATGGTTGGACTACGGATCGGATGGTGAGGGGAAGAGGGGCCGCCATCTTTACTGGTGGTGTTAATGGTTGCTCTCTGTGATCTTATTCGGTATCTCCTCTCCCCACCCTACTACCTTCCTGCCTCCCAGTAGGGTGGGGAGAGGAGAGGCAGAACGAGAGCACTGGGCTCCAGATCAGACCTCAGCCTGTCTGGATTGGCCAGGTCTGGGTGTATGGTGCCCTACAGTACATGGTGCCAGCCTGCTCTGGAGCTGACCATAGCCAGCTGCTGCCCTACTCCTCCAGGACGCCCCTCTCTCTCAGCCCAGCCGGAGGCTGGGTCCAGTGGGGAGGGGCCTCCTCTGTACTGGGGCCAGCCTGGTAGTGGTGAAGGTGTGGTGGTGGAGGGGAGCTTCCAGTACTAGTCTCTGCCAGAGAGGCCCACAAATGCTGATGCCAAGGCGACGTAAGGATGCCTGAAACCTGCCGTGTCTAGCTAGTCTACTCTGGCCCCATGTGTGGTGTAGCTAGCACATGCCTGGCATTTCAATTCACTCACAAAGCCCACACACAGACACAGAGGCCTGATAACAGTCCAGATCACCAACGACGACGATGAAACAGCTTTTAGGGAGGAGGTCAGAGACCTGGCAGTGTGGTGTCAGGACAACAACTTCTCCCTGAATGTGGGCAAGGCAAACAAGCTTATCGGGGACTACAGGAAACGGAGGGCCGAACACACCCCCATTGAAATCGACGCGGCTGTAGTGGAGCAGGTCGAGAGCTTCAAGTTCCTCGGTGTCCGCATCACTAAGGACCTATCGTGGTCCAAACACACCAACACAGTTGTGAAGAGGGCACGACAAAGTTCTACTGCTGCACAATTGAGAGCCTCTTGGCTGGCTGCATCACCGCAGGGTATGGCAACTGCACGGCATCTGAACGCAAGGCGCTACAGAGGGTAGTGCGTACGGCCCAGGCGGTGTCAGAGGAAGGCCCTAGAAATTGTCAAAGACTCCAGCTACCCGGCAAACGGTACTGGAGCGCCTAGTCTGGGACCAAAGGCTCCTAAACAGCTTTTACCCCCAAACCATAAGACTGCAGAACAGTTAATCAAATGCTTACCTGGACTTTTTACATTGAACCCCTTTATTATTTACATTTTTATTTGCACTAACTCTCTTGCACCGGCTCTATGCACACTCACTAGACTCTAGCCACACACTCACACATACTACACTGACACTCCAACACACACACGCATACATGTACACACACACACACACACAACATACGATCACATACACAAAACACAGACACAGACATGCATATTGAGGCCACACACACACACACTCTCACACACAGTCACTCTTCGACACTCTTCACACACACTGCTGGTACTCTGTTTATTATATATCCTGATTGCCTAGTCACTTTTCCCCTACCTACATGTACATACTGTATTACCTCAATTACCTTGTACCCCTGCACATTGAATTGACTTCAAATCATCAAATCAAATCAAATTTAATTGGTTACACACATGGTTAGCAGATGTTAATGCGAGTGTAGCGAAATCCTTGTGCTTCTAGTTCCGACTTGGTGCTGGTACTCCTTGTATATAGCCTTGCTATTGTTATTTTATTGTTACTATTTCCTTCTTTTTTATATATATATTTTTCTTACTTTTTAAATCTGCATTGTTGGGTAAGTAAGCATTTCACTGTAAAGTCTACAGCTGATGTATACGGCGAATGTAACCAATGAAATTTGATTTGATTTGACACACACAGTCACACACACACACACATTCCTTGCTCAATGGATGGGTGACAGAGCATCACAATGGCATTGTGTTTGTGTAATTACTCAGCATACAACTGCTCCCCGAAAAGAAAAAAAAGGCAGGGAAAAAAAATTCAGAATAGATGATAATGTCTAAAAAGGAATCAATTTCAGAATATCCCGGGCAATACACTCATCCCAAGTAAAAATCTATGTGACAGATACAGCTACATATCACCACGCAACCAGCAGAGCACGCTGGAAATTAATAGGCCAAAAGAGAAATATATTACCGACGCTAAGGCATGGAAAGCCATGGAAAATGAGGAAACGCTCGCATATACTGTGCTTCTGTTGTCAGGGTGTGAGGGGGGTAGACAAAGAGTGTATTTATTACACTGCAATTACCATTGAGGTATCACAGGCGTAATGGCAGTGGAGAAAATGAACACTTTGCGGGTACCGATAAAGGGGACATTATAGCAGGGTTTGTCATGCCCTGTGAGCCTCTCCTCCTGGTGGTCCACTATCCATCACAACCACCACACCACATCTGCCTTTAGAATGCACCTGCAGAGAGAGAGAGAGAGGAGGAGAGAGGGAGGGAGGGAGGCAGATGGAGGGAGAGGGGAGAGAGAAATAGATAGGAAGAAAAAGAAAGAGGGAGAGTGTCACCACAATACAGAAGAGAAGAGTGCGGACTATAAGAATCATCATCATCATCACTTATGTTAACTCTGTGTGTTGAATCTGCCTTCTTTGCATGTATCTAATAATGCCGTAGGAGGGGAGTTTATTGTCTTTAGCAGATGAAGTTGTCCGCCCTACTTTAGATGGCGACTTTGTCTTTAGCAGATGAAGGGGTCAGCCCTACCTTAGATTGGGAGTGTAGTGTATAGGGTGTTCAGCAGATGAAGCGGTCAGCGCTTCTTTAGATTGGGAGTGTAGTGTGTAGGGTGTTCAGCAGATCAAGTGGTCAGCCCTACTTTAGATTGCTCTGATGCTCCAGTTAGAGAGGTCCCCAGTCGTGGCTGAGATGTGAAATGTGAGCAGTGAATAAATGTGTTCCCCTCTATAGCTCTGAGGAAGGCTATGAAATAGATCACATCATAAGGGACGGAAGGACTGGTTGGCACTGATCGTCTTAGCACCACTCTTGTTGGTTTTTATCTTAGTTACTTGTACAGTGCCTTCAGAAAATATTCAACCTCCTTGACTTTTTCGACATTTTCTTGTGTTACAAGGTGGGATTCAAATTGATTTAATTGTAATTTGTTGTCAACGATTTACAAAAAACACTCCGTAAGGTCAAAGTGGAAGGGAAATTATATATTTTTTTATTGTTTTTATGGAAAATATATCACGAATATATCTTAATTAATAGATAAGTGTTCATATTCAACCCCCTGAGTCAATATATGTTAGAATCACCTTTGGCAGCGATTAGAGCTGTGAGCCCTTTTGGGTAAGTCTCTAAGAGCTTTGCAATACCTGGATTGTACAATATTTGCCCGTTATTCTTTTTTTAAACTCTTCAACCTCTGTCAAGTTGCTTGTTGATCAATGCTAGACAGCCATTTTCAAGTTTTGCCCTAGATTTTCAAGCTGATTTTAAATCAAAAGTGTAACTAGGCCACTCAGGAGCATTTCATGTAATCTTGGTAACTCTACTAATTCTTGTAGAGCTGGGCGATATGGCCAAAATATCATTTCACGGTATGTAAAAACAAAAATGATGGTATGACGGTATTTTATGTTTTTGATTAAAGGTCAACATTTGTTTTATGAGTAGTGCATGACTCTAGGGTGGCAGCACATACATTCTAAGTGATTTCATTTTGATTTATTTAATACTGTACAATTCAACTTCAACCCAAAAATGTTAGCGTTTTCTGCAATCATTTGAGATCATTCTACGCTGCCATGTAGATGAATGAAAATGCCAGGGAGGAGTTACTCTGACATGGTAGGAACCAAAGTGTTTCGTAGGGGACCCACTAATCTTTGGCTAAACCGAATGTTTTCTCTTAGATACTTTATGTAGCTGACATATTCATGCTTTGTGTATTCCTCTTTGATTTAGAATATACTGTTGCACAAACAACATGATGATTTAGGTCTACACCATCACTGGTATTATCAAGCTGTATAGCTAATTACATTTGCTCTGACTCAGTACATTCATTAGCTAGCTAGCTAGATAGCCAGCTAACTAGCGATTAGCATTAGATGCGAACACAATTTAGGCCCAACTTGCTAAGAAAATACAAACTAGCTGTTTGCAGATGTAAGAAACACAAACTAATAGTGTAATTATAGAACACACGTGGATTTATATTAACCCTTGTGTAGTCTTAGCATTCTGTATACTCCCCTTGTCCTAAGGGTAAAAAATGACCCCCCTTCACTAAACCCCTAAAATAAAGCAGCTAAATTGAATTTTTTACCCTAAATCTATTTTGCATGAAGAAACAATCCGTCATTCATCACAAACTTTGTGAATATCTGGGTTTTCCCTCTTCACAATGCAGAAAGACTGCATTTAATCAGTGGACACGACTCGTTTTAATTACAACACACATGTCATAATTATTTTCTTTACTAAAGTAGAGGTTTATTATTATTATTATTATTGCTAAAGGTACTGCATAGGTGTAAACACACTTGTATAGCCTAAGGAAGTAGCAGAAATGTGCAGAAAGTAGTTTTGAATGCATTTTATTGAAGGGAAACAATAACAGTCTTGAACATTTTTGGCAACATAGTGATATATTCTTATATACTGTAGAATGAGGAATTCAACTACAAAATACTAGTCTTCTCACATTTTTTGAACCATTGCCCCCACCCACAAGGTGAATAAACAACAACAATAAATAAGAATAAAATAAGATAAATACATACAAAACAAAATGTGAAGAACATAAATCAATCAACTCTAATTAGCACACGTAGGACAGTAAGCAAGTGTGTGTGCATGGACTTTGCAGATGTATTTCTCACGTGCAGCACATAGTATTTGTTTTTCAGTCCTTTGGGCGGCAGCATTGGCATCTCCTCCTCTTGCCTGCCCCAGCTGCAGCCTCAGGTGGATCAGGACAAGATTCAGCCCCCTGAACAGCTTTCACAAGCACTGCAGAGGCTGCTGTGCAGGGGAGGCACTCCCTTCTTTGAATGTGTGGGGTTACATGTGCCTTTCCCAGCTGCTCCAGGAACACCCTCCTCTTGTTCCGCTTATCAGGGATCCAGGTAGGGTTGATCTTGTTCCATATCATGAAGGCATTGTATGAGAACACATCAATGATGTTACGGAAGATGACCAGGGACCAGGGGGCAGTCATCCTCCTGCAGCTGTAAGTTCCAATCACCTTGTCCAGGTTGGCCACGCCACCTTTGTTGTGGTTGTAGTCCAGGATGATGGCTGGCTTCCTGTCCTCACGATCACTGATGTCAGCTGTTTTGTGCAGTGTGCTCAGGAGGACCACATTTTTGTTCCTCTTTGGGAGCTAAGAAACTAGAGTGGTGGTGGGGGTGAAGGCAAACTTTGATGAGAAGGCCTCTCTCCCCCTTGTTGTGAGGAGTGCAGGGGGGAGCTCAGGCTTGTTCTTTCTAACTGTGCCACCCATAATCTTTCTTTCTAACTGTGCCACCCTCTTCAGGAGCTGCTGCCTGAGTTCAATCAGTAGCACACAATCTCAATGTCTCATTGTGTGTGTGTGTGTGTCTTTGTGTTTTTTGTGGTGTGTAAATGATTTTATAACTGCCGGGTCAAAAATGACCCTAAGAGAATCTTTCTACCCTGGTGGTATACAGCTGTCATGGAAATATGAACAAAGAGATGTTTCAGTTTTTCTAATGTTGTTGTCACTCTAGGAAAAGTTATACAATTTCAAGTTGAAACAAATATAATTTAGAGGGTTTTGTCTGCCGTTAAACATAGTGGCAGGTCATTTTTTACCCTTAAGGCAACACAAGGGTTAAGAAACAAAGTGAAAACAGCAACATTGTCATCAACATTGTTGCATGTGCTGCATTGGCCATTCAGACTGAAAGCAAGTGTCTCGTGGTCAAGGAACAACAAAATGTGCTCCTTAAAACCTGTTGAGGATCTTATCCCGATCTTATCCCGGTATTGGGATTCATTGTCATGTGACCATGGCGGGGAATTCAAAACTGCAAGAGTAATCATTTCAAAAAATCAAATAATCAACTATTTTCCTCCATTTGAAAGATATATCTCCTAAATCTAACCACGCTGTCCGATTTTCAGAGGCATTACGGAGAATGCATAAAGTTAGGTTATGTGAGGAGAGTACATTGACAATAGCTGCGTGTAATGTTTAGCCAATTCAAAGAAGGGCATCAACAGACAGAAAACTAGCTAGAATTATGCACTTACCTTTGACAATCTGCATCAGATGACACTCATAGGACATTATGTTATACAATACATGCATTTTTAGTTCCATCAAGTTCATATTTATATCCAAAAACAGCATTTACAGTCGCGGTGAAATTCAGAATTTTTTTCGGCTCGAATGCACCCAGTGAATCCAGCATTACAAATCACGGAATTACTATTCGAAAACATTGGTAAATTATAATATTGTCATTCAAAGAATAATATATTATCATCTCGTAATTGCTACCGAATGGCCAGATCTCAAAATAACTTTACTGGGAAATCACATTTTGCATAAACTGGGTACTATGCTAACAACAATGAGCTATATGCTAAGCTAAGCTATACCGTTAGCATTAGCATCATCTAATATCGATAATAACATTCTAAATATCCCCTTACCTTTGATTATCTCCATCAGAAGGCGCTGCCAGAGATCCCAGGTCCAGAACAAAAGTGGTTTCTTTTGACAAAGTTCATAATTTATGTCCAAATAGTTAGCGTTCAGTAGGCTCCCACAAAATGAGGTGGGCAGTGTAAAGTCACGTCGAAAAGCTAAAGAAAACCTAGTAAATAATCTATTTACGTTTGTTTAAACATGTCAAACGTTGTTTAGCACTAATCTTTTGTTCCATTTTTAACGTGAAACATCAGTAAACATCAGTAATATTTTCACACAACCTATCAAGTGTCTAGAATAAACGATAATGACAAAGGCACTCTTCTCAGATTCATGCGCAGGCGCAAAAAATGAAGTGATGACGTGTCAACTTGTAAGCTTTCTAATTCGGTCTGTATTCATGACAGATGCTTCCAACAACTTTCTAAAGATCGTTGACATCTAGTGGAAGCAGTAGGAGTTGCGAACTGAATCCTTTCTCACTGTGGTATCTTTAAAACAATGACACTAAATAGTACAGTCACAAAATTCTCATTTTTTTTAATCTATTTTTCACAGGTTTTTGCCTGCAATATGAGTTTTGTTATACTTACAGACACCATTCAAACTGTTTTAGAAAATTCAGAGTGTTTTCTATCCGAATGTGTTAATAATATGCATATCCTAGCTTCTGAGTTGGTGTAGGAGGCAGTTAAAAATGGGCACATATTTCTTTCAAAATTCTCAATACTGCCCCCGTGGCCCGTAGAGGTAAGTGATGGGTGGAAAGCAACATGGAGAGAGAGCGGAGAGAGATGACTCAAGTAGCGAAGTAAACTATAAAAATGGACGTTACACATGGCGTATCACATTTAACAAACCAAATATTAAAATACCATTATAGAAGGTAAAGTAAAAACCCAAACCGGTCCGTGCATAAATACCGGTATATCGTAAAATACGGTATACCACCCAGCCCTAAACTCTAGTGTATATTTGGCCTTGTGTTTTAGGTTATTGTCCTGCTGAAAGGTGAATTTGTCTCCCTGTGTCTGTTGGAAAGCAGACTGAACCAGATTGTCCTCTAGGATTTTGCCAGTGCTTAGCTATATTCCATTTCTTTTTATCCCAAAAACTCCCCAGTCCTTATTTATGAAAAGCATACCTATAACATGATGCAGCCACCACCATGCTTGAAAATATGAAGAGTGGTACTCAGTAATATGTTGGATTTGCCCCAAGCATAACACTTTCTATCCAAGACCAAAAGTTTGTTTCTTTTCCACATTTTTTGCTGTATTACTTTAATGCCTTAGTTTTACTTTAATGCAAACAGGATGCATTATTCTGTACCGGCTTAATTCTTCACGCTGTCATTTAGGTTAGTATTGTGGAGTAACTACAATGTTGTTGATCCTTCTTCAGGTTCTTCCTATCACAGCCATTAAACTCAGTAACTGTTAATTAAATCACCATTACTGAAATCCCAGAGTGGTTTCTTTCCTCTCCAGCAACTGAGTTAGGAAGGACGCCTGCATCTTTATAGTTACAGGGTCGATTGATATACCATCCAAAGAGTGAATAACTTCACCATGCTCAAAGTGATATTCAGAGTCAGTTTTTTGTTGCTGTCGCCATCTATCAATAGGTGCCAATAGGTGCTGAAGAGTGTGTGTACTCTGTGAGTGTACCAAGGTGGTCTGAGTTATTAGACAGCCTTGGGTTTTCACAATGTTTTTGGTGATTAATAGTGACACACCTGGGAGAGATATATAGAGGACGATTTTGTGCATGTAATGAAATATTAAAGTGTAATCCCAGAGACACCAAATATCATAACTCATACTGCACACGGGAGTGCTCAGGGTCAGGTCGAACGCTGTGTGTGTGTGTATGTGTGTGTGTGTGTGTGTGTGTGTGTGTTAACAGACAAGTGTGTATGTGTTTCTCGGTGTGTTTGTGTCTGTATTTTGTTTCTGTGTGTGTGTGTATATGTGTGTATATGTGTGTGCATGCGAGTGCCCGTGTACGGCTTGCTACAGATGTGACTGGGCTATTAGGATTAGTTTCTATCATTTTTTAATATCTCTACCATCGTGCCTTGTAATGCATTAATTCAGACACGCATTGAATTTATTGGAGAGAAAAAAGTCAGTGGTCCACAGCTGAAATGATGACCCTGCTAAGCCAGACGGAAAGCACTGTACCTTTTGAAATACACAGAATAAATACAGAAGAGATTGGACATCATTTCTAAAATCCGTATTAGACAGACATTTTTCTGTCTCTAGGTTTTTATTAAGATAGATGCAGTATGTAATAATAATAGATATGGTGTATTGCCTTAAATCAGAGGATAAATAGTAGTGCTGGGAATTGCTAGGGACCTCTCGACACAATATTATCACAATACTAAGGTGCCAATATGATATGTATTGTGATTTTCACGGTTCTCCTGATTCTATGTCTGTTGCGATTCAATACTGCGATTTGATGTTCCAAACATATTGCTCACCATATGTCTGCTGCAGAGGGACAAGAGAGAGCCATGACAAAATTAGTTTTGATCTGTCATGGCTCACTATGTAAAAAGAAGATGAAGAACAAGCTATGAAGGAAAAATACTGTCACTTTGGTGCAGGTACAGCTGACTAGCACAAAAATAGTATTGCAATATTGTCAGAAATACTATCCCGAAATGCAATTGTATAAAAAAAATTGCACATAACTAATAAATAAGTGGAAAATGTTAAAGAAAAGGTGAAGACTTTTTGTTATTTTAGAATTATAATGTCCAGGAAAAGATTTTGTCTATAAAGCCTTTATGTCATTTTTCTGTTGGCAAGCCTGTATGGCAAACATATCATTTACCTGAAGAGCACAAGCAGTACTTGAACCCCAATATATCTGATTCATCTTCTGCACCTGCCTTTCAATCCTGGCCAACCTGTCACATCCTGCTATCCTTCCTTCTTTCCTCTTGCTCTCTCTTTTCTCTTTCTCTTTCTTTCTCTTTCTCTTCCTCATTCTCCACCTATTCCTCGTCCTCCACCAATTCTTCGTCCTCCACCTATTCCTAGTCCTCCACCAATTCCTCGTCCTCCACCTATTCCTCGTCCTCCACCATCTTCCTCGTCCTCCACCTATTCCTCGTCCTCCACCATCTTCCTCGTCCCCCACCTATTCCTCGTCCTCGTCCTCCACCTATTCCTCATCCGCCACCTATTCCTATTCCTCGTCCTCCACCTATTCCTCATCCTCCACCTATTCCTATTCCTCGTCCTCCACCTATTCCTATTCCTCGTCCTCCACCTATTCCTATTCCTCGTCCTCCACCTATTCCTATTCATTGTTCTCCACCTATTCATATTCCTCATCCTCCACCTATTCCTATTCCTCGTCCTCCACCTATTCCTATTCCTCGTCCTCCACCTATTCCTATTCCTCGTCCTCCACCTATTCCTATTCCTCGTCCTCCACCTATTCCTATTCCACGTCCTCCACCTATTCCTATTCCTCGTCCTCCACCTATTCCTATTCCTCGTCCTCCACCTATTCCTATTCCTCGTCCTCCACCTATTCCTATTCCTCGTCCTCCACCTATTCCTATTCCTCGTCCTCCACCTATTCCTATTCCTCGTCCTCCACCTATTCCTATTCCTCGTCCTCCACCTATTCCTATTCCTCGTCCTCCACCTATTCCTATTCCTCGTCCTCCACCTATTCCTATTCCACATCCTCCACCTATTCCTATTCCTCGTCCTCCACCTATTCCTATTCCTCGTCCTCCACCTATTCCTATTCCACGTCCTCCACCTATTCCTATTCCCGTTCCTCTTTTTTTCTCTTCCTCTGCCTCTTTCACTTTTTCTTTCTCTTCTACTATAACCCCTAGTACTACTGGTCTCTGATTGTAGCCTGGCTAACCTACCCTACTTTGGTGCCATGTGTTTCCTCAGCCTTTTGTGAGCCTCTCAGGGTTTAGTGGAACAGACAGCAATGGCAGACACACACGTGCACACCCACACACTCACACACACACACACACACACACACACACACACACACACACACACACACACACACACACACACACACACACACACACACACACACACACACACACACACACACACACACACACACACACACACACACACACAGATATGAATCACACTGTATATTCACTGTTGAATAATATAACATCTCAGCTTGGGTTTTAGTTAATTAGTCGTAAGGAGGGGGGATGAAGGGGGGGATTGGATTCTCTCTCCTTTAACTTGGTCCAAGTTTGCCCAAAGGAGGTTATCGGGGATGGGGTCAGAGCTGTGCAAGGAGAGGGAGAGGAACAAACAGAAATTGTGATTTAGCAGGAAGAGAGGATAGGAAAAGAGAGAAAAGACAAGAGGGCAAGGAAAGGGAAGAAAAGGAGAAGAGACGAGAGAAGAGGAGAGGAGGAAGACTTGTCTAACATTTTTCACCACCAGGACAGATTTGAAGTGTTCTTCTGCTCATGCTGTACTTGAACTGTCTGAATGAATTAGAATAACTGTGACAGATCTTTTCAGCGTAAATGCTTTTTTCGGGGTTGTTAAATGTTCACACTTCAGACATTTCCTTCTGCGTGGGCCTTGCGTAACTTTGCAGGAGTTTAACTTGACATGTTCTGAAAACAATGTTGAGAACATGGAGAGCTAGACTATTTGGACTACTACCTTAGCTAAAATGTTGTCACGTCATAACAGAGCCATCCCAGACAGAGGATTTGTCTGAAATGGCACCCTATTCCCTACCTAGTGCACTACTTTTTTACCAGAACCCTATCGGCTCCTGGTCAAAACTAGTGTACTATATAGGGAATAGGGTTCCATTTCAGACATCCCCAGATTGTGTCTAAAGACAGCTGCCATCTTGTAGTCCAGGGAACTGTGCAGATGGAGCATACAGTAGCTCCCCTGTATTTCTAGATCATTTAACCTACCAGATGTCATCCTTCTGTTGGTTAGCTCCTAGATCACATAGATAGATCCAATAGAGACACAGTCAGTCCTCTGTAGTAACAACAACATGACCACTCAGAGGAGAGGAGAGGACGGGAAGAGGGCAAGGGAGGAGAGGATGGGAGGGCAAGAGAGGAGAGGATGGGAGGGCAAGAGAGGAGAGGAGTCCACGAAAGGAAGAGAAAAGGCAATACAGTGCAGTTCACCGTAGGAAAGAGTGAACAATGCAACGCTGCATGAACCAAATGATGTACCGTAAGCAGAGTATCTACCCCCCCCCCCCCCACGGCACCAGCAGGGGAGTGCTGATGTGCTGTTCTTACTCTCAATGACTGGGGAGAAAAGCTCCAGTTATCCACAATATTATAGTAACAGTTAAAGGAGGTAAATGTAGCGATGTTGTGTTGTAGTCCAGCTGTGTATTTAGTGAGGGGAAATTCAACATTCAGACAGCTGACTCGCTTCACTATTCTCTATCTGTTCTACGCTGGACATTGTTTTGAACGTGGTTTCGCCCTCAGCAGGCCCCAGTTGCCGATGACTGTAAAGCTCTTTAGAGAATGCAGCAACAGAGAAAAGGGACTGAAATCTTGTCTTTTGCGCGTGAATTGAAACAAGTACCCCTGATAGACAGTGTGGAAGAGGCTATAGGCCGTTTTAAACCAACCCCAGTGGAGCCGAGACTAGTCTGGGGGTAAACCAGATCTAGAAGGCCAGGTGATTCTAGAAGGCCTGTCTGACAACATCAATCACCAGAGAGATGGACAGAAGGATGAGAGGGGGCAGAAAGATCGAGAGAGATTAAAAAATAGATTAATGGCCCTGTAAACCAGAATTGCTTCCAAAGAAATCCTTGTAGTTGTTGTATCGTCACCCACCAGGACCTTGAAGCAGTAAGCAACTAGTGTACCACAAATGCACACACGCACGCACACACCTACTGTACCATAAGAAATGCTGTTGCACTGCCTGCCTGGGATTTATTGCATTTCTATCCTTGGTTTTAATTTAAGGAAATCATCTACCAAAATTTGGCCTACAAAATGTGTTCCAATTTATTTTATGACACATTTTGTTTTGTCTGTGATTGTTTAGTGTCCTGAAAGCATTATTTTATGACACATGTTTTTATGACACATTTTATGACGCATTGTAAAATGTAGATGTTGCAGATGCCGAAAGAAATAAGCTAAGAGGTACATGTATGGTACAGTACCTTAGACCTGTATCAGTACTGTAATACTGTAGTTTTATGTTCATGAATGGTTTCAACTGTAATTCTCTGGGATTACCTACTAACCCTGGGTCAAGCTCGGTTAGTAGGTAAAGTCACTTTAAAACCCGACCACTAGGGGCAACATTGAGCGCTATTAACATCAAGTTGGCTTGGGTTTTTCAAGGGCATTGTGGACAGGGGTGGTGGATAGGTTCTGGGACTCTGGATCAGAAGGTTGTATGTTCAATCCCAGCGGTGAGTTTTTAAAACTTTTTTTAACCTTATTTCAAATCTTAACCTTATCAAATTATATTTGTCCCATGCTTACAGGTCCTATTCCAACAATGCAAAGTTAAAGGTAAACATTTATAAAAAATAGAAATAGTGACACGAGGAATAAATACACAGTGAATATCAAATATAACATGTTTATATACAGGGAGTACCAGTACTGAGTCAATGGGCAGGGGTACGAGGTAATTGAGGTAGCTACTGCATGTATATACAGTACCAGTCAAAAGTTTGGACACACCTACTCATTCCAGGGTCTGTCTTTATTTTTACAATTTTCTACATTGTAGAATAATAGTGAAGACATCAAAACTATGAAATTACACATATGGAATCATGTAGTAACCAAAAAAGTGTTAGTGTACTGTAAATATGTGTGAGCGTGTGGGTAGAGTCCATTGTGTGTGCATAGAGTTAGTGTAAGAGAGTCAGGTAGTCTGTGTAACCATTTTATTAGCTATTTAGCAGTCTTGTGGCTTGGGGGTAGAAGCTGTCAGGGTCTTGTTGGTTCCAGACTTGGTGCACAGGTACCACTTGCTGTGCGGTAGCATAGAGAACAGTCTATGGCGTGGGTGACTGGAGTCTTTGACAATTTTTGTACTGGGCCATACTCACCACCCTCTGTAGCGCCTTGCGGTCGGTTGCCTTGCAGTTGCCATACCAAGCGGTCATAAAGCCAGTCAAGATGCTCTTAAAACCTGTTACGGCTAGACGTTCCGCTAGTATCCGGTTAGACGTTCGACAACATCCAGTGAAATTGCAGAGCGCGAAATTCTAATTAAATTATTAGAAATATTTAACTTTCATACAATCACAAGTGCAATACACCAAAATAAAGCTTAACTTCTTGTTAATCCAGCCGCCGTGAGGACAGCACCCCCACCATACAAACACATGACAATCATATTTCAACCCGCCAGGCACGACACAAAACTCAGAGATAACAATATAATTCATGCCTTACCTTTGAAGATCTTCTGTTGGCACTCCAAAATGTCCCATAAATATCACAAATGGTCCTTTTGTTCGATAAATTCCGTCGTTATATCCCCAAAATGTCCATTTATTTGGCGCGTTTGATTCAGAAAAACACCGGTTCCAACTCGCCCAACATAACTACAAATTGTCTAATAAGTTACATGCAAACTTGGTCCAAACATTTCAAACAACTTTCCTAATCCAACTTTCGGTATTTTAAAATGTAAATAATCAATCAAATTTAAGACGGAATATACTGTGTTCAATAGCGGATAAAATGAAACTGGAGCGAGCTACAGGTCGCGCGCCTCAAACAAAACAGTACACTTGGCTCGACACCCAGAAAAGAAAGGGCTACTTCTTCATTACTCAAAAGAAAAACATCAACCAATTTCTATAGACTGTTGACATCTAGTGTAAGCCATAGGAACTGCAAGCAGGTGCCTCAGAAATCTAGATTCCCATAGAAAATTATTGAAAACACATTGAACTCAAAAAGAAAATTCCTGGATGGTTTGTCCTCGGGGTTTCGCCTGCCAAATAAGTTATGTTATACTCACAGACATTATTTTAACAGTTTTAGAAACGTTAGAGTGTTTTCTATCCAAATCTAGCTTCTGGGCCTGAGTAGCAGGCAGTTTACTTTGGGCATGCTTTTCATCTGGACGTGAAAATACTGCTCCCTATCCCAAACAGGTTAATCAGGGGCTTAAACTAGCTTTTTTGTCTACCAGTGACTACCAGCCACTGTGGCAGCCACTCAGATATATATTTGTTTAAATCGACCAGCCACTTTTTTGTACATTTCTTAAACAAGGAATGTATTACTAGCAGTGGTGACCCGTCATTCAGGGCAGGTTATTTTGCCATTAATTCATGTTACGTATCAGTTTGCAATGTAATTTTTTAAATAATTAAGTTAATAAAGCCGCATACAAACTGGTCTCTTTCTTGAGTAAGGCAGCTCCAAAATGAAGGTGTTTCAGCCTAGCTCAGTGCTTTCTGTGGTGGAGGGGCAGCCAGCGAAAGCACAGAGTGTAGACATAGGTAATCTTTGCTAGTTGCACCGTGATTGGCTCAGTGTTCTGTCACTCATTGGGACACTACGTCACTGCAGAATCTACAGGGAGAGCTAGACAGTTCAAGCCCCTTTGGGTGCTGCCATAAATTTACATCTACCAAAGCTTTGATTGGATGGATCACGTCAACATCATACTTTCAAAATGTTAGCTAGCAGTCATCATCATGAATCATGTCGACAATCTACTGGAAAATACTTTTCAATCATTAAGCTTGAGACCCTGGGTCTCAACCCCACCCTGTGCAACTGGGTCCTGAACTTTCTGGCGGGCTGCCCCCATGTGGTGAAGGTAGGAAACAACATCTCCACCTGCTGATCCTCAACACTGGGGCCCCACAAGGGTGCGTTCTCAGTCCTCTCCCGTACTCCCTGTTAACCCATGACTGCGTGGCCATGCACGCCTCCAACTCAATCATCAAGTAGGCAGACAACACAACAGTGGTAGATTTGATTAGCAACAACAAAGAGACAGCCTACAGGGAGGAGGTGAGGGCCCTCGGAGTGTGGTGTCAGAAAAATAACCTCTCACTCAACGTCAACAAAACAAAGGAGATTATTGTGGACTTCAGGAAACAGCAGAGGGAGCACCCCCCTATCCACATCGAAGGGACAGTAGTGGAGAAGGTAGACATTTTTTAGTTCCTCGGCGTACACATCACGGACAAACTGAAATGGTCCACCCACACAGACAGCGTGATGAAGAAGGCGCAACAGCGCCTCTTCAACCTCAGGAGGCTGAAGAAATTTGGCTTGTCACCTAAAATCCTCACAAACTTCTACAGATGCACAATCGAGAGCATCCTGTCGGGCTGTATCACCGCCTGGTACGGCAACTGCACCGCTCTCAACCGCAAGGCTCTCCAGAGGGTAGTGCAGTCTGCACAACGCATCACTGGGGGCAAACTACCTGCCCTTCAGGACACTTACAGTACCTGATGTCACAGGAAGGCCAAAAACATCATCAAGGACAACAAGGTCAGTACAGGTGCATCAAAGCTAGGACCGAGAGACTGAAAAACAGCTTCTATCTCAAGGCCATCAGACTGTTAAACAGCCATCACTAACATAGAGAGGCTGCTGCAACATACTGGCCTCAAATCAATGGCATTTTAATACATTTTAATACATGGATTTAATAATGGTATTACTAGTCAATTTAAATAATGCCACTTTAATAATGTTTACATATCCTACATTACTCATCTCATATGTACAGTATATACTGTATTTTATACCATCTATTGCATCTTGCCTATGCCACATGGCCATCGCGCATCCATATGTTTATATGTACATATTCTTATTCCACTGTGTGTATAAGGTAGTCATTGTGAATTTGTTAGATTACTTGTTAGATATTATTGCACTGTCAGAACTAGAAGCACAAGCATTTCGCTACACTTGCGTTAACATCTGCTAACCATGTGTATGTGACCAATAACATTTGATTTGATATGAAGAGAAACAATAGACAAAACCTATTGGTGCTCATGGGCCATTGAACATTACACAACAAGTAGGAAATTGCAACTTTAACATTGAGTGGTTTGGAAGAAATCAGTGGCTAATTGCGAACGTTACAAAGCAATCACTATTCTGCTTCCCCTGCCTGCTATTCTGTGGTTAGGGATTTAAAACATCTGTCTGAAAGGGTCTATTTTCCAAGCTTAAACAAATAAACATTGGTTGAATACGTTGGCCATGCTGTCAATCCAGCATGACTTCTGCCTCATTCAAAACAACTGGGAACTTGGAACTCGGAAATCTCCCACTTCCGATTTCAGTGCGTTCAAGACAACTGAGAATTCAGAAAAAAATGAGCTCCGACTATGAAAATACGCTTTGAACGGTCATCCAACTCGGAATTCCAAGTCGGGAACTCGGGCCTCTTTCTCCGACTGAAGATCACTGACGTCGTGATTCAACCTCGTTTTTTTTGTTGTTGAGTTCCTAGTTGTCTTGAAAGCACCATAAATCCAGAGACTGACTGACTTTGATGACAAAGTTTGTGCCCAAGAAGGACCGCCATGCCACCTTCTTGTTCAAGCACAGCACAGTACAGTCCAAAAATACAGTTGAAGTCGGAAGTTTACATACACTTAGGTTGGAGTCATTAAAACTCGTTTTTCAACCACTCCACAAATTTCTTGTTGGCAAACTATAGTTTTGGAAAGTCGGTTAGGACATCTACTTTGTGCAAGACACAAGTCATTTTTCCAACCATTGTTTACAGACAGATTATTTCATTTATAATTCACAGTATCAAATAAAAGCTGAAATAAATCATTCTCTCTACTATTATTCTGACATTTCACATTCTTAAAATAAAGTGGTGATACTAACTGACCTAAAACAGGGAATTTTTACTAGGATTCATTGTCAGGAATTGTGAAAACTGGGTTTAAATGTATTTGGCTTAGGTGTATGTTATCTTCCGACTTCAACTATGTCTTCCATTCTGCTGCATAAATGAAGTAATATGCCATGGATATATTTATACTGTAGCTAAGAAATTAATACTAAGTGTATGTTGTGTAGTAAGCTGTTAGTACCCCATGTGTCTCACCCTAAAAATGTGGTCCCTCTCCCCCTCAGAACTTAGCCTACTGTTCTGACTTGGTGGTGCACATGTAGCCTATAACCTGTTTTGGAGAATTGTCATCATCAAATATTGTAAGAGCTTTCATTGTCTGCTAATATATGCAGAGAATACTGTAAGAGCGGCCCATTTTCTGAATTCTGTCGCTGTCCATTTCAAAAGTGCTCAACAAATAGGCATATCACCACGTTCGTTTCAGCTCGCGCTCATTAATGTTTTCATCGAAGTTACTGCCTGCCTCTTATCCGCTTGTCATTCCCTTATGCCAAAGTTTGTACATCTCAAGTGTTATATTGCTTATGCTGTAGGTTTATCTCAGTATCTTATTCATCATTTTAGGCAATGTTGGAATGATCAATTTCATTGTTTTGCTTACTTTGTGTATTATAATTAGCTCATGTGCTTCTCTCCACGATGAGGGGATACTATATATTGTTGTTGGGTCTGTAACCATTTTTGCCATTATTTTTCAACAACAAGTTCAATAATAGGCCGATGTAATTCCAGGTGACATTGCAAGGGTTGTTTTGTTCGCACGCTGCACTGTCTGTACATCAGTATATCGTCTATAAAAGTAGATGTATTTTGTGTATACAATACAAATACAATAGTGATTGCATTTTCCTTCCTTTTTAGACCATATAGGCCTAATTAAATACTTCAAATGGTATGCTAAATGAATCTCTCTCATCTCTCTCTCTCTCCTTCCCTCTTTCTGTGTGTGGTGACTTAAATTCAGAAAGACTTTACTTTTCTTTATCTGAATTAACATCGATCGGAATTTATTTTGGTGTCCATCTTTAAAGTGCTGAACAAAGGCCTACCTCGTTGCAGCTCATTTGCTTGCACTTGCTTATACTTAGAGCTAAGTGTTAATGATATAAGAACAAACATTATGAATTTACTGAACATAAACGTAATAATATTTGTGTATGGTTCAAAAGTCAAAACTCATGTCGGCATTCGTTAATATTGAAGGAGAATGCGGTTCTTATCGAGTAACTCAAGTCCACAAGAAGTCAGTAGAAACCATATTTATTTAAGCAAGTCATCAATATCATCTATGGTTTTTAAAAAGCCAGTAAATGAGGCTGAATGAACTGTTTCACTGCCAGACGATGCTCCGCTGATAGCCAGGTGTAGCGGTGGTAAGAATTCACTCCATGGTGCTGAAAAGGAAGCTCTGCTGTTGGGACAGCTTTATGTAGGCCCAAACAGTTTGTATGCACTGTTTGTCGCCACAAGAGCATTAGTGAGGTCGGGGACTGATGTTGGGCGATTAGGCCTGGCTTGCAGTCGGACTTCCAATTAATCCCAAAGGTGTTTGATGGGATTGAGGTTAGGGCTCTGTGTAGGCCAGTCAAGTTCTTCCACACGGATCTCGACAAACCATTTCTGTATGGACCTCGCTTTGTGCACGGGGGCATTGTCATGCTGAAACAGGAAAGGGCCTTCCCCAAAATATTGCCACAAAGTTGGAAGCACAGAATCGTCTAGAATGTCATTGTATGCTGTAGCGTTAAGATTTCCCTTCAATGGAACTAAGGGGCCATGCCCGAACCATGAAAAACAGCCCCAAATCATTATTCCTCCTCCACCAAAGTTTACAGTTGGCACTATGCCTTGGGGCAGGTAGCGGTCTCCTGGCATCCGCCAAACCCAGATTTGTCTGTCGGACTGCCAGATGGTTAAGCGTGAATCATCATGCCAGAGAACGTATTTTCACTGCAATTAATGTATTGTTTAGTGTTGTGTTTGGTAGTGGCTTTGTTGGCATGCATCTAAAAAAAATGTTGTCTTCGTTTGTTCCACCAAGATTTACATGCTAAAATCGTCACTGATTACTAGCAAGAAGTAATGTGGTATATTGTTCCATTTAATTTAATATTTTGTGACTTGAGTTTTTTAACAAAATATCACAGATGAGACAAAAATGTTCAACTGCCCCTTTAAGGTTAACGTGGTAACGGGCCACTCGAGTCCTCATGTGTGCCAGTGAGAATCTGACTAGTAGAGGCTGACAACATCTCTTTGCTAGCAGTGGAAGCAAACTGAAACATTGAAAAACAACGTAATTGGTGAACAAAACAATGGAAATATCCAAGAAACACGAGGATAAAGTCTCACTTTAGTAGTTAGACCAACTTTTATGCCTGTGTGCATTGCTTCTAAAAACGTATCTTCGAGCACTTCACTCACAGTGCATACAGCACCCCCCCAGCCAGGCAGTGTGGCTGCGCGAGGTGGGATAGCTATAACGTTAGGATTCCTATTTCTATGTGCATTACCAGATATGAAACAAAATGGCATAAATACTTAGAAAACAGCTACTGCAGGATTTATTTAGCTATAAATCACTACTCACACATGTGCCCAAACTTGACTTTTGACTAATTTTAGGAAATGCTCACACGTTAGAGTCCTGAGTGTGACCACCTGCCAATGTGGCTGGTGAATTAGACATTCTTACCTGCCAATGCCAAAATCTTCCGGCATTTGGCAAGTGGCAGGTGTTAATTTTAGGCCCTGCTGTCAGTGGTGCAGCTGTATAATTCTTTGAGGATCTGAGGGCCCATCCCAAATCTTTTCAGCCTCCCGAGGGGCTAGCATTCTAAATTTGATGTTTGGAGCAACTTTGAAATTTGATGTAATCCAATGACTCTGGAGGTTGCATGTTTAATCCAAGTGGTGGGCAGTTTTTTTTTGTTTTTTTTTTAACCCTATCGAAAACCTTAACTGTTAACCTTCTAAATGTGATGTTTTGAGCAATTTCGGAATTTGAGGCTTGGAGAACGGAACAATACTGAGCAGGATTTTGTACATACTGTATTCTAGTCAAGGCCTTTCCTATTTAACTATTGCTGTACATATACTATTCGTCACATACATTCTATCCATATACTGTCTATATTGTCTATACATCCTATCACATATATACAGTGCATCCGGAAAGTATTCAAACCCATTGACTTTTTCCACATTTTGTTACTTTACAGCCTTATTCTAAAATGTATTACATTATTTTTCCCCTCATCAATCTACACACAATACACCAAAATGACAAAATGAAAACAGGTTTATAGAAATGTTTGCAATTGTATTAAAAATAAAAAACAGAAATACCTTATTTACAGAAGTATTCAGACCCTTTTCTATGACACTTGAAATTGAGCTCAGGCGCATCCTGTTTCCATTGATCATCCTTGAGATGTTTCTACCAGTTGATTGGAGTCCACTTGTGGTACATTCAATAGATTGGACATGATTTGGAAAGACACACACCTGTCTATATAAGGTCCCACAGTTGACTGTACATGTCAGAGCAAAAACCAAGCCATGAGGTCGAATGAATTACAATCAAATAAATTTTTTATTAGTCACATGCGCCGAATACAACAGGTGTTACAGTGAAATGCTTACTTAACCAACAAAAAGCCCCTAACCAACAATGCAGTATAAAAAAATACAGATAAGAATAAGAAATTAAAGTAACAAGTAATTAAAGAGCATCAGTAAAATAACAATAGCGAGACTATATAAAGGAGGGTACCGGTACAGAGTCAATGTGCGGGGGCACCGGTTACTTGAGGTATTATGTACATGTACTGTAGGTAGAGTTATTAAAGTGACTATGCATAGATTATAACAACAGAGAGTAGCAGCAGCGTAAAATTGTCCGTAGAGCTCTGAGACAGGATTGTAATTGAGGCACAGATCTGGGGAAGGATACCAACAAATGTCTGTAGAATTGAAGGTCCCCAAGAACACAGTTGCCTCCATCATTCTTAAATGGAAGAAGTTTGGAACCACACCTGACATACCTGTAGGGAGGTGACCAAGAACACGATGGTCACTCTGACAGAGCTCCTTCTAGAAGGACAACCATCTCTGCGGCACTCCACCAATCAGACCTTTATGGTAGAGTGCCCAGACGGGAGACACTCCTCAGTAAAAGGCACATGACAGCCAGCTTGGAGTTTGCCAAAAGGCACCTAAAGGACTCTCAGACCATGAGAAACAAGATTCTCTGGTCTGATGAAACCAAGATGGAACTCTTTGCCCTGAATGCCAAGCGTCACGTCTGGAGGAAAATTGGCACCATCCCTATGGTGAAGCATGGTGGTGGCAGCATCATGCTGTGGTTTTTCAGTGGCAGGGACTGGGAGACTAGTCAAAATTGATGCAAAGATGAACGGAGCAAGTACAGAGATATCCTTGATGAAACCCTACTCCAGTGGCTCTCAGGACCTCAGACTGGGGCCAGGGTTTACCTTCAACCCTAAGTAGACCCAAAGCACACAGCTAAGACAACACAGGAGTGGTTTCGGGACAAGTCTCTGAATGTCCTTTTTTATATATTTTTTTATTGAACCTTTATTTAACTACAGGTGTGTCAGGTGTGTCCTTGAGTAGCCCAGCCAGACCCAATCAAACATATCTGGAGAGACCTGAAAATGCTGTGCAGCGACACTCCCCATCCAACCTGACAGAGCTTGAGATGATCTGCATAAAAGAATGGGAGAAACTCCCCAAGTACAGGTGTGCCAAGCTTGTAGCGTCATACTCAAGAAGACTCGAGGCTGTAATTGCTGCCAAAGGTTCTTCAACAAAGTTCTGAGTAAAGGGTCTGAATACTTTTACGTGAATGTCATATTTCAGTTGTTGTTTTTTTATAAAAAAAAAATAACATTTCTAAAAACCTGTTTTTGCTTCGTCATTATAGGGTATTATGTATAGATTGATGAGAAAAAACAACATTTTAATCAATTTTAGAATAAGGCTATAATGTAACAAAATGTGGAAAAAGTCATGGTCTGAATACTTTCTGAATGCATATATCACAGGAGGCTGCTGAGGGGAGAACCGCTCATAATAATGGCTGGAACGGAGAAAATGGAATGGCATTGAACACCTGGAAACCATGTGTTTGATGCATTTGATACCATTCCACTGATTCCGCTCCAGTCATTACCACGAGCCGTTCTTCCGGATTAAGGTACCACCAACCTCCTGTGATATTTATACTCGAGACTCCGACATTGCTCGTCCTAATATTTATATATATTTAAATTCCATTCTTTTGCTTTTTAGATGTGTGTGTATTGTTGTGTATTGTTAGACATTACTGCACTGTTGGAGCTAGGAACACAAGCATTTCACTACACCCGCAAAACATCTGCTAAATGTGTATGCAACCAATAACAAAAAAACAACAAACTAACACCCTTGTCTTTCGTGAACTAATACTTCTTTCAGATAGGATTCACGGTATGTTGCCTGTAAAAAAGATCAGGCAATGTGTTTTAGAAACCGATTCATACAGTCCCATTTTTACCATATTCTTGCCGGGATAAGCCTTTTATACCTATACCGGGCACATGCCGGCAAGTTTAGGAGTGAGACAAGTTGGCGCTATGGATTTGGGCAAGTAGCATTCTCCTAGTATCCGCCAAACCCAGATTCGTCCGTCGGACTGCCAGATGGTGAAGGGTGATTCATCACTCAAGAGAAGGCGTTTCCACTGCTCCAGAGTCCAATGGCGGCAAGCTTTACACCACTGCAGCCTATGCTGAGCATTGCACTTGGTGATCTTAGGCTTGTGTACAGCTGCTCAGCCATGTAAACTCATTTCATGAAGCTCCCGAGCTTCCAGAGGCAGTTTGGAACTCGGTAGGGAGTGTTGCAACTGAGGAGATACGACTTTTACGCACTACACGCTTCAGCACTTGCCGGTCCCGTTCAGTAAGCTTGTGTGGCCTACCACTTCGTGGCTGATCCGTTGTTGCTCCTAGACATTTCCACTTCACAATACCGGGACAGCTCTAGCAGAGCTGAAGTTTTACGAACTGATTTGTTGGAAAGGTGGCATGCTGAGGTGCCTAGGAACCATAAAGAGCAAAGACCTAGTGTGAGCCAATGCCGCTTCAGCATTGTCTACGCGCGTACTAAGCCGTATGCAGAACTTTACTGCAATCATGACTAGGTCGGTTGGTGGACATTAAAGTACAGGCTTTGATGTCGGCAATACCTTTCAGATATAAAGAAAAGTCTGCAAAAAGTTGGCGGCAAGCTAAAGCGGAAAAAAGCTTGGAAGGAGTTTAACACTCACACTTGACTTTTTACTCCTAGCACTGACTTTGAAGTTAGCTACTTTCATGAGGACAAATGCACTTACTATGACTGAGATACTGTATGTGGTTGTCTCACCTAGCTATCTTAAGATAAACACACTAACTGTGAGTCACTCTGGATAAGAGCGTCTGCTAAAGGACTGAAATGTAAATGTATAACGATATAGACTTGGCAGCGGGCAGGCAGTCAGTCAGCGGTATATTATAAGCCTATAGCTTTGGCACCAGGGGACCAGTTATGGTGACCTGCTAATTAGCTAAAGTACAGAGAGCTGTAAATAGAGATTGGAGACCAATGAATATGTTAATGTAGGCTCTATACTGTTTCCATATAGCTATGGCTGACACTGAGGACTTGTGAAATGCAAATTTAACAACCTCTGCATCATCAAGACAATTCTTTGTGAGGTGAAAGGTGTTAACCTTTTACTGTACTGGGCTAAATCAGGGTCACACAGAGTGTTTCTTTGTAGTCTTAAATAGATCTACTTTGAAACAAAGTATAAACCTAACACATGGTTATAGGCTTAAAAAAAGAAGATACTTGTACCATGTCAGAGTTGAAATGTATACAATTTTGAGTTTCCATTCCAATATTACACTTCATATACATCACAGGAGACTGAAATATATCAAAATCGTTTGACATAGAAACACCGGATTTTCGCAGTTTTTTTTTAAATAATGTTTTTTCATTGTGAAATTTTGAAAAATATGAATAACGTTCCACCCATGAGGCCACTAGAGGGCGATGTTATGTAAATGCACGCTAAAATGAACCAGTGGACTGGACTTGGCCCCAAGTCAGAGCAGGTCCGCCGGAGCCATGGCCCAGTGAGACATGGGTATATAGATGGAAACAGAAAAGTCTGAGCCTTTTGGGTAAAACACCAGGGTAAATCCTCAGAGGAAATGCTCCATTAATGTGTGTTTTACCTATAGCTCATGTGTGTGATGCGCGTGTGTGTATGTGTATGTGTGTGTGTGTTGATGGGCTAAGCCCCCTCCCCAGAGAATGAGAGAGAGACGGGGGAGATAATGAGTGCTCATGATCTTAAAAAGCACCATTGAGTGAAGAAGGGAGGTGCGATAGAGGGATTAAAATAAGAAAATAAAAAATCTAAACAGTATCTCAAAATTTAAAACATTCCAAAATGAAATAAAGATGAGTGCCTGTTTTGAGCCGCCCGTCTTAATCTAAAAGTCAAGTAGATTAAATATATATACAGTGAGGAGCTCCACAGAATGCTAAGCCTGGTCTATACCTTCTTGCTGCAACACAGACTCTGCTCTTCGATTGTTCAATATCACAGAACATAGTATGGGATCAAAGCCATGCTGCTCTCCTGTGTTCCCTCCCTCTCTCTCTCTCTGTCCAACGAGAAGGGAAATCCTTTTTCTTCTCCTCTACCCTACTCTCTCTCTCTCTCTCTCTCTCTCTCTCTCTCTCTCTCTCTCTCTCTCTCTCTCTCTCTCTCGCTCTCTCACTTTTATCTAATTTTCTCCATTTCCCTCTCCACTTCTTCTTTCTGCTTTCTCTCTTTCTCTCTCATAGGAGGAGAAAGGGGAGCAGATCTCCCATATTTAATACAATTCGGTGTTATTTCCTACTCAACCCCATAATGCTTTTATTATTGCAGATTTGCTTAGTGCCAAGTATTGATCAAGAGCCAGATCCCCAACTGGGTTCAAAGTACAGGAAGAGAGAGGAATAGGGGCAGTGTTTCTGAATATGCATACTACCGTACTCTGATTTTGCAAATTGAAGCATGCATCAGTCGGATTATGAGGCCAAATCAAAGTATGCGAAATGGAACATGGACGGCACTGCGCGGATGCGTACTCCTTTTGTACACATTTTGAAGCATGTATTGATGCAAGTTTCAACAGAATGTATGCACAGAAATATGACGCAAGCACTTAAAAAACGACGCAACATTTCTTGAAATCAATGGCAGCCATTATTTGGGCTGAAGCGAGAGAAAATAACCTCAAACTTTGGAATGAGATATTGCCCATTCACGTCTCATATGTTGCCTGACCATAATATGTTATCATGATACGTTAATAAATTCAATTGTGTTTATTTTGGCATGTTTACCTGCCTACAATACCGAGTGTAGTGTGCGTAGATCGCAACCCCATAGTAAGACAATAATAAGTCTACCTAGCTAGCTAGCCACAAAGAATTGGTAGCTAGCTTGCCATGAAGAATTTACAAATAGTATTCTACCTTTCATTACAATAGTTTTAGGTCGTTTTTGTCTGTTAAACTAGCTGGCTAGCTAGATTATTATCATTCACATATAGATAGCTGATAATTATGAAGTTAAGAGTTTGTTTATGTAGTTATCTTGTGTCGTCTTTGTTGCCATTAGCCTGGCAGCAGATTGAGTGAACAGGCAGTAATGTTACAGGGCATAGCTAGTTGCTAGTATTGCTGCTGAGGTGACTGTGAGGCATGCACATCTCTCGTCCCCCATTATCTTACTTCAAAAAGTAATATCTGACAGAGAGGATGGCGTCCAGTGTTATATTGGCATGTTTTCCCAGGGCTGACAGAGTACTTGAAGGTTGTGTAGTAGCCTATGTAGCCATGGATCATGATGAGTGATAGCTTAGCTAGCCAGCTAATTGGGCAGCTTGCTAAATAACCATGGATCATGACGAGGGATAACCTATAGCTACTGCGCTAGGAAGTTCCCTTTTGCTAGTAGATAAGTAGTGTCATATCAATGCTAATGTTAACGTTATGTTAAAGTATGTTTTAAACTATTGCATATTATGTAAACACGAGTCGTCTCTTGCTAAAGATAGCTAGCTAGGTACTTTCGTAGAACAAATTTCTTTGTAGCTAAATAATACAAAACCCAAACAGATTAAGAGTCTCAATTGCTTTACTGACAATAATGCAATACTAAACAACACCCAGTTTGTGTTGTCTGAAGGCAAGGAGAGAGAGACAGAAAGAGAAAGAGAGAGAGTGAGAGAGAGAGAGAGAGAGAGTTGGAGGGTGTATCTTGACATGCTCTAGAGAGGGCAATGGGTATCTGAAAAGCTAGAGAAAGAAATTGTATTCCAATGCGTTATTGACCACAGGAGTTGTCTCCAGTTTCGCGTCTGTAATGGGAAGATCCAAGGAGACAAACCCTCACTGCCATAATGTCCACCACCTACACCAAACTACCTTCTCTAGTTAAGTGTTTAGATATCCATTAGGGTGTCTATCCATCTGTGTATTTTAAGACATTTATAGCCAGGTTTGTTCTAGCTCTTTATCAAATTGAGTTTTCACACTGTTTTTCATTTACCTTTCTTGCAAATAATCTTCCTCAGTGGAAATCAAATAAATAACACTGAATATTGAGAAGCATAATCAGAAAAACAATGTTAAACCGCCTCTCAGGTGTTTATCATCACCCTCAAGATGGTGGAAGCTTGGTTGCATATTTTGAAACATTTTCTTTTACAGAAACAGATGTCTGTCTGTCTGTGTGAGTGAATGGGTCAGGGCCTCAGAAGAACCCAGTTCCTATTCTTGTCCCCTGTTCTGTGGCTGAAAACAGACACACGCACACGCACACACACACACACACACACACACACACACACACACACACACACACACACACACACACGCACACACACACACACACACACACACACACACACACACACACACACACACACACACACACACACACACACACACACACACACACACACACACACACACACACACACACACAGAGAGAAGGCAGTAGAGTAACTATGCTAGCTAACGACTGTTCCTGAAGGTCACCAATCCCTGGAGAGATGTATTGTGGGAAAGGTGTCTCCACCACATGTGAGGGATGCCAGAGTGGATGGGTTGTCTTCTTTGACTTTGTTGTCCCCAAATTCATCACCGCTCCCCTCTTTGTGTGTGTTGGCACTCTCGCTCTTCCTCTGTCTTTTTCTCTTTCTGTCTCTCTCTCCCGTTCACATTTTCCTTCTTTCCTCTCTCTCTTACCTGTAACTGAGAACGGGGGTCTCCAACAAAAAACGTATACTCTACAAGACACTCTTCCATCATTTTGTACCACTAAGTACCGGAAGTATGCAGGTTGAGAATAAGACGGAGAGAGTCAGAGATTCAGAGACAGAGAGAGACAGAGAATCAGAGACAGAGAAAGATACAGGGAGAGAGATACACACACACACAAAACAAAGAAAGTGCAAGAAAGAGAGAGAGAGAGAGAGAGAGAGAGAGAGAGAGAGAGCGTGTGTTTCCGCCTCTCCAGTCTATGTTTGCCTTGGATCATCAACTAGTGTTATAATTAGCAGGAATGCCTGGCTGCCACAGTAGGAATACAGGCAGGGAGGTGTCAGGGTGAAGTGTGTGTGTGTTTGTGTGAGTGTATTTGTGTGAGTGTGTTCGTCTGTACGTCCTTGTGTGTGTGTGTGTCAAAGTGAAGAGTGTGTGTCCTCCTGTCCTGTGACACTGACCTGGCCCTGCCTGGCTCACAGTCTCACAGCTTGTTAGAAATTACAGATAGAATATACTCCCTCCTCCCCTACTCCCTCCATCCCCCACTAGGCTCCCATCTGCTCTACACCAATACTGGCACCAGTCCACATTCTAAATGGGGGGTGGGTATAAGGGCTGTCTGTGTGGGATGTCTATGTCCACATTTTTACACTTGAAATATCTACCTGTTGTTCCTATCTACGTCTTGGATTATGTTACTTTAGTTACACAAAATGAAATATATTTGAACTACACTGTAAAACTTTTCCTGTTGTTTTTTCGGTAACTTACAGGCATCCAGTTCCCTGTAAATTACCATAAAACAACAGTACAATGCATTACTTGGGGGAAGGTATCGTGGGGGGATATTATGCAGGAAATATTACTATGATGGGGGTTTTATCAATAAATGGGGGGGGGGCAAACACAGAATAAGTTTATACGCTAAATAAAAATAAAACCACGGGAAAGGGGGGTCGAAACTGGCAACCCCGACAGTCTGATGATGCATTCAAAACAATTTGGAACTGGAAACACGGAAATCACAGACTTCCAACCTAAATGCGTTCATGACAACTGGGAACTCGGAAAAAACGAGCTCCGACTTGGAAAATACTTTTTGATCGGTCATCCAACTCGGAATTCCAACTCGGGAACTTGGGCCTCTAATTTTAAATTGACAAGTTTAAACATAAACTATAGATAATTAGCAGGCAGCGTGCCTTGGTTTGAGGGCAGCGCGGGTTAACTCTCCTGCTGTTTAACAATCACATTTTGGATCAGTGAGTGCATTCTGATATCACGCACATAAAAAACTAGCGCTGGAGCAAGCATTAGAGATATTTGGAACTGACACTTGAAAAGTATTAAAAAAGATGTCTAAATTACAGTGCCTTCAAAAAGTATTCATACAGCCTGAATTTGAAATTATTGAAATAGATTTTCTTCTCACCTATCTACACACAATACCCCAAAAGTGAAAACATATTTTTAGAAACTTTTAGACGTTTATTGAAAATGAAATACAGCAATACAGTCAGAAGTTTACATACACTTAAGCCAAATACATTTAAACTCAGTTTTTCACAAATCCTGACATTTAATCGTAGTAAAAATTCCCTGTTTTAGGTCAGTTAGGATCACCTCTTTATTTTCAGAATGTGAAATGTCAGAATAATAGTAGAGAGACTTATTTATTTCAGCTTCAATTTCTTTCATCACGTTCTCAGTGGGTCAGAAGTTTACATACACTCAATTAGTATTTGGCAGCATTGCCTTCAAATTGTTTAACTTAGGTCAAACATTTCGGGTAGCCTTCCACAAGCTTCCCACAATAAGTTGGGTGAATTTTGGCCCATTCTTCCTGACAGAGCTGGTGTAACTGAGTCAGATTTGTAGGTCTCCTTGCTTGCACATGCTTTTTCAGTTCTGCCCACAAATTTTCTATAGGATTGAGGTCAGGGCTTTGTGATGGCCACTCCAATACCTTGACTTTGTTGTCCTTAAGCCATTTTGCGACCAAGCTTTAACTTCCTGACTGATGTCTTGAGATGTTGCTTCAGTAAATCCAAATATATCAAAATGGACAATGACCCCAAACATATTTATTTGGCTTGCAAGCCTCCCCCTTTTCCCTCCAAACATAATGATGGTCATTATGGCCAAACAGTTCTATTTTTGTTTCATCAGACCAGAGGACATTTCTCCAAGGTCTTGGCTGATTTCTTTTTATTTTCCCATAATGTCAAGCAAAGAGCCACTGAGTTTGAAGGTAGGTCTTGAAATACATCCATGGGTACACCTCCAACTCAAATGACGCCAATTAGCCTATCAGAAGCTTCTAAAGCCATGACATAATTTTCTGGAATTTTCCAAGCTGTTTAAAGGCACAGTCAACTTAGCGTATGTCAACTTCTGACCAACTGGAATTGTGATACAGTGAATTATAAGTGAAATAATCTGTCTGTATACAATTGTTGGAAAAATTACTTTTGTCATGCACAAAGTAGATGTCCTAACCGACTTGCCAAAACTATAGTTTGTTAACAAGACATTTGTGGAGTGGTTGAAAAATGAGTTTTAATGACTCCAACCTAAGTATATGTAAACTTCCGACTTCAACTGTATCTTATTTCATACTCTTTAGTCAATCTTTTGTAGAAACACTTTTGGCAGCGATTACAGCTGTAAGTCTTTCTGGGTAAGTCTCTAAGAGCTCTCCACACCTGGATTGTGCAATATTTGCCAATATATATATTTTTTTATTCTTCAAGCTCTGTTAAAGTGGTTGTTGATCATTGCTAGACTACCATTTTCAGGTTTTGCCATAGATTTAGGTCAAAACTACAACTCGGCCACTCAGGAATATTCACTTTCTTCTTGGTAAGCAACTCCAGCGTAGATTTGTCCTTGTGTTTTAGGTTATTGGTGAAAAGTGAATTCATCTCCCAATGTCTGGTGGAGGCAGACTGAACCAGGTTTTCCTCTAGGGTTTTGCCTGCGCTTAGCTCCATTCAGTTTATTTTTTCCTGAAAAACTCCCCAGTCCTTAATGATTACAAGCATACCCATAACATGATGCAGCCACCACTGTGCTTGAAAATATGGAGAGTGGTACTCAGTAATGCCTTGTGTTGGATTTGCCCCAAATATTACACTTTGTATTCAGGACATGAAGTTATTTTCTTTGCCATATTTTTTGCAGTATTACTTTAGTGCCTGATTGCAAACAGAATGGATGTTTTGGAGTATTTTTATTATGTACAGGCTTCCTTCTTTTCACTCTGTCAAATAGGTTAGTATTGTGGAGAAACTACAATGTTGTTGATCCATCCTCAGTTTTCTCCTGTCACAGCTATTAAACTCTGTAAGTGTTTTAAAGTCACCATTGGCTTCATGGTGAAATCCCTGAGCGGTGTACTTCCTCTCCGGCAACTGAGTTAGGAAGGACGCCTGTATCGCTGTTGTGACTGGGTGTATTGAAACATCATCCAAAGTGTAATTAATAACTTCATTATACTCAAAAGGAAATTAAATGTCTGCTTTTTTATTTTTACCCATCTACCAATAGGTGCCCTTCTTTGCGAGGCATTGGAAAACCTCCCTGGTCTTTGTGGTTTAATCTGTGTCTGAAATTCACTGCTCAGCTGAGGGAACTTATAGATAATTATATGTGTTGGGTACAGAGATGAAGTAGTCCTTAAAAAACATGTTAAACATTATTATTGCACACAGAGTGAGTCTATGCAACTAATCATGTTACTTGTTAAGCAATTTCTTTTCTCCTCAACTTATTTGTACTTGCCATAACAATGGGGTTGAATACTTGTTGACTCAAGACATTTCAGCATTAAACATTAAATCAATTTAGAGTTGTTAAATGGGAGTGAAGATTGTGTTGACAAGCACCTGTAACGGTCGTCGTATATACTGGACCAAGGCGCAGCGGGTTGAGTGCTCATAGTATCTTTTATTTAGAACACTTAAGAAAAGAAAACGATCAACCGAACAGGATTGTAGGCTACACACAGCTATGCAGCCAACAACTTCCCACAAAGGGACAGGTGAAACAGGGCTACCTAAGTATGACTCTCAATCAGCAACAACGATGTACAGCTGTTCCTGATTGAGAGCCATACCAGGCCAACACAAAGAAATACACAACATAGAAAACCATAGAAATACAAAACAAGAACATTACCCAAAATCCCCGGAACACATAAATCAAACACCCCTCTTACATAAATACATATACCATTAAACCCCGAACCACATAAAACAAATACCCCCTGCCACGTCCTGACCAAACTACAATGAACAATAACCCCTTATACTGGTCAGGACGTGACAGCACCAGAATTTTTTACAAAATAAAATATTATGCATACCAACATATTAGCAAATAATTAAGAGTGATCAATGTGCTTGTGTCAGGCGAAAATTAAATAAAACGTTTTACCATTGCAACATTTGATGTACAGCCACGTTCATTGGTGGTTGTCTGAAGCTTGCACAAATGTCGATGCCTCATTGCGATTGGTTATTCCCCATAATTGGCAACAATGTCAATGAGCTTCATCACAATTCATCACAATCGTCAGTACATTTACATTTGACATAAGCCTCAGAGTAATCTGAAAACATATTGATGTCACAAATATATACTTTTTACAGATCTTTATTAAAAATGTAGTAATTTGTTACATTTGACTGTGTAAAACCTAGCAGTACTACGTATTTCACTGAGTGTGAGGTTGATGTATAGCATTTTGCACAAAAAAACATGATTATTTGTCTCTCTGAAATGAACCCATCAAGTGACAGATTTTAAACAAATACATGTCTGTCATTGAGCAATGCCATGAGTGGATAGTGAAAAAAATAACCGATATCTTACATAATTCATTTAAACAATAAAAGCTAATTTACCAACAATTCTGAAAATGGATATATAGCATTTTGAAATGAAACGCTTCAAATGTACAAATGTAACATATAAATCCTTGAATGAGATGGCCAGTATCTCAGTATTCCACAAATTGCAGCATTTTCCATCAATGGGGAAAATCTTTCAAAGTCTTTAAATTATTACGTATTGTTATTATTATGTTTATTTCAACAGGGACAATGTACAGTACAACAAAACAGTCTCAGTATCATGACTCGGGATATGACCCAGATGCAGACATGGGAGGCGGATAGTACAGTTCTCAGATGACTTATTAGAAACATAGTACAGGCAAAGGACAGGTCGAGGGCAGGCAGAGGTTTGTGATCAGGTCAGAGTCAGGCAGGTACAGGACGGCAGGCAGGCTCGGGGTCAGAGCAGGCAGAGGTTCGTAATCAGGCCAGAATCAGGCAGGCACAGGACGGCAGGCAGGCTCGGGGTCAGGGCAGGCAGAATGGTCAGAACCAGGTAAAACTAGGAATCAGAACTAGAGAAACAGGACGGCGGGAAAGAACGCATGTAAGACCTGACAAGACAAGACGAACTGGCAACAGACAAACAGAGAACACAGATATAAATACACAGGGGATAATGGGAAGATGGGCGACACCTGGAGGGGGGTGGAGACAAGAAAAAAGACAGGTAAAACAGATCAGGGTGTGATGTGACACTCAGTGCACTTGAGAACAGATGTGTTGGACCAGATTTAGCCAACAGCTAATTTCTATCTGCAGTACCTGGAAAGGTGAACATATACTGCTCAAAAAAATAAAGGGAACACTTAAACAACACATCCTAGATCGGAATGAAAGAAATAATCTTATTAAATACTTTTTTTCTTTACATAGTTGAATGTGCTGACAACAAAATCACACAAAAATAATCAATAGAAATCCAATTTATCAACCCATGGTGGTCTGTATTTGGAGTCACACTCAAAATTAAAGTGGAAAACCACAATACAGGCTGATCCAACTTTGATGTAATGTCCTTAAAACAAGTCAAAATGAGGCTCAGTAGTGTGTGTGGCCTCCACGTGCCTGTATGACCTCCCTACAAAGCCTGGGCATGCTCCTGATGAGGTGGCGGATGGTCTCCTGAGGGATCTCCTCCCAGACCTGGACTAAAGCATCCGCCAACTCCTGGACAGTCTGTTGTGCAACGTGGCGTTGGTGGATGGAGCGAGACATGATGTTCCAGATGTGCTCAATTGGATTCAGGTCTGGGGAACGGGCGGGCCAGTCCATAGCATCAATGCCTTCCTCTTGCAGGAACTGCTGACACACTCCAGCCACATGAGGTCTAGCATTGTCTTGCATTAGGAGGAACCCAGGGCCAACCGCACCAGCATATGGTCTCACAAGGGGTCTGAGGATCTCATCTCGGTACCTAATGGCAGTCAGGCTACCTCTGGCGAGCACATGGAGGGCTGTGCGGCCCCCCAAAGAAATGCCACCCCACACCATGACTGACCCACCGCCAAACCGGTCATGCTGGAGGATGTTGCAGGCAGCAGAACGTTCTCCACGGCGTCTCCAGACTCTGTCACGTCTGTCACATGCTCAGTGTGAACCTGCTTTCATCTGTGAAGAGCACAGGGCGCCAGTGGCGAATTTGCCAATCTTGGTGTTCTCTGGCAAATGCCAAACGTCCTGCACGGTGTTGGGCTGTAAGCACAACCCCCACCTGTGGATGTCGGGCCCTCATACCACCCTCATGGAGTCTGTTTCCGACCGTTTGAGCAGACACATGCACATTTGTGGCCTGCTGGAGGTCATTTTGCAGGGCTCTGGCAGTGCTTCTCCTGCTCCTCCTTGCACAAAGGCGGAGGTAGCGGTCCTGTTGCTGTTTTGTTGCCCTCCTACGGCATCCTCCACGTCTCCTGATGTACTGGCCTGTCTCCTGGTAGCGCTTCCATGCTCTGGACACTACGCTGACAGACACAGCAAACCTTCTTGCCACAGCTCGCATTGATGTGCCATCCTGGATGAGCTGCACTACCTGAGCCACTTGTGTGGGTTGTAGACTCCGTCTCATGCTACCACTAGAGTGAAAGCACCGCCAGCATTCAAAAGTGACCAAAACATCAGCCAGGAAGCATAGGAGCTGAGAAGTTGTCTGTGGTCCCCACCTGCAGAACTACTCCTTTATTGGGGGTGTCTTGCTAATTGCCTATAATTTCCACCTGTTGTCTATTCCATTTGCACAACAGCATGTGAAATGTATTGTCAATCAGTGTTGCTTCCTAAGTGGACAGTTTGATTTCACAGAAGTGTGATTGACTTGGAGTTACATTGTGTTGTTTAAGTGTTCCCTTTATTTTTTTGAGCAGTGTATAAACAAGAAAAACATTATATATGACCAGATAACATACAAAAATCTGACATAAAAAAACTGAGGTCAGGACATACAGATACGTTTCCACACAGGAGTAAAGACATTGTACATAATAATCATCGGATACATTGCTATTGGAAATATAAGTTGTAAAAACAGCAACAAAAAAAACGTCAACAAAACCAAACAGCAAAAAAAGGTTAATAATGGCTACAACTCTGCTGTTCTTTTAAAAGCACTGTTTCAGTTTTTGTGTAAACGCACTGACAATAGCTATACACTCTACGCTTTTCGGGAAGTTGGTAGCAGTGGTGAACAGTTTTTAAAGAAAATGCTGATTGGGCAAAAGCTGTTCTACACACTGGAATTCTACTGTTGCCATTCACTGCTCCCCTAGTATGTTACACAATAGATAGTAGTCACTTGACTAAACATTTAAAAAACAGCTTTACATTTGAACATTTACAAAAACTTTCAAAACTTAAAGTTGAAATCTGGGTGAAACTGGGTGAAACTGCCACGTCCGTTTGTGATATTACAACAACAAAGAAGTTACTGCAAACAACAAACATACATGTTTTTCTCTCGGACATTATTGCACGCACGATGGAACAGCAGAATATATACTGTAATTTTTTTGGACCACACCGCTCGACGCACCTCACCTCCATTTCGTCCACAAAACAAAAACAATAGCAAAGGTGTTGGGGTGGACAGTGGCGGTGTTTCCCTTAATGCGGATTCCATCTTTAACAAATTGTGTTTCTTGAGAATTAAACAGTGGTGATGATCATTCGGTTTTTGATCAAAAAATGTTCAATGCCATTCAGCAAACTCCAGGCGCTTACATTTGTTGGATGACATGAAAATAGAGCTCTTTGGATTGCAAATACATTCATTCAAAAACATGATTGCCTACAAAAAGACTAACGCAACCATTCTTCTCTCTTGAGTGCAAGCAGACAAAAAATAGAATTTGTCTGTTCTAAAAGTCAGAATAGATCAACACATTTTCTTTGCAGTCACTAAATCATGATCAAAATTGGAAGTACAACTATCCAAAGGTCTAGAATTCTGGGCAATTGCTCTCTTGGTATGCATATTTTACTAAACAATTTCATACAGCTCAAATCCAAAATGATTCCTGAGGAAAAAATAAAATAATAAGCACATTGTGTGCAGGATTTATTCATCAGTATCATCACAATCCAATTCCATGTATTCAATACAAAGGTTGGTTTATGTATAGTTTTGTAGACTTTCAATTGGTGTACAGAAACACAGTCCACAATAGAAATAAGGAAAGGTGAATACAATGGAGGAACACAACTGATATGAATGTACAGGCCCTCAATCCACACCTAAGCAAAGCTCTATAGTGGAAGGCCACAATGATGGAGATGATGATTTATGAGTAACACAAAGTTATGTATAAGTAACCTAACTTCATTTTCTGCATCTCTGCATGCAAAAAAAATCATAACAATATGACAGTCCCCGTTGACTAGATCTTTCCATTTTGCATAGTAATACACTGACGGAATGATTTCGCATTTAGTGCATTAGTATTGATTATTATCACAATTGCACAGATTTCTCCTCTGATGAAAACAATGTGTTCATTTTCTGTGAACAAAATATTTAACAGTAAAGTTTGTATTCAATGACATTTGTATTTAAAGTTTTGCAAAAGGTGGTCTAAGATATCCAAGAAAATGAGTTTGGTAAATGTATTTCATCATTGCTGTTCTGCTTTAGATACGTTTCAAAACAGATCCGACAGTTGCTTGTACGCGAATGAGAAAAACTGTAAATATGAAAATGAATGACAAAGTAATAACTCTGTACATTCTAGCCATGGAAACCCACATGTTTGAATTAATGAAGCTTGCACTTTTTAGCAGAAAATCTTTGAGGCGTCTGTGAAATGCCATTTATTTTACAACAGTGACCAGTTGGGATCATATGTCATTGTTCATTTCCTGTATCTTTTATTACAAAGGTCAAGGTGGATAATTCTGTCCAGCTATCTCTTCTCTTTAAAGACCAGACACCACAGTGAGGAAAACTCCTTAGGGCTGGAAAACATTAATTAGAGATAGTAGTACCAATATCCAATCTCGTAAATATGAAGAGTTTATTTTCACATTTTTTCACGTTTGCATTTTTTCATCTGAAATTAAGGCTCATGGGTCCCTTTCTATGTGTATGAATTATTGCAAACTTTTAAAACATTTACTTTTGGTGTGCTTTATTTTTTTTTTCACTAAATGCAATATCCAAAATGCGCCATGTCCATTGTTTAGATGAATGGAAAACTCCATATGGTTTTTGAATCTGGCGCAAAAGTGAGTCATTTCGCAAATAATTTCCAATTTATTTGTCTATTCAGTTGTAAGTTAGGTTTCTCTAAATATTTTTCTCACACTTAGGAACGTAATCAGAAACTTATCTTAATCATTTAGGCTAACCCCTGACTTAGTCAGCCAGATGTGGTGAAAGACAGCTGCCAACGTTAAAAAATATTACAGTTTACGATAGAATACTACAGCGATATACCGTTTATACCGCATACCAGGGTATTTCGAAATACCAACGGTATGATATATCTTTTTTAAATAGTGCCCCTTGTGTGCACATTTAGTAATACTGTAGACCACGGTATGGTACAGAAACAGTATGACAGTATGAAAATCTGGATACTGCCCAACCCTACTACAGTACTTACTATAGAATTGTATTTTATAAGAGAATTCATACTTTCTTATCTTTTGGTCGCTAGAGACACGACTCAGTCGTTTGGTCGTTTAGTTCGATTTTCTTGGACGTGACCCAGTTGTTCGTTCTTTATGTTCCGTATACGTAATACGTAGTATACGTAAGGGATAAACACAGACATTCTGTACATTACCTTGGCAATAATGGACACTGAGTCCCTTTGCATAGTTCCTTTGTACAAGGTAATGTACAGAACAAAGATGTTTATCCCGCTTATACCACAGTTGCCAAAGAAAACAATACTAAAGCATACTGTGACGATCGTCGTAAGGAGAAGACCAAGGTGCAGAGTGGTAAGTGTTAATATTTCTATTTTATTTATCTCAGAACACTAAATCAAAATAATAAACAACGAAAAACGAATGTCACGTTCTGCAGACTTACTGAGCTGTACAAAAACAAGATCCCACACTGAAGGAGGGAAAAAGGGCTGCCTAAGTATGATTCCCAATCAGAGACAACGATTGACAGCTGCCTCTGATTGGAAACCATACCAGGCCAATCAAAGGGAAAAAAACAACATAGAAATGTAACACATAGAATGCCCACCCCACACCCTGACCTAACAAAATAGAGAAATAAAACGTCTCTCTCAGGTCACGGCGTGACACATACATTTATCGGTAGAAATAAAAATCTTTGATTTAAAAAAATTATAGTAGAATTCAGATTTTCTCATCTTTTTGTTGCTAGAGACGTGACCAAATCATTTGTTTGATTAGTCAGATACAGTACAATTGGAAAGTATTCAGACCCCTTGACTTTTTCCACATTGTTACGTTGCAGCATTATTCAAAAATGTATAAAATATTTTTTTACCTCATCAATCTACAGACAATACCCCATAATGATAAAGCGAAAACAGTTTTTTTGATTTTTTTGCAAATGTATTAAACATACAAAACAGAAATACCTTATTACATAAGTATTCAGACCCTTTGCTATTAGACTCGAAGTTGAGCTCAGGTGCATCCTGTTTCCATTGATCATCCTTGAGTTGTTTCAACAACTTGATTGGAGTCCACCTGTGGTAAATTCAATTGAATGGACATGATTTTGAAAGGCACACACCTGTCTATATAAGGTCCCACAGTTGACAGTGCATGTCAGAGCAAAAACCAAGACATGAGGTCGAAGGAATTGTCCCTAGAGCTCCGAGACAGGATTGTGTCAAGGCACAGATATGGGGAAGGGTACCAAAAAATGTATGCAGCATTGAAGGTCCCCTAGAAAACATTGGCCTCCATCAGGTATCCCCCTTTCCTTTTCCTTTCCCTTTCATAAATGGAAGAAGTTTGGAACCACCAAGACTCTTCCTAGAGCTGGCCGCCCGGTAAAAATGAGAATTTTGGGAAAACGGCCTTGGTCACGGACGTGATGGTCACTCTGACAGAGCTCCAGAGTTCCTTTGTGGAGATGGAGAACCTTCCAGAAGTACAACCATCTCTGCAGTACTCCACAAATCAGGCCAGACGGAAGCCACTCCTCAGTAAAAGGCACTTGACAGCCCACTTGGAGTTTGCCAAAAGGTACCGAAAGGACTCTCAGACCATAAGAAACAAGATTCTCTGGTCTGATGAAACCTGGCACCATCCCTACGGTGAAGCATGTTGGTGGCAGCAACATGCTGTGTGAATGTTTTTCAGTGGCAGGGACTTGGAGACTAGTCAGGATTGAGGGCAAGATGAACGGAGCAAAGTACAGAGAGTTCCTTGATGAAAACCTGATCCAGAGCGCTTAGGACCTGGAGCGAAGGTTCATCTTCCAACAGGACAACGACCCTAAGCACACAGACAAGACAATGCAGGAGTGACTTCAGGACAAGTCTCTGAATGTCCTTGAGTGGCCCAGCCAGTGGCCGGACGTGAACCCAATCGAACATCTCTGGAGAGACCTGAAAATAGCTGTGCAGCGACTCTCCCTATCCAACCTGACAGAGCTTGAGAGGATCTGCAGAGAAGAATGTGAGAAACTCCCCAAATACAGGTGTGCCAAGCTTGTAGCATTATACCCAAGAAGACTTAAGACTGTAATCACTGCCAAAGGTGCTTCAACAAAGTACTGAGTAAAGGGTCTGAATACTTATGTAATGTAATATCATTTAATTATTTTTTATACATTTGCAAATATTTCTGAAAACCTGTTTTTGCTTTGCCATTATGGGGTATTGTGTGTATATTGATGAGCGAAAAAAACACATTTCATAAATTTCAGAATAAGGCTGTAATGAAAAATATGTGCAAAAAGTAAAGGGGTCTGTATACCTTCCGAATGCACTGTATGTTCCATTGCCATGCTTGCTGGCAACATTCTTGTCCGTCGCTTGCTAGCTAGCCAACTAGCTATGGCTAACACAGTCATGACCTCTGCAGTCAAAACAACAGCAAAGTAGCTGCATTTGCGTTTATTTAAGCTGTTTTCTATTGACATTCATTTGGATACATCCATAACAATGAGCTGATGATGCCCGATTTTGACTGGCGTAGCTAGAAAAGTTTGCCTTCTCGTCAGGACACTCGACACTGTTCATTACGAGGAGATCACATTGCATTTCAAACTCTAGGCAACATAGGGACCGGAGAAATTCATGTTCATCACTCACCACGTTAGGTCATAATATTCTCCAAAAAAATAAGTATCTGCAAAAACAAATCAATGCTACCTCGGTAAGTTTTTCCTCGTTGGACATGTGATTACAATGTAACCAATTTCGGTTTGTGTGGTTGTTGGTTTAGCTTTCTGTAACTTTGTAGCAAGTACGGTCTACATGTGTAGGCGCATATTGCGTCATGATTGCAAGGTGTCCCGATATCTTTTCCAACTGTCCCGATGTCTTTTCCAACTGTCCCATTATTCAATGTCCATTCTAGAATGCCCTTCTAGCCAATCAGAAACAAGTAGTCAACAATGCTGTAATATAATGTTGAACACTATACTACACACTGTAGTATCCCTCGATCATGTGTAGGTTTTACTATAGAATGTTGTAGTATAATGTAGACATGCTATAGTAAATACTACATTATTATCCACAAAAACACTACAGTCTGCAAAAACACTACTTTTTTACATTGCCTTCAGAAAGTATTCACACCCCTTGACTTTTTCCACATTTTGTTGTGTTACCATCTGAAATTAACATTTATTCGATTGAGATTTTGTTTCACTGGCCTACCCCATAATGTCAAAGTGGAATTATGTTTTTATCCATTTTTACTAATTCATTAAAATGAAAAGCTAAAATGTCTTGAGTCAATAAGTATTTAACCCCTTTGTTACGGCAGGCCTAAATAAGTGCAAGAGTAAAAATGTGCTTAACAAGTAACATAACACATTGCATGGACTCATTCTGTTTGCAATAATAGTGTTTAACATTATTTTTGAATGACTACCTCATTACTTTTCCCCACACATACAATTACAGTGCATTGGGAAAGTATTCAGACCCCTTGACTTTTTCCACGTCGTTACGTTACAGCCTTATTCTAAATTTGATACAATTGTTTAATCTACACACAATACCCCAATAATAAGCAAAAAACTTTATTTTTTTTTAAACCTGACCCCTTGACTTTTTCAACATTTTGTTACATTACAGTCTTATTTTAAAATAGCTAAAACAATACCTCATAATGACAAAGCAAAACACTTTTATTTTATTTTTGCAAATTTATTACAAATAAAAAACTGAAATATCACATTTACATAAGTATTCAGACCCTTTATTCAGTACTTTGTTGAAGCACCTTTGGCAGAAATTACAGCCTTGAGTCTTCTTGGGAATGATGCTACAATCTTTCCCTCAATCCTGACTAGTCTCCCAGTCCCTGCCGCTGAAAAACATCCCCACAGCATGATGCTGCCTCCACCATGCTTCACCGTAGGGATGGTGCCAGATTTCCTCCAGACGTGAAGCTTGGCATTCAGGCCAAAGAGGTCAATCTTGGTTTCATCAGACCAGAGAATCTTGTATCTCATGGTCTGAGAGTCCTTTAGGTGCCCTTTGACAAATTTCAAGCGGGCTGTCATGTGACTTTTACTGAGGAGTGGCTTCTGTCTGGCCACCCTACCATAAAGACCTGATTGGTGGTGCTGCAGAGATGGTTGTCCTTCTGGAAAGTTCTCCCATCTCCACAGAGGAACGCTGAAATGTGTGCCTCGACACAATCCTGACTTAGAGCGCTACGGACAATTCCTTCAAGCTCATGGCTTGGTTTTTGCTCTGACATGCACAGTCAACTGTGGGTCCTTATATAGACAAGTGTGTGCCTTTCCAAGTCATGTCCAATTAATTGAATTTAGCACAGGTGGACTCCAATTAAGTTGTAGAAACATCTCAAGGATGATCAATGAAAACAGATTGCAACTGAGCTCATAGTCTCATAGCAAATGGTCTGAATACTTATGTAAATAAGGTATTTCTGTTTTTCTTTTTTTTCTTTTTATTTGCAAAAACCCATCTCCCAATACAACTCCTCTGTGGATTTACCACTCTCATCCCAGGAGAACTATCTAGCTACACTGGATTGATTAGCCTGTTCTGTAGCTACCCCACATCGGACCTGGGTTCAGATACTATCTCACATCATTTCATATTTTGTCAGAGCTTTATTTAGATTGCCTGGTTACAATGTAACCAATAGAATAGTCCCAAAATGGCAAACCACAAACTCCCTGCCCATCTGGCACTCCAAGCAGGCTAGAGCAAATGTACTGTTTGAAAGTTGTTGAATAGTATCAAATAGTATTTGAACTCAGGTCTGCACCACATCTCCACATCTAGCAGTTTCTCTCCAGGAGAGAGGAGAGCAGTAGGAGAAGAGATGTGGTCAGCACTACTGCCTTTATGTCCAGATGGTGTGGATTGTAGAGAGCCCAGTAAGGGGTCCCTATGCTATGTCCTTGGGCAGACACAGTGATTCATACAGTCAGTACATACAGCCAGACATTCATTGGTAAAGTAAAAGCATCCAAAATGCGTGAGAGGAAGACCTCACTGTGCAGAAAGCACTGCACTGTGTATTCAGCTCAGAGTCCAGACCACAGGAAAGCATTGGGATAATAACTGAAAGTGGTAGCTACAGTGATTACTGTTATTTGTAAAGGATATTACACTATTTAGATATCTATAGTAACAAATAGTTGACATTAGTGTACCCTTTTCTGGCCCCTTGAAACATGTAATCTGAAACCGAGCCTTTGCCAAAGGAATTGTGCTCCTCTGCTGTAGTTTAGTAGGTGATAGGGTAATGGCTGTGTGTGCCCATAGATAGGCCAGACCAGCATAGAGGGGAATCAGGGACATATTCATAAGCACCATCCATTGCATCAGCTCCAACTAACCACCATCAGCCATCTCTCCATTTCTGAGCCAGCGAAAAAGAATAAGTCAAAGAGAGAGAGAGAGAGAGAGAGAGAGAGAGAGAGAGAGAGAGGGGGGGGGGGGGGAGGGAGAGGGAGAGGGAGAGTGGGGCAAGAGAGAGAGGGAGGGAGAGAGAGAAGGAAAAGGAGCCAGCTAGCGAGAGAGAACGAGAGAGAGAGAAGGTCAGAGAGAGGAAAAGAGAAACCCTTCTGAAACACAGAGAGAACAGCTCACAGGAGGAAGAAAGACATGAAACGTTTAGTCTTCATCATTTTCTAATCAGCCAATTACATCCCACCTAGCGCTCCAGCCTGCCTTACAAACCACTCCAATTCCTTTGATACCCACTTTGCTCTGTGAGGAATTGGAAGGCGAAGACCAGATCGCACAGCTCTGGCAATGTATTGGTGGAAGGAATGGAGGGAGATGGAGAAAAATGGGAAAGAACAAGAAAAAGAAGGAAGCCTCGACCGACCACCTGACTTACTGGCAATGCAGTAGGGAGAATGAAGGGAGGAAGGGCGACAAAAAGAAAAGTGGGTCTTTATTAGTGCGAGTAACTTTGACACTTTGGGCAGACCGCAGAGCACCCAGCGCCAGTCCATCCGTCATCCAGCTCTCCCACTGATGAGCTGGGGAAACAAATCACAGGCAGACCAGGCTTTGCCTGCAGCCCAAACGGCACCCTATTCCCTGGTCAAAATTAGTGCACTATGTAGGGAATAGAGTGCCATTTGGGACACAGCCTTTATTTTGCCGCCTGGGTGACTTGCTTGTCTGCGTTGTCAGAAGCAAGGCCCATGTGTTCCCGGCATCCCAATCCCAATCCCGCTGATGTCTCCCCCCAACCTGTTCCGCACCCTCCCCTCATCTTCCCCTCACCCGCTGGGACTTCTCTCTTCTTCTCTTCCTTCTCTCTTCTTCTCTTCCATTTCTCCCCCTCCTTTTCTCTCCCTCCCTCTCTCCCCTTCTTCTCCCTTTCCTCCCCCTCTCCTCTATCTTCTCCCCCCTCTCCTCTCCCCCTCTCCTTCTTTCCTCTTTCCCCCCTCTACCCCTCTCTCCCTCCCTCTCCCCCTATTTTTCTATTCATTATGTAGATAGGTCTCTCCGTTTTACCCCCATCCCTGGTGTTTATTTTATTCTTTATTCATCGCTGATATACAGTATATTTCTGCTATTTATCTCTAATGGAGTGGCAGCATCGTTGCTTATACTGCTTGATAAGTTGAGAACACAGAGAGCATCAATCACTGTCACTTAGCGCCTCAACGCAACGACGCGTCAACGAGTCCCGTCTCTCATTCTGCCACCATACGCTCCCTCTCTCCTATCTGCCTCTCTTTCTCTCTCTCACTATCTCTCGTTCTCTGTCTCTCGCTCTCCTCCCTCCTCTCCTCCTTTAACTGCCATGAACTCAACCAATACATAAATCTGCAAAGGGGGCACGGTTTGGCGTCGGCAATCTGAGTCAAATATATGTTTACACGTTTACAAATGAGAAATTCAGCAGCGCGACGTCGGTTCTTATTCCGCTTTGCCTTTTTCGCCCCCTGGGAGGCTGCCTAGCTCTCCCCCCTCCGCCTAGCGCCCGGCTTCTAGCCTCCAACTCCGAGAGTTTCTCTGTGCAACTTATTTAGATGAATGATTAAACTTAAAGCACAGCCAGGAGTCTTGCTACTCTTATTTAAAGAAGAATGGGAAAGCTGTCATCTTTTGATGCATTGCCTGCCATCCGGCATGCAAAAGAGATGCCCCCCCACCTCTCACTACATCCCTCTCTCTGCCTCTCTCTCTCTACCTCTCTCTTTCTCTTGCTCTGTGCCTCTCTCTCTCTACCTCCCTTGCTCTACCTTTGCTTCTCCTCCTCCCTCTCTCTCTCTCTCTCCCTCTCTCCCTCTCTCTACTCTGAAAACAGTGTGATTGATCAGGGTGGAGCGGCATCAGTGACAACATCGTAGTCCACCCACCCAACAGCCACCCGAGCAGGGCATGCTGATCTGAGAGATAGATAGATCAGCGAGAAGTAAGCAATCTTCTATCAGTCACTGAAGTTACTCCAGAAAGAAAGAAAGAAAGAAAGAAAGAAAGAAAGAAAGAAAGAAAGAAAGGTTCTCACACTGTAGAAGAAAGCATTCTAGCATCATCATCACCCGTCTCTCTGTTAGAGTTATAATTACGTTGGAAAGAACGCTGAAACCTTGAGAACACACACACAGAGAAATGCTGAATTCCCCCAAAACCTCTTATGAAGACCTTATCTCTAGATGGGAGAGTTACTGTGTTGATTGATGAGGTAATAAAAAAATACTAAAAGTTGACTATAGAGTACTTACTATAGAATGCTGTAGTATACTGTGGAATACTATACTACACATTGTAGTATCCCTTGATCATGGGTAGTACTTAGTATAGAATTGTGTAGTATACTGTAGAATACTATAGTAAATACTAAAGTATTATCCATACAAAAAACACTGTAGTAAATACCAAAGTAATGTCAGAAAAAACACTACCGTCCGCTAAAACACAATTTTTTTAACTATTGTAAATACTACAGTATTTAATTTGCAAATGCCCTGCCCATTCCCCTATATCCCAATTTATGCCACCTGTAAATTAGAAAGCGACATGCCAAGTATAGACCATTTAGTGTGTTCCCTATGGTTATAAAAAAGAGCAGGAGCTCTGAACTCTCTGTTCAGAACCCAGTCCGACCTGCCCACAGGTTATGGAAAATTTGCTCTTTCAGTATTTCTCCAGTAGGTTTCCTAAAGGAGAAAGCCCCCCACTTTTTTGTTGAAGTTAATAAAACAAAAACACTTTAACAAATACTACAGTAATTTCCCCAAAAACACGACAGTACAGTGTACCGTACTACAATCTGCTAAATCACTATACTAAATACGACATCAGGGGTGCTCAAGTACTATTTGAAAAGGTCCGGTCACACACATTTCCTAGGTGGTAAAGGTCTGGATGGATAATGTAATTTATCGGTGTAATAACAAACCCCCACCTCACAAACCGTGCGACCCCAAACTTTTCACACACCTCTTGTCGGAGGAGAGAAAATGTTGCATTTTGCACAGGGCAGAGATTTTCCAATTGAGTATGGAGGTACTACACCATAATACAGTCCACAAAAACACTACAGTAAGTACTACAGTATAGTATACACTACCGTTCAAAAGTTTGGGGTCACTTAGAAATGTCCTTGTGGGGGCCTCCCGAGTGGCGCAGTGGTCTAAGGCCACCAGAGATTCTGGGTTCGAGTCCAGGCTCTGTCGCAGCTGGCCGCGACCGGGAGGCCCGTGGGGCGGCGCACAATTGGCCCAGCGTCTTCCGGGTTAGGGGAGGGTTTGGCCGGCAGGGATATCCTTGTCTCATCGCGGTCTAGCGACTCCTGTGGCGGGCCGGGCGCAGTGCACGCTGACACGGTTACCAGGTGTACGGTGTTTCCTCCGTACACTGTAACTACTACCAATTGGATACCACGAAATTGGGGAGTAAAAAGGGGTGAAAATATTTATTTTTTTTAAAGAAAAAAATAAATGTCCTTGTTTTTGAAAGAAAAGACAAAATATTGTCCATTAAAATAACATAACATTTATCATAAATACAGTGTAGACATTGTTAAAGTTGTAAATGACTATTGTAGATGGAAAAAGCTGATTTTTAATGGAATATCTACATAGGCGTACAGATGCCCATTATCAGCAACCATCACTCCTGTGTTCCAATGGCACATTGTGTTAGCTAATCCAAGTTTAGCATTTTAAAAGGCTAATTGATCATTAGAAAACCCTTTTGCAATTATGTTAGCACACCTGAAAACTGTTGTCCTGATTAAAGAAGCAATAAAATTGGCCTTCTTTAGACTAGTTGAGTATCTGGAGCATCAGCATTTATGGGTTTGATTACAGGCTCAAAATGGCTAGAAACAAAGACCTTTCTTCTGAAACTCGTCAGTCTATTTTTGTTCTGAAAAATGAAGGCTATTCTATGCGAGAAACTGCCAAGAAACTGAAGCTCTCGTACAACGCTGTGTACTACTCCTTTCACAGAACAGCACAAACTGGCTCTAACCAGAATAGAAAGAGGAGTGGGAGGCCCCAGTGCACAACTGAGCAAGATGACAAGTACATTAGAGTGTCTAGTTTGAGAAACAGATGCCTCACATGTCCTCAACTGGCAGCTTCATTAAATACTACCAACAAAACACCAGTCTCAACGTCAACACCGGCGCCTCCCACTCCTCTTTCTATTCTGGTTAGAGTCAGTTTGCGCTGTTCTGTGAAGGTATAAAGTTTGTTTTAGTTTACTTTATTAATTCAACCATTTAAAAAAAACAAGCACACATAAAACTTGAAAAAGCCATACATGCACATTAATAAAATCATGAAGGATAACACACAATAAAGTCTGGGACTTATTTCCATTGTGGTCCTCTTGAGACAAGATGGCTAGACAAGATCGAACACAGTATGGCAGTGAAATAATAAAACAAAAACAGAGAAGAAGAACATCTATCTCATCATTCCAGTTACATCATAGGGGTTATTCATATGGGCACAGAAGACATCAAACATATTTTTACTTTATTTTTAAAGCTGCCCCCAGAGGACGTTGTTTTTATAGGCAGAAGCAACTCATTCCATTCTGAGGCTCCAGTATACAAGAAAGTACCTTTGCAGCATTACTCCTGAACCTGTATAAGCACACATCAGCAACACCTGATCTGGTGCTGTGATTGTGTGCATCCCTAACACGAGGAAAGTAATCACTTAGATATCAGGGCACAGGACCATAAATACTCCTGTTAACCAAACCTAGTCTAATCTGGGACACCCTAGCCTCAACAGGCAGCCAGTTTAGTTCCTGAAAGCAGCTCCTGCCTATGTGAGTACGTGGACATACCTTCAATACTACCCTGATCAGCTTATTCTGGGCTATCTGGAGTTTCCCCTTCATAAATTTAGATAAGCCCCCAAACCAGGAAGTACTAGCATAGTCAAATGGCATTGAATGAGGGCAGTAGCTAGCACTTTCATGGAGTCCTTATCAAGCAGCTTGGACTTTCTAGCCAAAAACTTAGTCCTGGCATTAACCTTCCCTAGCACCTTATTGGCCATGCTCACACGTCCCAAGCTTCCTTCTAGGATACATCCCAAGTAGCTAAAAGAGGTTTTAGAAGTCAGCACCTCACCCCCTAACTCCACTCTGATTTCAGACAACCTACACAATTTAGGTCTGGATCCAAAAATAATTGCTTCAGTTTTCCCTAAGTGCAGAGATAGCTTATTATCTCCAAGCCATTTGCTAATGTTAGTAAGCTCTGTGCTAAGTATGCTCTCCAACATAGTTTTACTTTTGTGAGACACCAGAAGTCTAGAGTCATCTGCATAAAGAAAAAGACGGCAAGAACAAGCATCTTTCATCTTTAGTTAATATACAATAAAAACAGCAGAGACCCAAGCACGGTCCCCTGCGGAACGCCACAACTCATTGGTTTTGCCTGAGACAGTGAACCATTAACCTCTACCACTTGCTCCCTTCCTAATAAATAGGACTTTACCCAGCCTAGAGGGATAGTGCTTAACCCCAGTGCCTCCAGTTTGGAGATTAGGAGACAGTGGTTAACTGTAGGTATAAAGGTATAAAGAGGAGGAGAGCTCTAGGAAATTGTCTACTAACCCTCCAGTCCTATTAGAAAGAGACCTTTAGTCTACACTGTATATCTATCTCCTGACTCACTGCCAAAACACAATACAGGCCAAGTCAGCCACAAGAAATACAGTACAGGAGTTATAGCTTTGTCTTCTCTCTCTGAGTTAGGTGTGTGTGTCTTGGATCCCGTTGGCCTTCTAAGGAAGAGAAGACTGGCATCCCAAATGGCTATGTACTAAATGGCACCCTATTCCCCTATGGGCCCTGGTCCAAAGTAGTGCACTATGGGGAATGGTTCCATTTGGGATGCAGACAATACCATGTATTCATTCATTTTGAAGGAATTGTTATTCTAACAAACCATACTTTTTTACTTTACCGAGCTCAGTTATTGACATCATCTGTCTTTCCATAAACTATTTTGAATATTTTATAGCTCATACTCGTACCCTGGGTCATGATTTATTTTTCTCTCTTGTTGAAGCCTCAGTGCAACACTCATATTGTACTATGCAACACATGCTGCATATTACAGTTAAACCAGTCTACTAAGAGAATAGTAGCAATGGAATGGAAGGTTTCAATCTTACTGTACAGGCATGATAACATGCTTTATTGTTCTTATTCATTAATTCATTCATTTACATGATAACATTTATTATTTGTTTCAAATTCATGTTTATACAGTACATAACTGTCTGAAGGCAGGCAAGGAAAGCCATAAACAAACATTCTGGCTCGTCTATACAGATGCAAGCAACAATAAAATATGTAAATAGCAGGCTACTGTTTTTCATTTGTTCCTCATTCTAGTGATGAAAAGTACACGATGTGTTTCAAATCAACCAGCCATTATACCTAATGATCAAGCAGCTGTCTTTAAAATGATTCTATCATGGTTTACAGATAAATTATTGTTGACTACGCCTATCAGTCCTCCAGCCAAAATCACAGTCCCAGAACTACCTTAAAATTGCATTTGAGATATTACTGCTGTAGAAGCTACAGTAAGATTATTCATTATTGGGTGAAGAGATCCTCATTTCTCTGTTATTATGCTCTCATAATCTCTCTGTGTCATACATTGTTTTTATTTGGCCTTTCTTTCTCTCTTCTTTCTCGCATTCTCCCTTGATATTCTCTTGTATGTCTTATTAGACCTCTCTCTCTCCCTTTCTACTCTTTCTTCCTTACACTCCTCTCTGCCTCGTTCTCTTCCACCTCTCTCTCTCTTCCATCTATTTCTCTCTCTCCCACTCTCTCGCTCTCTCTCTCATTCCCCACACTCCTCTCATTCGTTCTCGCCGTCCCCCGCCCCCCCTTACTGTGGTTATGTGTTATCTGCCACGGCTCCATTTCCCTGCTGACTGATACTCCCTGACTCAGTCGCTTTCATTTTCATGATAATCCAGCAACACCACTAGACTGCCAAATCGCGTTTACTGCCTTTTCTCTTTTTTTCCTATTTTTTTCCCAACTGGTTTATCTCTTTTCCTTGGGGCTTTATTTTGCTCTCTGTAATTAAATGTCATTTCCAGCTCTCCCTTCTTCTTCAGCAAATGAAAAAAGTGTATTATTTTATTATGTGATCATTGTCAAAATAGAATGGATGGATACGTCCTTGCCCTGTATCTGTAGTACGCATCCCAAATTCCATCCCATTCCCTTTATTGGTCACTACTTTTGACCAGAGACCCATGGGAATACACACACAAATAGGAGAATACTTTTGTTCCAGGTAGGACCTTTTTGAGTTTCATGTAGGATTCTACCTGGAACCAAAAGTGTTCTTCAAAGGGTTCTCCTATAGGGTTAACCCTTTTAGGTTCTAGATAGCACCTTTTTTAACCTACGAGTGTAGATTGCCATTTGGGATGCAGCCTCTGTGACTTGGCAGTACACTGAAGCCCCACCACCAGCTATCTATAGAGTGAAAACAATATAATTCTATATTTCTGAAAGCCTTTTTATTCATTTGAATGAAAACAGTATCTGTCATTCTGTGTGTGACCCGTAACTTCAGTTTCATACTCTACTCCCTTCAAGTTCATTTCCATGGTAATAAGATTGTTTTATCTCATATCATATATCCAGTAAGCTAGCAACCTGTACTACTACACTAATCAAGACTGACAGAACTATGCTATTTCAATTTGTGAGAATCATTTTCGATACTTCTACTACTCTTGTTTATAGCTACGTTTGTAGCTCAAATGTAGTGTAGTGTAACACATGATTATATCAAACACAGCATGTGCAGGTGTTGTTTGTTGGATTCTCTCTTACAAAATCATACCTTACTTGCCAGCTAGATGTCTAATCTCCATTCATTGTGAAATTCAGACATCGGGTTTATCAAAAACATTTTTGTTCTGTTTTGCTTGAAAAGGAAATCAAACAATAGAGCGAGCAAAAGGCAGAAATGTTGAGGTATAGCTACCAAATGTAAAAGTATGCTCGCTCAAGCGGACACGAGAAGAGTAATATGTGGAGTACGCAGAAAGTAAAAAATCCAAACCCCAGCCAGCCCATTGCTCATCTCTAGTGCATGCGGGGTGGTCAGTGTGGCGGTGGTAGATTCTTAGAAAGAAAAAAAAGAGTTACAAAAGGGTTCTTTGTGGAGGATACGGGTTCTACCAAGAACCGTCTTCATCTGAAGAACCCTTTTTTGGAAGATGAGGGTTCTTTGTAAGGAAAAGGATTCTACCTAGAACCTTTAACATCATAAGAACTGTTTTTGTAGAAAAAAAATATTTGATGATTCTTTGGAAGGCAAGTAAGATTCTTTGGAAGACAAGAAGGTTCTACATAGAAGCCTTCTGAATCGGAACACAGCAAATTAGCCAGTGAGAGAGTAAAATATTTGCTGATTTTTTATGATTGTCTTTGTTTTTTCGATTTATATTAATTAATTTATTAATCTTATGCTACATCATGATAAATAACATACAAAATCAAATCAAATCGAATTGGTCACATACACATGGTTAGCAGATGTTAATGTGAGTGTAGTGAAATGCTTGTGCTTCTAGTTCCAACAGTGCAGTAATATCTAACAAGTAATATCTAACAATTCCCAACAACTACCTATTCCACACAAATCTAACAAGTAATCTAACAATTCCTCACCAACTACCTAATGCACACAAATCTAAAGGGGTGAATGAAAATATGTACATATAAATATATGGATGAGCGATGGCCGAGCGGCATAGGCAAGGTGCAGTAGATGGTATAAAATACAGTATTTACATGTGATATGGGTAACGTAAGACATGTAAACATTATTAAAGTGGCATTGTTTAAAGTGACTAGTGATCCATTTATTAAAGTGTCCAGTGACTGGGTCTCAGTGTAGGCAGCAGCCTTTAGATAGAAAATGTTTTTCAATCTCTCAGTTCCAGCTTTGATGCACCTGTACTGACCTCGCCTTCTGGATGATAGCGGTGTGAACAGGCAGTGGCTCGGGTAGTTGTTGTCCTTGATGATCTTTTTGGCCTTCCTGTGACATCGGGTGTTGTAGGTGTCATGGAGGGCAGGTAGTGTGCCCCCAGTGATGCGTTGTGCAGACCGCACCACCCTCTGGAGAGCCTTGCGGTTGAGGGTGGTGCAGTTGCCGTACCAGGCTGTGATACAGCCTGACAGGATGGATGCTCTCGATTGTGCATCTGTAAAAGTTAGTCAGGGTTTTGGGTGACAGGCCAAATTTCTTCAGCCTCCTGAGGTTGAAGAGGCGCTGTTGCGCCTTCTTCACTACACTGTCTGTGAGGGTGGTCCATTTCAGTTTGTCTATGATGTGTACGACCAGGAACTTAAAACTTTCCACCTTCTCCACTGCTGTCTCTTCGATGTGGATAGGGGGGTGCTCCCTCTGCTGTTTCCTGAAGTCCACGATCATCTCCTTTGTTTTGTTGATGTTGAGTGAGAGGTTGTTTTCCTGACACCACACTCCGAGTACCCTCACCTCCTCCCTGTAGGCTGTTTCGTCCTTGTTGATTATCAAGCCCATTACTGTTGTGTCATCTGCCTACTTGATGATTGAGTTGGAGGCGTGCGTGGCCACACAGTCGTGGGTGAACATGGAGTACAGGAGAGGGCTGAGCACACACCCTTGTGGGGCCCCTGTGTTGAGGGTCAGCAAAGTGGAGATGTTGTTTCCTACCTTCACCACCTGGGGCGGCCCGACAGAAAGTCCAGGACCCAGTGGCACAGGGAGGGGTTGAGACCCAGGGCCTCCAGCTTGATGATGAGCTTGGAGGGAACTATGGTGTTGAATGCTGAGCTGTATCAATGAACAGCATTCTCACATAGGTATTAATTTTGTCCAGATGTGATAGGGCAGTGTGCAGTGTGATGGCAATTGTGTCATCTGTGGACCTGTTGGTGCGGTATCCAAACTGAAGTGGGTCTAGGGTGGCTGGTAAAGTGGAGGTGATATGATCCTTGACTAGTCTCTCAAAGCACTTCATGATGACCGGAGTGAGTGCTCCGAGGCAGTAGTCATTTAGTTCAGTTATCTTTGCCTTCTTGGGTTCAGGAACAATGGTAGCCATCTTGAAACATGTGGGGCCAATAGACTGGTATAGGGAGTGATTAAATATGTCTGTAAACACACTAGCCAGCTGGTCTGCGCATGCTCTGAGGACACGGCTAGGGATGCCGTCTGGGCCAGCAGCCTGCGAGGGTTAACACGTTTAAATGTTTTACTCACTTCAGCCACTGAGAAGGAGAGGGGGAGGGGGGGGGCAGATTTTGTTAGCGAGCCGAGACGGTGGCACTGTATTATCCTCAAAGCGGGCAAAGAAGGTGTTTAGTTTGTCTGGAAGCGTGACGTTGGTATCCGTGACGTGGCTGTTTTTGTTTTTGTAGTCTTTGATTTCTTGTAGACCCTTCCACATACGTCTCGTGTCTCAGCCGTTGAACTGATACTCCACCTTGTCCCTGTACCGGCATTTCACTTGTTTGATTGCCTTGCGGAGGGAATAACTACACTGTTTATATTCAGCCATATCTCCAGACCTCTTTCCATGGTTAAATGCGGTGGATCGCGCATTCAGTTTTACGCGAATGCCGCTATCCATCCACGGTTTCTGGTTAGGGTAGGTTTAATGGTCACAGTGGGTACAACGTCTCCAATGCACTTATTTATAAACGCACTCACTGAGTTAGCGTATAGGTCAATATTGTCCTCTGAGGCTGATCGGACATATTCCAGTCCGCGTGATCAAAACAATCTTGGAGCGTGGCTTCCGATTGGTCAGACCAGCGTTGAATGGTTCTCGTCACTGATACATCCTGTTTGAGTTTCTGCCTATAAGCCGGGATGAGCAAGATGGCATCGTGGTCGGATTTGCTGAAGGGAGGGCGGGGGAGGGCTTTGTATGCATCACAGAAGTTAGAGTAGCAGTGGTCAAGAGTATTAGCACTACGTGTCGTGCAATCAATATGCTGATAAATTTTAGGTAGCAATGTTCTCAAATTTGCTTTGTTAAAATCCCCAGCTACAATAAATGCAGCCTCCGGATATATAGTTTCCAGTTTACATAGAGTCCAGTGAAGTTCCTTGAGGGCCGTCTTGGTGTTCGCTTGAGAGGGGATGTTCACAGCTGTAACTATAACTGACGAGAATTCTCTTGGTAGGTAGAATGGCCGACAATTGATTGTAAGAAATTCGAGATCGGGTGAACAGAAGGACTTGAGTTCCTGCATGTTGTTATGATTGCGCCAAGAGTTGTTAATCATAAAGCATACACCCTAACCCATCCTCTTTCCAGAGAGGTGTTTATCTCTGTCGGCGCGATGCATGGAGAAGCCCAGTGGCTGAACCGATTCCGACAACATATCCCGAGAGAGCCATGTTTCCGAGAAACAGAGAATGTTACAATCTCTGATGTCTCTCTGGAAGGCAACCCTCGCTCAAATCTCGTCTACCTTGTTGTCGAGAGACTGGACATTGGCGAGTAGTATACTCGGGAGCGGTGAGCGATGTGCCTGTTTACGAAGCCTGACCAGAAGACCGCTCCGTCTGCCCCTTCTCCGTCATAATGTTGGTAAGTTGACGTTGCTCTTATATCCAATAATTCTTCCAGGCTATATGTAATAAGACTTAAGATGACATGTTTAAAAACGAATCCAATCAGTTAAAATTGTGTTTGTTGCACCTGTTACAGTTCATATGGTTTAGGTCAGGAGTACTCAACTCTGGTTGTCTGTTCTACCTGATAATTAATTGCACACACCTTTTGTCCCAGGTATAAATCAGTCCCTGGTTAGAGGGGAACATTGAAAAATGCAGTGGAACTGGCTCTGAGGTCCAGAGATGAGTTTTAGGGGTTTAGGTAGTCTCCTTTACCAATGCTCCTAACCCTGGCAGTCATTCTGAATGCAGGTTGTGGGTGAATAAAAATTCTAACTGTTGGATATCATAACTCTGGCTGAATCCCAATAGGAATTATACATCACTTTGCAAGCTAGTATAATATTACTTGCAGGCCTGATGTGACCTGTAACCCAGGAGTTTTCTAACACCTCTGTGTTAGGGTAAAACTAGGCTATCAAAGTAAGGCCTTGTGATATATAGAATTGTCGTAAACAGTTTAATTTTAAAGGCTAATAAGGTTCTAGGAAGAAACCTTCAAAGATGAAAGGATTCTCGGTAGAACCGTTCATATAGGGTTCTAGGTAAAACCATATACAGGTTTTTTTTATGAAGAACCATACATAGAGGATTCTAAGTACAACCCTCTGCAAAGGGTTTGACCTAGCACCAAAAAGGGTTCCCTATTGGGAAAAACCGAAGAACCCTACATGGTTCTACTTTGCACATTTTATTTATGATAGTGGAGTGTGTGTGTACAGGGGCAGACTTGGACAACATAGTCCTACTCCTTTTTTAACCAGTTATTTTTAACCTGCTCATGATTAAGACAAATACAACATGTAAAAGCACCACTTGAGATACAACTCAACACTATAACTGTGCCTCTGTTGCCTCCCTGTTGTGCAGGCTGTCTCTGCATCTTCACTGCTGTCGGTCTATCTATGCTTCTCCTTGTGCTCCTCTGATGACACTGTTTGTCTGACTGTCTGTCTGTCACTCTGTCTGTCACGCCTAAGTGTTAATTGCTATAACATATAGAGCCAACATATTAGGGACTTGCAGTTCATCTGTGTCTCTCTGTTTTATTCTTACCTCCACTGCACTCACCCCTGAACTGACTCTGCTAGCATCCTTTTCCACAGCACTGGTACCAGAAGGCCAAGGGACCACGTTGCTGGTGCTGTGCGCAGCAACATCCTAGGGTAAAACTGTATTTTAAGGGTCCATATTAATAAGCCATTTATAAGGCATTTACAAACCGTTCGCTCACCATTTATTAATCATTACTCCCACATTTGTTAATATTAGTAAGCTAGTTATTATTAGTCACATGTACCTTGCAAAAGTATTCATACCGCTTGGATTTCTCCTATTGTGTTACAAAGTGGGATTCAAATGGATTTAATTGTACTTTTTTTGTCAACAATCTACACAAAGTACTCTAATGTCAAAGTGGAAGAATTTCTTAATTTTTTTTTAAAGATGTATAGATATTAACCTGTCTTGGCAACGTGGGATGTTTGCGTCCCACCCTAGTCAACAGCCAGTGGAATCGCGTCGCGCGAAATACAAATACCTCATAAATGCTATAACTTCAATTTCTCAAACATATGACTATTTTACACCATTTTATAGATACACCTCTCCTGAATCGAACCACGTTGTCCGATTTCAAGAACGCTTTACAGCTAAAGCAAAACATTAGATTATGTTAGGAGAGTACCCTGCCAAAAATAATCACACTGCCATTTTCAAAGCAACTAGCATGCATCACAAATACCCAAAACACAGCTAAATGCAGCACTAACCTTTGACAATCTTCATCAGATGACACTCCTAGGACATCATGTTACACAATACATGCATTTTTTGTTCGATAAAGTTCATATTTATATATAAAAACAGCATTTTACATCGGCGCGTGACGTTCAGAAAATATTTTCCCTCAAATGCTTCCGGTGAATCAGCGCTACAATTTACAAAATTACTATTCGAAAACATTGGTAAAATATAATATTGTCATTCAAAGAATTATAGATTAACATCTCGTGAATGCAACCACATTGCCAGATTTAAAAATAACTTTACTGGGAAATCACACTTTGCAATAAACGAGGTGCTATGCTCAGAGAAATAGGCTAGGCGATACAAGTTAGCGCCATCTTGGAACCATCTAAAATCAAATATACTATTGTAAATATTCCCTTACCTTTGATTATCTTCATCAGAAGGCACTTCAAGGAATCCCAGGTCCTCAACAAATGTAGTTTTGTTCAAAAAAGTTAATAATTTATGTCCCAATAGCTCCTTCTTGTTAGCACGTTCCGAAGGCTACTCATAATGTACGAGGCGCGCCGGACTTGTCGTCACGAATGTGCAAAAAATATATATTTACGTTCGTTCAAACATGTCAAACGTTGTATAACATAAATCTTTAGGGCCTTTTTCAATCAGAGCTTCAATAATATTCAAGGCGGACGATTGCATTGTCTTACTAAACGTTTCGGAACGAGAGGGTACCCACGGGCGCGCGCATCATAGTAGTAATGGCCCTCCCTCTATGACAAACTTTCCAGGCCTCTCGTTCGATCAGTTTTTACCGGAGAAGACTCAAACCACTTTGTAAAGACTGTTGACATCTAGTGGAAGCCTTAGGAAGTGCTAAATGAATCCTAACTCACGGTGTGTTTCATAGGCAAAGTGTTGAAGGTGATTCCACAAATCAGATTTCCACTTCCTGCATGGAATCTTCTCAGGTTTTGGCCTGCCATATGAGTTTTGTTATACTCAGACACCATTCAAACAGTTTTAGAAACTTTAGAGTTTTTTCTGTCCAAATCTGCTAATTATATGCATATTCTAGTTACTGGGCAGGAGTAGTAACCAGATTAAATTGGGTACGTTTTTTTATCCGGCCGTGCAAATACTGCCCCCTAGCCCCATTAAATCACTCAAATACAGTCATTGCATAAGTATTCAGCTCTCTGAGTCAATACATGTTTGAAACACCATTGGCAGTGATTAAATCTGTGGGTCTTCTTGGGTAAGAGCTTTACACACCTGGATTGTGCAATATTTGTCCATTATTCTTTTTATAATTCTTAAAGCGCTGTCAAGATGCAACTCCTGTGCATATTTGGCTTTGATTTTCCAAACATAAGTCTTTGCATTTCGACCAAACAGTGTATTCCTGTATTCATTTGCCATGTTTTTGTTGTTGTTGCAGTATTACTTTAGTGCCCTGTATATTTGTATTCTTCTTTTCACTCTGTCATTGAAGTCATTATTGTGGAGTCACTACAATGTTGTTGATGCATCCTCAGTTTTCTCCCATCACAGCCATTAAACTCTAACTGTTTTTAAATCACGAATGGCCTCATGGTAACATCCCTGAGCAGTTTCATTCCTGTCCTGCAGCTCAGTTCAGAAGGATGACTGTATCTTTGATGTGTCTGGATGGTTTAGTACATCATCTACAGCATAATTATTAACTAGATATTCAATGTCTATTGTCATTGGTTGCACTAATTGCACTGTTTGTCTACATAACCTGGTTCAAGTATTCATGACATTACCCTGAAGAAGGCACAGTGATGCCAAAACGTTGGTAAATACCCAATAAATTCCTGGGAGTTTATATATGTAGTGTGCAACTTTCTTTATTTTGATAGTTTGTAGTTTATTCGCCGTTAGTCAGCACCACCACACAAAACACATTTTTCTGGGTGTGCACCAGGTTATGTTTTTTGATTTGTTATTGTTACCCATCTTTAAGAAGAAGAAAAGAAGTTGAATCTGTGTTTGAAATTCAATACTTGACTCTTACAGATGTTGTATGTATGGGGGACAAAGGAAGGGTTAGTGTTTTTGCGGCTTGCATTCAACGTTTTGCTACTTGCATTTTGTATTTATATTTTGATGTTTGTATTTTCTGTCATTTATGTAATTCAGGGCTCACCTATAAAAGAGACCTTGGTCTCAGTACGACTCCCTGATAAAATAAAAGGTTAAATAAAATTTGAACATTTCAAATTACAATGTATTGTGAAAGTGAAAAGACAATTTATATATTTTTTTAAAGATTAATACAAATTTGATAACAATATTATTATATAATACAGTGCATTCAGAAAGTATTCAGACCCCTCCCCTTTTGACATTTTGTTACATTACAGCCTTATTCTACAATTGATTAAATGAAAACATTTCCTCATAAATCGATACACAAAACCCCATAATGACAAAGTGAAGACAGGTTTTTAGACATTTTGCTTATGTATTAAAAATAAAAAACAGAAATACCTTATTAACATAAGTATTCAGATCCTGGGCCTCCCGAGTGGCGCAGTGGTCTAAGGCACTGCATTGCAGTGCTAGCTGTGCCACTGGAGATTCTGGCACTCGACCTTCGCCTCTCCCGTTGCAGCAATGAGACAAGACTGTAACTACCATTTGGATACTGTAAGGACCGACGCCGGCGACGAGACGCAGGTACGGGGAGTTGAAATTTAATTAGGAACAGACAAAGAGCAAGACAGAAACAGCGAGTACAGCCCTCGAGCGCCAGGAGGGAAGAGCGGGAGCAGGCGTGACAGGATACCACAAAACTGGGGAGAAAAAGGGCTAAAAAAAATAAATAAAAAATAACAAGATAAAAAGTTTTAAAAAATAAAGAGAAAGAATTATTATTTTTTATATATATTCAGATCCTTTGCTATGAGACTTGAAATTGAGCTCGGGTGCATCCTGATTCCATTGATCACCCTTGAGATATTTCTAAAACTTGAATGGAGCCCACCTGTGGTAAATTCAATTGATTGGATATGATTTGGAAAGGCTCACACCTGTCTATATAAGGTCCCACAGTTGACAGTGCATGTCAGATCAAAAACCAAGACATGAGGTCGAAGGAATTGTCCGTAGAGCTCCGAGACAGGATTGTGTCGAGGCACAGATTTGGGGAAGGGTACTGTAGTAACCTGGTATATTTATGTTTACCAATAGATGGCAGTATTGACTCAAGACATTTGCTTTCTGCTATCAGTAGCTGTTTCCTATGTCTGCCTATATAACCATGATTTAAGAAAGCTTCAGGTAGCTCTTTGGGCTAGGTGTCCTGCTAGCGGGATAGAAGCCGACAACATCTGGTGAAATTGGAGGACGCGCAATTCATGAACATACAAGTGTCTTATATCATTTAAAAGCTTAACTTCTCGTTAATCCAACTGCGTTGTCAGATTTCAAAAAGGCTTTACGGCGAAAGCATACCATGAGATTATCTGAGGACAGTGCCCCACATCAACATATTTTTCAACCAGCACAGACTTCACAAAATCACAAATAGCGATTAAATAAATCACTTACCTTTGAAGATCTTCCTCTGTTTGCAATCCCAAGGGCTCCAGCTACAACATGAATGGTCGTTTTGTTCAATAAAATCCTTCTTTATATCCCAAATTGTCTGTTTAGTTGGCACCATTGATTTCAGTAATCCGCTCGTTGAACAGGCAGGCAAAGGAGTCCAAAAAGCTACCGGTAAACTTCGTCCAAACAAGTCAAACAACGTTTCTATTTAATCCTCAGGTAGTCTAATTTGTAAATAAACTATAATATTTCACACAGAAAGTACTATGTTCAATAGGAAAAGAAAATATGTAAGCGCACGCTGAAAGACTGATTTGGTCCAGGTGCTCTCCCAACAGAAACTCCAAATACTTGTTTGTTTTTCAAAAAAGAAGCCTGAAACCTTGAATAAAGACTGTTGACATTTAGTGGAAGCCATAGGAATTGCAGTGACGGACCTAAATGGGTTTCCAATAGGTTTCCAAAATAAGAGCCTGTGAGATGAAATCGTTATTTTTTTCCCTAGTTGGATTTCCTTCAGATTTTTGCCTGCCATATCACTTCTGTTATAGTCTCATACATTGTTTAAACAGTTTTAGAAACTTCAGAGTGTTTTCTATCCAATGCTATCAATTATATGCATATCCTGGCTTCTGGGCCTGAGTAACAGTAACAGGCCCAGTAACTTTGGGCACATCAGTCAGGCAGAAATTCACGATACTGCCCGCTAGCCCTAAGAAGTTTAAACCAGGTACATTAGATAATGTTTCAGTAATCCACTCGTTCAACAGGCAGGTAAAGGAGTCCAGAAAGTTACAATTACAATGAAATACTTAACCGTACTTACGTGTCATGAGTCATCAATCAAAGAAGCCTCTAAGGATACTTCATATTTGGCGACAAGGATAACTATGGAGGACTGCGTTGGAATTTTGTGCCACGAATTCAATGGAGTGTTTGGCGTATTACACTGGATGTGAGACTCAAGTGAGTGGTGGAAGAAGGTTTGAAGATTTGATTCCCTGAATACAGGTAGGACAAATTATTGACTGTGTGAGGGGAGTGAGAATCGGAAAAGATGGCTTTGGCAACAATAGGCTCGCTACCACCATTTGATCCTAAAAATCAGGAATGGGAGGAGTACTGTGAAATAATGGAAATTTTTTTTGCTGCTAATAAAATAACTGATGCCGCTATACAGAAATCCATACTCATAAGTGTTGTCGATGCACAGACGTACAGCTTAATGAGGAACCTGTTGAGCCCAGATAAACCAGGAGAAAAATCATTCATAGATCTAGTCGATCTATTAAAAAATCACTTCAACCCCAAACCCAGTGAGATAGTGCAAAGATTCAAGGTGCATTCACGTATGAGAAAACCTACCGAATCCGTGGGGGAATATGTGGCTTGAGAACTAGCACTGGACTGTAACTATGGGATTACATTATCGCAAATGCTTCGCGATCGGTTGGTGTGTGGGATTAATGATGACAGGATAGAAATACGCTTGTTATCAGAGCCTAATCTCACGTTTGAGAATGCACTCAAACTGGCCCAGGTCATGGAGTCCGCGAACAGAAATGCACTGGATGTGCAGGCAAAGGGCGCAATTGCGTGCCATACAGTAAAAGAGATCAGCTCTGAGCGCACTGAATTTCAAAGAATGGAAAGCCGTAGAGCAGCAGCAAACACGCAGTTGCAAAGGCAAACACGCAGCGTTTGACTGTAAATTCAAACATGAAAAGTGTTATGCATGTGGGATAATAGGCCACATTGCGAGGACGTGCCGCAATAAATAAAAAAATGGGCTGCAGAAAAGAGAACGGACAGAAAACCGAATACCTCCAGAAGATCTAGCTACGCTCTAATCAAGTGATAGAAAGTGAAAGTGAGTGCGCAGACGCAGAGCAAGCATCCTCATTGTACAGTGTACAGGGGGCGAATATGAAAAAGGCGAAGCCTTTCATTGTGGAAATGTGAATAAATGGATTTAAGGTACCGTTTGAAATAGACACAGGATGTAGTGTCACGCTGATGAACAGGTCTCAATTCTATAGGAAGTGGAAAAACTCCCCAAAAAGTGCCTAAACTGAGAGACACCCCCATTAAACTCGAAAACGTACACAGGGGAGAAGATCACTGTGATTGGAGTTGCTGATGTTCAAGTGGAATATCAAGGACAAAAGAAAAGTCTGCCTTACTTACTAGTGGAAGGTGCTGGCCACAGTTTACTAGGAAGAGGGTGGTTGGAGGAAATACAATTGACCTGGGATGAAATCAAATATGTCACCACAGAGACATTGACACTGCAGCAGGTGCTTTCAAAGCATGAGTATGTGTTTAAAGAAGAGCTAGGGACATTAAAAGGGGTCCAAGCTACCATTCATGTTGCTGCTGATGCTACTCCCAGATTCTATAGGCCAAGATCAGTTCCATGTGCCGTGAAGCCTAAAGTGGATGTGGAAATTGACAGACTCTTAGCAGTGGATATAATTATACCTGTCAAGTTCTGGGAGTGGCCAGCACCAGTTGTTCCCATATTCAAACCAGATGGTTCCATCAGATTATGTGGTGACTATAAGCTGACTGTAAATAGAGTTTCCTCTCTGGAGCAGTACCCCATACCTAAAGTGGAGGATTTGCTTTCAACGTTAACCGGAGGGCAACAGTTCACAAAACTGGACATGAGTCACGCATATCAGCAAGTCTAATGATAAAGCTTCACAGAAGTACCTGACCATAAACGCCCACAGAGGGATGTTTAGCTATAAACGTTTACCTTTCGGGGTGTCTTCTGCACCAGCTATCTTCCAAAGAACCATGGAGGGAGTTCTGCAGGGGATACCCACGCAGCGGTTTACCTCAACTACATTCTTGTCACGGGAGTCACGAAGGAGGAACATCTCAGAAACTTGGGTGAAGTTTTGAGGAGGACGGAGTAGGCCGGTCTCCGGCTGAAGAGGAGTACTGCTAGCTGATGTTAGCTGATGAAGTGCAGTACCTGGGTCACAAGGTGGATGCCAAGGGGTTACACACTGTCAAAGCTAAAGTGAGGGCTGTTGTGGAAGCTCCAGCTCCGACAAACATAACAGAGCTGAAAGCCTATCTAGGCTTACTGAATTATTATAATTACTTGCCCCCTAACCTCTCAACTCTCCTGCATCAACTGTTAAGGAAGGTGATGGCCTGGAAATGGTCAGAAAGACACTTTTTTATTTTACCTTTATTTAACTAGGCAAGTCAGTTAAGAACAAATTCTTCTTTTCAATGACAGCCTAGGAACAGTGGGTTAACTGTCTTGTTCAGGAGCAGAACAACAGATTGTCAGCTCAGGGATTCGAACTCACAACCTTTTGGTTACTAGTCCAACGCTCTAACCACTAGGCTACACCGCCACCCCTTTTACAAAGTCAAAGGTGTTACTGCAATCAGCTGAAGTGCTAGTGCACTACTCAGCAGACAGAGATCTCATCTTTTCGTGTGATGCCTCATCGTATGGTGTGGGGGCGGTGCTATCACACCGGATAGAGAATAGTGCAGAGAAACTTATCGGGTTCTTGTCAAGAACGTTGTCACCAGAGGAGAAAAAGTACTCTCGGCTGGACAAGGAAGGACTGGCTGTCATATTCGGAATACAGAGATTCCACAAGTAGTTATACAAGAGAACACTCACTATTGTGACTGGCCTCTGATCTCTCTGTTCCATGAACAAAAACCAGTACCACAAATGGTCTCTCCAAGAGTTCAACAATGGGCTGTGTGGCTCAGGGCCTACGAGTACAGAATCATTTACAAACCAGGTAGATACCATGGGAATGCTGATGCTCTGAGTAGGCTGCCCGTTCCAGAAATCATCATTCAGGAAGAAGAAAATGACCAGGTCTTGATGTTCGATGTGTTGGATGATGCACCGGTGAACACAGCACAAATCAGGCAATGGACTTCAAAGGATGTAACATTATCTCAAGTGCATGAATTTATCCTGAAAGGATGGCCTACAGTGAGCCTCAGATCATGCCTTACTACGCTCGCCGCTTGGCCTTGAGTGTTCGAGATGGATGTGTTCTGTATGGTTCAAGAGTAGTTATTCCACCACAAGGGCGGGATATGCTACAGAAGTTGTTGCATCAGTCGCATCCAGGTATGTCGAGAATGAAAGGCCTAGCGAGGTCATACGTCTGGTGGCCAAAGATGGACGAGGATGTTGAAAATGAGGTTAGCCGGTCTGCAGATTGTCAGAGTAACAGGAAGTCACCCCCCACCACGCCATTACATCCATGGGAATGGCCGGAAAAACCATGGATACGACTACATGTGGACTACGCTGTACCTTTCCTAGGAACATTTTTCCTTGTGCCGATTAATTCTCGTTCAAAGTGGATGGATGTTTACCCCATGAACATGTCCACATCATAAGCTACGAATGAGAAGTTGAAACAAAGCTTCAGTGTTATGGGATTGCCTCAAATGTTGGTTAGTGACAATGCTACTTGTTTTACAAGCACTGAATTCACAAGTTTCATGAAACAAAATGGAATTCAGCATGTAAAGTCAGCCCCTTTTCACCCATCTTCAAATGGATTAGCAGAACGTGCGGTTCAGACCTTGAAGGAGGGGATGAGGAAGATGCAAGGGCCCAGCATTGAAACAAAGGTGTCAAGATTCTTGTTTAGCTACAGGATTACTCCTCAAGCTACAACGGGGTTGTCACCTGCAGAAATATTGATGTCAAGGAGGTTAAGGTCAACCTTGGATCTCATCAGTCCAGACTTGAAAGTGAAAATACAACAAAAGCAATGGAATCAAAAATGTAATCATGACAACAGAACCAAACTTAGAAGTTTTTCACCTGGAGATGATGTCTATACAGTAAACTATGGGTTTGGTCCTAAATGGATTCCAGCTACCATTGAGGATTGCTCAGGACCAGTACTGTGATCATCGGAAGTGGACAAAGACTAAGGAGACACGTGGATCAGATCCAAGCTCGAATTCCAGTTCCATCTGGGGATCTGAATCAATGCTTAAACAAGCAGGACAGGACACTGGATCGTTCCCCAGAGTTGCAGTTGGACAAACCACCTGAGACCAACAATGCTCAACTTCCTGAGATCACCAGTCCGGGACGACCTCCTCCTGTGAAGTCTCCACAAAAGGACTTTGTTTCACCATCAAGGGGTGAAGAGCTGGTGGTACCAGCTACACCACCTCTGAGGCGCTCTATTAGAGAGAGACGTCCGACAGACTTTTTCAGATTCCAAAGGACATCATGTTTGAAAAAATGGAAATATGAAAATAGCAAAGCTCAGAAAGGAATTAAGTTGGGTTATTAGCTTTAAAGGGGGGAATGTAGTAACCTGGTATATTTATGTTTACCAATAGATGGCAGTATTGACTCAAGATGGTGGGTTTGCTTTCTGCTATCCATAGCCGTTTCCTCTGTCTGCCAATATAACCGTGATTTAATAAAGCTTCAGGTAGCTTAAGCCAGGTGCATTAGAGAATGTTATTCTAAGTTACAATTAAATACTAAACCGTACTTATGTGTCATGAGTCATCAATCTAAGAAGCCTCTAAGGATACTACAGGTACCAAAACATTTCTGCAGCATTGAAGGTCCCCAAGAACACAGTGGCCTCCATTATTCTTAAATGGAAGAAGTTTGGAACCACCAAAAAGACTCTTCCTAGAGCTGGCCGCCCAGACAAATTGAGCAATCGGGGGAGAAGGGCCTTGGTCAGGGAGGTGACTCTCAGACCATGACAAACAAGATTATCTGGTCTGATGACACCAAGCTTGAACTCTTTGGCCTGAATGTCAAGCGCCACGTCTGGATGAAACCTGGCACCATCCCTACGGTGAAGCATGGTGGTGGCAGCATCATGCTGTGGGGATGTTTTTCAGCGGCAGGAACTGGAAGACTAGTCAGGATCGAGGGGAAGATGAACGAAGCAAAGTACAGAAAGATCCTTGATGGAAACCTTCTATAAGAGCTATTTGACCAAGAACGACAGTGATGGAGTGCTGCATCAGATAACCTGGACCCCACAATCACCCGACCTCCTCCCAGTTTAGATGGTGTAGGATGAGTTGGACCGCAGAGTGAAGGAGAAGCAGCCAACAAGTGCTCAGCATATGTGGGAACTCCTTCAATACTGTTGGAAAAGCATTTCAGGTGAAGCTGGTTGAGAGAATGCCACGAGTGTACAAAGCTGTCATCAAGGCAAAGGGTGAGTTGTGTGCTTGTTCTTTTACCTGGTACTGCAGGAATGGCATGCCCATCTTTTTGTCAGAAATTACACTGATCACTCAAAACATTTTATAAAGTATTTATAAAGAATAAATAGAAATCACTTTAGATTAAGGACTGCAAAACGACTTTAGTAATGATTAATACATGTATTTTAAATGGTTTATTAATGACCCTTAAAATAAAGTGTTACGTTGTGAATTAATAAACAGATATATTAGACAAAAAAGAAAATCACTGAATAAATGCCTTATAGATGACCATTTTGCATCTGTAACTTTCTCACTCATCATTATTGTCACGGAATTCTAGGACCAGTGGAGATGCGGAATCAGGCGCAGGAGACAGAGGCCCGGAGCAACAGTGTTTTAATGCCACAGTAAACAAAACACAATAGCCGAAAGGCACAGGGCGCTTAAATAAGTCCGCCAGGAAAACGCATTCCCAAAAGAAAACACGAAGAAAAGCGCACGGGGCGCAGCCCGGCAATAAATCGTATACAGGCCAGCGAAACAGGCCACACACACAACTGTCCTGAGTGGACAATAAACAATCCCGCACGAGAACCCAAACTGAAAATACACACTAAATAACCCCCCACTAATGACAGACACGAAACAGGTGCGGGATAGACAGACAAAACCAAAAGACACAGAAACATAGATCGGTGGCAGCTAATAGGCCGGCGACGACGACCGCCGAGCGCCGCCCGACCGAGGAGGGGCGCCACCTTTGTTGGATACTGTGACAATTATTCACGTTTCATTCAGGATTATCCGTAATCGTGGTAGCATACACATTAATGTAGAAGGGTTTATAAGTATATTATATTCTTATTTACAAAGTGACTCTAAAATTACATAACACATGCTATACCATTAATTTCTATTGGGCACAAAATAATCTGAACACAACCAAAACATGGTTGTAGTCATTGTGTGTAATGAAAATGGGACCAAACACTTTCTACTACTTTAATACACATTAATACACATAAGTGAATTTGTCCCAATACTTTTGGTCCCCTAAAATGACTATGTATTAAAGGTGCTGTAATTTCTACACTGTTCACCCGATATGGATGAAAATACCCACAACTTAAAGCTAACAGTGTTTCCTTTAACCTCATAGTCATGGTATCATTTCAAATCAAAAGTGTTGGAGTACAGTGCCAAAACAACAAAAAATGTGTCACTGTCCCAATAATTTTGGAGCTCACTGTATTTCAAATAAGTGCATGTCATGTGTTCTCCCCTGCCCACGTAGCTAAGTGTTTAAATATTAGGCCACATATAATTACTTTTTCTCGCTGTTTTCTTCTATTGAATCCAGTATACACCTTCTGTGTTTGTCATAGAATGATACCGGGACAAGTTTATGTGGATGCGGATAGATTTCCAGTGTTGTAATCCGCCCCAAGTGTCCGGTCTGGAACCTGATGTCACGAGCTCTGCTGGTTGGCTACTGCTTAGCAACCTAGCGATGCCAAAAGCATTGGCCTACCCTAGAAAGCTTATGTAAATTACGATCGCAAGAAAGGCCAAACAAAAACATTTTAGATTGCCGTTTTGGCCGTTAAATTGAATTTATTACGATGAAGTTCAATCCCCACGGTGAATTATTTTACATTTAGCTACAAATCAAGATATTTAATTAAATAGTGATCCATTCTGACTACTACATTTATCGTCACACAGGACCACATGCTGACACAGACCAATCACAGGCTAGCAGGCTAAGAGGAGGCTCGCGCACTCATGCCATACTCATTAAGGTTGACTCTCTCAGGCAGGATGAAAACTACTACATCGACCATGATCCTTTGCTAGTTACGGTCACTTTCACCGTGATCTCTAGGGATATATTGGCGCCATTCAGCCCCATTTAGCAACATGGCACGCTTCAAATTCAAATTCTTCCGGCGCCATCTGGAGTTTTATATGAATACGTGGATGACGTCAGCACTATGACTATCTACTGGTTTTAATGTCTATGTTTAATAAAAAGCACTGTATAAATGTCTAGTAGATGGCTATTGCCTTACCTATGTGTTATATAAGCCAGTCTAACGTCATGTTAGACTATATTGCAAGTAGCCTAGGGTCTAAATGTTCCCCCGAATCCCCCCTTCCCTAATTAGCCTACTATAGTTGGTATGAAATATATACTAAACAAAAATATAAGCGCAACTTGCAACAATTTCAAAGATGTTTCTGAGTTACAGTTCATGTAAGGAAATCAGTCAATTAAAATAAATACATTTGGCCCTAATCTATGTATTTCACATGACTGGGCAGGGACACAGCCATGGGTGGGCCTGGGAGAAGATATGCCCACCCACTGGGGAGCCAGGCCTAGCCAATCAGAATAAGTTTTTCACTACAAACGGGCTTTATTACATACAGAAATACTCCTCAGTTTTATCAGCTGTCCGGGCGGCTGGTCTCAGACGATCCTGCAGGTGAAGAAGCCTGATGTGGAGGTCCTAGGCTGGCGTGGTTACACGTGGTCTGTGGTTGTGGGGTCGGTTGGACGTACTGCCAAATTCACTAAAACGACATTGGAGGCAGCTTATGGTAGAGAAATTAACATTAATGTGGCATTGTGTTGTGTGACAAAACTGCACATTTTAGAGTGGCCTTTTATTGTCCCCAGCAAAAGGTGCATCTGTGTAATGATTATGCTGTTTAATCAACTTCTTGATATGCCACACATGTCAGGTGGATGGATTATCTTGGCAAATATGATCTGTGTCAGTGTGCGTGAGTGACTTTCTCTGTTTTCTTCCTACCTCGACTGCACCAAAGCATCTGATCTGTCATTTCTCACAGACATAGACACAGCATTGGACCAGCAGAAGCAGAACTTAATAAGTCGGTTAATTTCACACATTTAGCAGCGTTGGCCTAATCCTTTTTTTGGTCTCTCTGCCTTTCTGTGTTTCTGTTCTGACTGAGTGACTGACAAAGAGTCAGAGCGGGTCTCACTCCCTTTGATGATGCGCGTTTGACTTTCAATGTGAGTTCGCGTCACCTCAGTTCAGCCAGTCATAAATCCGACCAGCCCATCTTGGTAGGGGGACTGGCTATTGTCACTGGTCAGCCAAATGCTTAATATATATTATTCTGCTAAATTATTATGAGAAATTGTCATATTTTCTTTTTTAAATAATAATATAACAGGCGGGGTTTGATCCCAGACTGTGTCACAACCGGGAGTCCCATAGGGTGGCGCACAATTGGTCCAGCGTCGTCTGGGTTAGGGGAGGGTTTGGCCGTGGGGCTTTACTTGGCTCATCGCGTCCTGGCAACTCCTTGTGGCGGGCCAGGTGACTACAGGCTGACTTCGATCGTCAGTTGAACGTTGTATCCTCCTACACATTGGTGCGCCTGGCTTCCGAGTTAAGCATGCGAATGTTAACTTAGCGCGCGGATCTTGCTAGCGGAATCAAATTCGATAACATCCGGTGAAATCCGAGCGCGCCAAATTCAAAATACAAAAACATTCGTGAAAATACAAGTGTCATACATGATTCTTTAGCTTAGAATCTTGGTAATTGAACTGCATTGTCCGATTTACAATAGGCTTTACGGCGAAAGCATAGCATTTGATTATCTGAGGACAGCGCCCCACAACAACATATGTTTTCAAACCAGCACAGGCTTCACAAAATAATTAATAACGATAAAATAAATCACTTACCTTTGAAGATCTTCCTCTGTTTGCAACCCCCAAGGGTCCCAGCTACACAATGAATGCTCGTTTTGTTCAATAAAGTCCTTCTTTATATCCCAAAAAGTCCATTTAGTAGGCGTCATTGAGTTCAGTAATTCACCCGTTCTACATGCAGACAAAGAAGTCCCTAAAGTTACCAGTAAAGTTCATCCAAACAAGTCAAACGACGTTTCTAATTAATCTTCAGGTAGTTTAATATCTAAATAAACGATAATATTTCATACGAAGAATGTTCAATAGGGAAGAAAAATAACGAAGAGCACGCCCTCGTTCACACGCGCAAAGAGACAACTTTTGCCTTAGTGCTCCACATGGATAAACTACTATTCCTCGTTGGTTTTTCAAAAAACAAGCCTGAAACCATGTATAAAGACTGTTGACATCTAGTGGAAGCCATAGGAACTGCAATCTGGGAGGCGGAAGTCATAGTTTCAATAGCTTCACATTTGAAGCGGATGGGAGCTCAACAACAAAAAAATTCTGGATGGATTTTCCTCGGGTTTTCACCTGCCATATCAGTTCTGTTATACTCACAGACTTTATTTTTAACAGTTTTAGAAACGTCAGAGTGTTTTCTATCCAAGTCTACCAATTATATGCATATCCTAGCTTCTGGGCCTGAGTAACAGGCAGTTTACTTTGTGCACGTCAGTCATCCAAAATTCCGAACAAAAACCAGTCCCCAAAACAGGTTAAGAAGTGCGGCTTGGCGGTAGATGTTTCGGAGGACACATGACTCGACCTTCACCTCTCCTGTTGGGGAGTTGCAGCGCTGAGACAAGATCGTAATCACAAAATTGGGGAAAAAAATAAAATTATAATAAATATATTTTTTATATATATAAATAAAAACAGGCCCACGGGCCGCCGGCCATGTTATAATTAAATATTTTAGATAATTTATATTTGGTACACAATGTGTGTGTGTTTACTTTATTATTTTTTTCTTTTTATCCCTTATTCTCCCTAAATTTGTGGTATCCAATTGGTAGTTACAGTCTTGTCTCATCGCTGCAACTCTCATATGGACTCGGGAGAAAGTCGGACTTGTGCTTCTTGACACAATGCCCACTTATCCCGGAAGCCAGCCACACCAATGTGTCAGAGGAAACGCAGTACACCTGGCGACCGTGTCAGCGTGCATGCGCCCGGCCCGCCACAGGAGTCGCTAGAGCGCGATGGGACAAGGACATCCCTGCCGGCTAAACCCTCCCCTAAACCGGATGACGCTGGGCCAATTGTGCACCGCCCCATGAGTCTCCCGGTCGCGGCCGGTCGCGATAGAGCCTGGACTCGAAACAGGATCTCTAGTGGCACAACTAGTGCCTTGGACCACTGTGCCACTCAGGAGGCTGTGTGTGTGTGTGTGTGTGTGTGTGTGTGTGTGTGTGTGTGTGTGTGTGTGTGTGTGTGTGTGTGTGTGTGTGTGTGTGTGTGTGTGTGTGTGTGTGAGAGAGAGAGAGAGAGAGGATGGGGGGGTCAATTTGACTCTTCTCAGTGACAGCAGATCAATGGAAGATGAGAGGGCAGAGGGAGAGATAGAAATGAATTGATCGTCACAAATAAAACTCCAATTAAGCAAACGAACAGCCTGGAGGGTCAAATGCTCCAAGATGGGCTGCACTCATCCTCCTACTATCACTCCTATGGGGGACGGGGGATGGGACAGAGAGAGAGTCATGTATCCTCATATTACTCTTCTGGGAGAGAGAGCAATGTCAGCCATGGGATGGTGGGCAAGCAGGGCAGGCCACATCCTCTGGCCACTCACTCACTCACTCAATCTTTCTCTCTCTAGAGGGAGGACAGGTTTTAAAGGATAAATGTGAGTATGAGTGAACTGTAGATCAAGGATCAGACCATTGCAGCTGCCAGCTCATTGATCCAAAGCTTCCTAATGATGAAAATAGATCTTAATTGTAACAGTCATTGACAGATCAGAAGTCAATTTCACCTGACACCCTAACCCTCTAGCATTTGATAAGTGAGTATGAACCTACTCTCTTCCTGCTGCATCGAACATGCTCTGGCTTTCCAATCACTGCAAGTGCATCCCAAATGGCACCCTCTTCCACATATAGTGCATTGCTCATGACCAGAGCTCGATAGGCCCTGGTCAAAAGACCCTGGAATAGTAGTGCAATTCACAGGGAGTAGGGTACCATTTGGGACAGAGCCTGCTTTTCTCTGTATGCACTTACAGTTGATCGGCTAGCTCTTCGCTCCTCTTTCCTTAACACTGTATTAAGATGCTTTTTGCTCGTAGACCCACCAAATGAAGTTAAAGTGTTATTAATGTTTCAACATCCCCTAGAGAAAGTGCATGTTCTTGCTCTTCTCTCTCATCTCACCTCTTCAGTAATAACATTTTCCTTAGCTTATTCTCTCTCCTGTAATGTCTCGTAATCCAATTCTCTTCCTGGTAAATTGCTTGCCTGTATCATACATATGTATTTTACCAGAAAAAAAAACACTCCATCTTTATCCGTTCCCCTCCCAAACCAAGCTTGACAAATAAATGGTGGGGTGGGGGGGGGGGGGGGGGTGGGGGGGGGGAACTGAGAGAGAATCTTGTGTAAAATCATCTTAGCTGTGGAACGTTGCTGACATATATCATGCTGGCATGCCAAATAACACAGATGCATTACTTCAATTGACCACCTGTCCCTTAGAGGTGAACTGAGTTTGGTGAATGAGATTATTGGGTTGATTTGAAGTGCTTGTACGGTGTGAAGAAATCTATTTCTGTCAGAGAAGAGGGAAAGATTGCTTCACTCCGTTTTATGATTGTTATGTGAGGGGGTCAGAGGGACGGCTATATTTGTCAGCTTTTCAGGTGTAGGCCTACAGTACTTAAGTCTTTTTTAATGGTAGTGCGGAATTACTTTGTGTATTGACAGTACCTTAAGTATTCATACCCCTTGACGTATTCCATATTTTGTTGTGTTACAGCCTGAATTCAAAAGTGATTAAATAGATATTGTTTCTCACCTATCTACACACAATACCCCATAATGACATAAGTATTCACACCCCTGAGTCAATACTTTGTAGAAGCACCATTGGCAGCAATTACAGCTGTGAGTCTTTCTGGTTAAGTCTCTAAGATCTTTCCAAACCTGGACTGTGCAACATTTGCGCATTATTCTTTTCAAAATTCGAATTGGTTGTTGATCATTGCTAGACAACCATTTTCAGGTCTTGCCATAGATTTTCAACTAGATTTAAGACAAAACTGTAACTCGGCTACTCCGGAACATTCACTGTCTACTTGGTAAGCAACTCCAGTGTAGATCTGGCCTTGTGTTCCTCTAGGCTTTTGACTGTGCTTAGCTCCATTCAAATCAAATCAAATGTATTTATATAGCCCTTCTTACATTAGCTGATATCTCAAAGTGCTGTACAGAAACCCAGCCTAAAACCCCAAACAGCAAGCAATGCAGGTGTAGAAGCACGGTGGCTAGGAAAAACTCCCTAGAAAGGCCAAAACCTAGGAAGAAACCTAGAGAGGAACCAGGCTATGAGGGGCGGCCAGTCCTCTTCTGGCTGTGCCGGGTGGAGATTATAACAGAACATGGCCAAGATGTTCAAATGTTCATAAATGACCAGCATGGTCAAATAATAATAATCACAGTTGTCGAGGGTGCAACAAGTCAGCACCTCAAAAGTAAATGTCAGTTGGCTTTTCATAGCCGATCATTGAGAGTATCTCTACCGCTCCTGCTGTCTCTAGAGAGTTGAAAACAGCAGGTCTGGGACAGGTAGCACGTCCGGTGAACAGGTCAGGGTTCCCTAGCCGTAGGCAGAACAGTTGAAACTGGAGCAGCAGCACGGCCAGGTGGACTGGGGACAGCAAGGAGTCATCATGTCAGGTAGTCCTGAGGCATGGTCCTAGGGCTCAGGTCCTCCGAGAGAGAGAAAGAAAGAAAGAAAGAAAGAAAGAGAGAAAGAAAGAGAGAAAGAGAGAATTAGAGAGAGCAAACTTAAATTCACACAGGACACCGGATAAGACAGGAGAAATACTCCTGATATAACAGACTGACCCTAGCCCCCCGACACATAAACTACTGCAGCATAAATACTGGAGGCTGAGACAGGAGGGGTCAGGAGACACTGTGGCCCCATCCGACGATACCCCCAGACAGGGCCAAACAGGAAGAATATAACCCCACCCACTTTGCCAAAGCACAGCCCCCACACCACTAGAGGGATATCTTCAACCACCAATTTACCATCCTGAGACAAGGCCGAGTATAGCCCACAAAGATCTTCGCCACAGCACAACCCAAGGGGGGCGCCAACCCAGACAGGAAGACCACGTCAGTGACTCAACCCACTCAAGTGATGCACCCCTCCTAGGGACGGCATGGAAGAACACCAATAAGCCAGTGACTCAGCCCCTGTAATAGGGTTAGAGGCAGAGAATCCCAGTGGAGAGAGGGGAACCGGCCAGGCAGAGACAGCAAGGGCGGTTCGTAGCTCCAGAGCCTTTCCATTCACCTTCACACTCCAGGGCCAGACTACACTCAATCATAGGACCCACTGAAGACATGAGTCTTCAGTAAAGACTTAAAGGTTAAGACTGAGTCTGCATCTCTCACATGGATAGGCAGACCATTCCATAAAAATGGAGCTCTATAGGAGAAAGCCCTGCCTCCAGCTGTTTGCTTAGAAATTCTATGGACAATTAGGAGGCCTGCGTCTTGTGACCGTAGCGTACGTGTAGGTATGTACAGCAGGACCAAATCGGAAAGATAGGTAGGAGCAAGCCCATGTAATGCTTTTAGGTTAGCAGTAAAACCTTGAAATCAGCCCTTGCCTTAACAGGAAGCCAGTGTAGGGAGGCTAGCACTGGAGTAATATTATCAAATCTTTTTGGTTCTAGTCAGGATTCTAGCAGCCGTATTTAGCACTAACTGAAGTTTATTTAGTGCTTTATCCGGGTAGCTGGAAAGTAGAGCATTGCAGTAGTCCAACCTAGAAGTAACAAAAGCATGGATTAATTTTTCTGCATCATTTGTGGACAGAAAATTTCTCATTTTTGCAATATTGCGTAGATGGAAAAAAGCTGTCCTTGAAACAGTCTTGATACTTTTGTCAAAAGAGAGATCAGGGTCCAGAGTAACGCCGAGGTCCTTCACAGTTTTATTTGAGACGACTGTACAACCATCAAGATTAATTGTCAGATTTAACAGAAGATCTCTTTGTTTCTTGGGACCTAGAACAAGCATCTCTGTTTTGTCCGAGTTAAAAGTGGAACGTTTGCAGCCATCCACTTCCTTATGTCTGAAACACAGGCTTCTAGTGAGGGCAATTTTGGGGCTTCACCATGTTTCATTGAAATGTACCGCTGTGTGTCATCCGCTTAGCAGTGAAATTTAACATTATGTTTTGGAATGACATCCCCAAGAGGTAAAATATATAGTGAAAACAATAGTGGTCCTAAAACGGAGCATTGAGGAACACCAAAATTTACAGTTGATTTGTCAGAGGACAAACCATTCACAGAGACAAACTGATATCTTTCCGACAGATAAGATCTAAACCAGGCCAGAACTTGTCCGTGTAGACCAATTTGGATTTCCAATCTCTCCAAAAAAAATTGGTGATCGATGGTATCAAAAGCAGCACTAAGATCTCCATTCCATTTCTTTTTTCCTGAAAACCTCCCCTGTCCTTAAGGATTACAAGCATACCCATAACATGATGTAGCCACCACTACGCTTGAAAATATGTAGAGTGGTACTCAGTAATGTGTTGTGTTGGATTTGCCCCAAACATAATGCTTTGTATTCAGGACAAAAAGTGTATTTCTTTGCCACATTTTTTGCAGTATTACTTCAGTGCCTTGTTGCAAACAGGATGCAGGTTCTGGAATATTTCTATTCTGTACAAGCTACCTTCTTTTCACTCTGTCATTTAGGCCAATTAGGTTATTTTTCTGGAGTACTTTAACTACAATGTTATTGATCCATCCTCAGTTTTCTCCTATCACAGTCATTAAACTCTGTAACTGTTTTAAAGTCATCATTGGCCTCATGGTGAAATCCCTGAGTGCTTTCCTTCCTCTCCGGCAACTGAGTTAGGAAGGATGCCTGGATCTTTGTAGTGACTGGGTGTATTGTATCAATTTAATAAATGTTAAATTCATGCTGTAACTCAACAACATTTGGAAAAGGTCAAGAGGTTTGAATACTTTCCGAAGGCTCTGCATGTAGCTAATGCGGCTTTATGTACCTCCACTGGTCTGGATTTTCCAGTCTGTGATAAGTGAAATATACTGTGTATGTGTTTTAATTTAGATTTCTACAAATAGCTGTAGGCCTACAGTATATACATTTCTGGACATATGAATTATTTATTTATTGTATTTATTCCGCAACAACCAGCATTGATTTTAAAGGAATCCTATAGATATACCCTCCCTTTCCTGCCGTGTTTGAAGCAACATTACTGACTCCATACTTTCAACCCTAATCTTTGACCTCACTGTGTGATCTCCTGGCGTGTGGCTAATTTGCTAAAACATTATCTGCTCCCCATGTGAGAGGAGCCATTTCACCCTTTACCAACCTCTACCCAGTGTGTCTGATTTAAAATATGAACCATATCTTTAGCTTACCAACCTCAGGGCGTGTCCTTACTAGGGCTGTGGCGGTCACGAAATTTCATCAGCCGGTGATTGTCAAGCAAATAACTGCCCGTCTCACGGTAATTGATCGTTAATTAACATAAACACATTTAGCATCTCCTGACTTCCACACATAGCCTACAATCAACTGATGCAGACCTTTGGAGCGTCTACATTTTAAAATGTCTAATAAATCCATGTAATATATCCTACACCTTCACAATAAATCCATTATTTATTTTAGACAGGTCTAAAGAAACATGATATGAAGAAAATGTAGTCTATTTCACAAGAACAGAATAGTGTTGTCCTTATGTTAGGTCCTGATCTGGCTATGTGATATGGCTGTGGGCTACACTCATTTAGCAGACAGGATTTGCTTAGAATTCGGTGGCATTATTTTAGATTATTTTATAGTATCAAGAATACAATTTAACAAAGCTGAATAAAATAGAAAATATATTTTCTCCAAACAATTTGAGAGAGTGCGCACATGCGGCTATTCTGTGTCGAGCGGTTAACAAAGAAACAGGCACTTCTATGCTTCATTTAGAGTTACTAATGTAACTTTAGTTGTGATACAAACATTGGGCTATATGTTTAGATGTTTTATACATTCTAAAGCTGCATGATGCGACTCTAATGATGATTTGAACAAAAAGTTGCATGAAAGGCATGAGCTCTGCTTTGTTTTTTTGTGCAGGCTGTACACACTTCATCAGTCTCTTTTTCACAATTTGACAAGCACTTGATCATTTCCCGGCTACATCGCCTTTGTGTGGCCGTGATGCCCCCTAAAAAAATCCATGCGATTTTGCTATTGGGCTGAATATAATAATTTGTATTCCCTCCTCCCTGTGTGCTGCATGCTCTGAAGCACCTCTCACTCACATGGCTCTCTGATCGAGTCTTTCTCACAGGCTACAAGTGAAGACAGACACATCGGGGACGCAACTGCACACATCCTTATCCAATTCCGAGGCGCATATTGAAGATATTGGAAGAACTGTCCACATTTACTTTTCGTCAGCCAACAAGATGAGTAGACCTAACGAACACCAAAAGCACTAGCCTATGTCAATCTACTATCCCCCGTGTGCGAGAAATAAATATTCCAACAAACATAGTCTGGGACAGTTGTGGGATGTGATAGATCCCAAATGAATACAGCCACTAGCATCAAAGACACTTTTTATTACTCAATGAGGCTGACGCAACAGATCAGAACATTTAGCTTAAAATGTTGATCAACTATTAGGCTTTTTCTTCACATTTTAAGCACAGCAGTGCACATACGGCAGTAGGCTATAAGCGCAAATGTTCCATTAGCGGGAAAACACCATTATCAAAAGGGACCGCAAATGTGATTATGTATGTAATGCTTTTATTATAAAGGTGCATTTTTATGGTGAAAATTATCTTCCCCAAACTTGAAACTCATGGCCGGTTATGTATGCCAGTTAGGCTCTACACCCATTATAAAGCGGATTAATGTGCTAAGTTATTTGGCCACTTTAGTTGTAATACAAACCTTATCAAAACATATAGGCCTATGGGCTAGGCTACATGAGGTGTGAGACTATGATTTGAAAAAGTCTCAAAAGAAAGGTATGCATTGTTTCTTGCCTTATGCTGGACATTATTCGCAAGTGATAAGGCTAAGTGCAAGGCTAATAATGTCACCTATCAGAATATTCTTGATTCAATCTTGTCTTTACATATACTAAATCATGTGTGAAATTTGTTTTAATTAAGAATGGGCCATTATCATGCATCTGTCTCAAACAGGGGCAGGGGGAAAAGAATACATGCCCTTTATGCACTTAAATAGCAAATGGAGAATGCTTTTCCCGTGGTTCATTTTCATGCCAGCCAGGTAGGCTATACTCCTGTTGTAAAGACATGCAATGTGCTTAATACTAGGAAAGTTGAGGTATAAATATAGTAGGCCTAGCCTATAGAAAGCTGATGGGATCCCCCTCTTTTTAATAAAGGCCATCACTCTGTTTTCTCACGCAATTGCATAGCCTATAGAAATGTTGCGCAACATGAGCTCATGGGCTCTCATTAAGTGTTTGATTAGATTTTCAATTACATTTGCATTGATGTCAGAGTGATTAGAGGGACAATAGCGTGCTGAGTACCAGGCAGTTAGCAAGTTTGGTAGACTACTAATGACCATCAGCAGCATCAGAGCTTGGAGAAGCCTAATTACTGTGATTAAACGGTCACATGGAATTTGACTTTCTTCATGACTCGTGACCGCCGGTGTAGTTGTAATATGGTCACCGTAACAGCCCTAGTCCTTACCAACCTCTATCTAGTGTGTGTCTTTGACTCAAGATAGACACTTTTGATGGACAGATGTAGCTTAAATCTCTCTGTAAGGATGAATATCCTGGAACGACTCCACATATAAAATAGGAGTATTTAGGACTCCTCCTCACTGATGCATTCAAAGGGGGTACTCTGTCTGTTTTATACGTCAACCTTTTTCTGTTTGGGGATCCAGCTTCGGCTGCTGAAATGGGAATGACAAGTCCAGGTTATCACATGGATATTGTATCTGCTGTGAGGTGTATGCAGGGGTGAAAGTAAGGCGATACGGTCCGGTACGACATCCCAGCAAAATAAATATTTACCATACCGGAAAAATATGAGCCTATAACAATAATTGAAAAAAAATGTCAAGAAAGCTTCAGGCTATTTCATCACTATTTATCATTACCGCACAGGGTTGGGGAGTAACGGATTACATGTAATCCGTTACATGTAAGGGATTACAAAAAAAACTGTAACTGTAATCCGTTACGTTACCAGCAAAAATATTGTAATCAGATTACAGATACTTTTGAAAAACTAGATGATTACTTCATGGATTACTTTTACATTCAGAAAGGATGTTTGTGAAAAAAAATCTTTGACACTTCTCTGTTTTCTCAATGACATTCAAATCGTAATTGAAAAAGGCGCAAGTTTAAGTTCGTTCCACCTGAGCGAGTCTGACCACAAGTCAGAGACCGCTATGATGACACACCAAATGTGTTTGATGGATCGCGGGAAAAGAGCAGGAATAGGCTTTTGTAGGCTACAGTCCAAGCTATGTCTTCCAATGGTGCGACTGCTGTCGGCATCCAAAGATTATCCAACTTGAATAAACTCTTGGAGGTAAGGATGACAGCAGTGGTGTAGTCTACGGCGATATGGATATCACTTATTGATATCTACATAGCGCAATGATGTGATTCACACTGCTTAAGTCTCATTTAGCTATTTGCGCCTTACTATTGTGGTTGTTGTGGATGGCTATTCACAAATCTAAATGTGTATTTGAACCCAATAATAGTTGAATTCAAGAGGTTTGGCTGCCTATCAATCATTGTTTTTGAAACCAATGGACAGCCAGTGAAAATGTGCTCATGTAACAGCTGCATAGTGCGGATCCCAGCTTATGGAATAAAAGTAGGGCTTTTATTACTCAATCTAATTCATTCTGACGAAAACAAAACAAATCCATAGACCTAATGGACACATGCTCAAAATCGCACACTTTTAATAGACTTAAAGGGGCAATCTGTAGTTGCTACATCCATTTCTGGACGTATAAATTATCTATATTAATGTAAAGATTTCATTTAATCGTATTATTATATGTAGTAGAAAGCGATAGGTTAGAATAAGTCTGCATAACCAACCCATGAAGTAAAATTTTACATCGATATGGCCAGCTATGTAAACTTTAACATTGATTTATCCTGGAATGGATGTCGTTCAATTGGTAACATACATTTTTGTCTTCTTCGAAGGCCTCTTAAGGGGAAAGTAATCTAAAAGTAACTGAATGTACTCAGATTAAGTTTGGGTAATCCAAAAATTACGTTACTGATGACATTTTTGGGCAGGTAACTAGTAACTGTAACGGATTACATTTAGAAAGTAACCTACCCAACCCTGTAACCGCATGTCAGAAGCATAAAAAATGAGTGAATGGACTCCAAAATGTGGTTCGATGAGATCACTAAGCTTACCCTAAAGTAAAGTAAATTGAATTAAATTGCCAAAATGATGTAACCTAATTAGCCTACACCTGTCTATACATAAATTAATATAAATCATTCAAAATAGGCAACTACACCAAAAAGCATGATTCGGGCACAGAGGATCATTAGCTTATATATTTTTTTTTAATAACTGTGGATTGTTTTTAATCGTATTGTTTGTATCATGAAATAATTCTGAAATATTGTGCTATAAACATATATACAGTGAGCATACATCATTGAACTAATTGGATATTTTGATTGAAATGCAGTGAATCAAAAACTATTCATACCCGACCACATGTTGTTGTGTTACAAAGTGGGATTTTGCTTCCGAGCGGCGCAGCGGTTTAAGGCACTGCATCTCAGTGCTAGAGGCATTACTACAGACCCTGGTTTGATCCCGGGCTGTATCACAACCGGCCGTGATCGGGAGTCCCATAGGGCGGCGCACAATTGGCCCAGCGTTGTCTGGGTTAAGGGAGGGTTTGGCCGGGGTAGGCCGTCATTGTAAAATAAGAATTTGTTCTTAACTGACTTAATTGTATGTTTTGTCAGTGATCTACACAGCATACCGTGTAATGTCAAAGTGGAAGAAAAATGTATCAACACAAAAGTATTGATTGAAAATAAAACACAAATATATTTTGATTGGATAAGTACTCAACCCCCTGAGTCAATTCATGTTAGAATCACCTTTGGCAGCAATTAAAGCTGTGAGTCTTTTTGGGTAAGTCTTTAAGAATGCTGCAAACCTGGATTGTACAATTTTGCCCATTATTCTTTTTAAAATGTTTCAAGTGTTGCAATAGATTTACAAAACAATTTTAGTCAAAACTGTAACTACGCCACTCAGGAACATTCAATGTTGTCTTGGTAAGTAACGTTATTGTCCTACTGAAAGGTAGATTTGTCTCCACGTGTCTGTTGGAAAGCCTGTGCTTAGCTCCTCCTTTTCTTTTTATCCTAAAAAAACTCCCCAGTCCTTGCCGATGACAAGCATACCCATAACATGATGCAGCCACCACCATGCTTGAAAATATGAAGAGTGGTACTGAGGGATGTGTTGGATATGCCCCAAACACAATGCTTTGTATTTAGGACAAAAAGTTAATTTCTTTGCTATATTTTTTGCAGTATTACTTTAGTGCCTTATTGCAAACAGGATGCATGTTTTGGAATATTTTTATTCTGTACAGGCTTCCTTCTTTTCACTCCATCATTTAGGTCAGTATTGTGGAGTAGCTACAATGTTGTTGATCCATCCTCAGTTTTCTGTCCTATCACAGATAGTTGTATGTTTGGGGAAAATAGATGGGGTAGTCATTCAGAAATCATGTTAAACACCATTATTGCAGAAAGAGTTAATCCATGCAATTTAATATCTGACTTGTTAAGCAAATTCTTCAGCTTTTTTCAGGTTGACATGTTTTATTAATTTGTAAACATTTCTAAAAACATAATTCCACTTTGACATTATGGGGTATTGTGTGTAGATCAGTGACACAACATTTAAATGTAATACATTTTAAATTCAGGCTGTAACACAACAACATTTGGAAAAAGTCCAGGGGTCTGAATACTTTCTGAAGGCACCGTACATCATATGTAGCCTGGATATTGTAGTGAGGAGTATGATTTAGTTGACCTCTAAAGCTCCACACACACACACACACACACACACACACACACACACACACACACACACACACACACACACACACACACACCAAGACCATGGAGCCTCTGCATAACACCATGCTGACAGAGCTGTGATGATTAGGTCTAATAATGCTGTGTAATTCAGTGTTAGTTTGAGAGATTGCCACACATGGCGCTACCTGACAGCACTGCTGACATGGCTGTCAGAGAAGGTTAACCACTGCATGCATGTGTTACATGTACATTCATACATGTATAATGTATTATTGTAATTATGCTAAAACCTACATGACATGTAACAAAATACACTGGAATTACACTACACCTACGTACAGTTGAAGTTTACATACACCTTAGCCAAATACATTTAAACTCAGTTTTTCACAATTCCTGACATTTAATCCAAGTACAAATGTCCTGTTTTAGGTCAGTTAGGATCATCCCTTTATTTTAAGAATGTGAAATGTCAGAATAAGAGTAGAGAGAACTATTTATTTCCAGCTTTTATTTATTTCATCACATTCCCAGTGCGTCAGAAGTTTACATACACTCAATTAGTATTTGGTAGCATTGCCTTTAAATCGTTTAACTTGGGTCAAACATTTCAGGAAACCTTCCACAAGCATCCCACAATAAGTTGGGGGAATTTTGGCCCATTCCTCCTGACAGAGCTGGTGTAACTGAGTCAGGTTTGTAGGCCTCCTTGCTCGCACACACTTTTTCAGTTCTGCCCACAAATTTTCAATAGGATTGAGGTCAGGGCTTTGTGATGGCAACTCCAATACCTTGACTTCGTTGTCCTTAAGCCATTTTGCCACAACTTGGGGTCATTGAAGTATGCTTGGGGTCATTGTCCATTTTGAAGACCATTTGCGACCAAGCTTTAACTTCCTGACTGATTTCTTGAGATGTTGCTTCAATATATCCACATAATTTTCCTACCTCATGATGCCATCTATTTTGTGAAGTGCACCAGTCTCTCCTGCAGCAAAGCACCCCCACAACATGATGCTGCCACCCCCGTGCTTCACGGTTGGGATGGTGTTCTTCGGGCTTGCAGGCATCCCCCTTTTTCCTCCAAACATAACAATGGTCATTATGGCCAAACAGTACTATTTTTGTTTCATCAGACCAGAGGACATTTCTCCAAAAAGTACGATCTTTGTTATGGCGGTTTTGGAGCAGTGACTTCTTCCTTGATGAGTGGCCTTTCAGGTTATGTTGATATAGGACTTGTTTTACTGTGGATATAGATACTTTTGTACCTGTTTCCTCCAGCATCTTCACAAGGTCCTTTGCTGTTGTTCTGGGATTGATTTGCACTTTTCGCACCAAAGTATGTTCATCTCTAGGAGACAGAACGCGTCTCCTTCCTGAGCGGTATGACGGCTGCCTAGTCCCATGGTGCTGATACTTGCGTACTATTGTTTGTACAGATGAACGTGGTACCTTCAGGCGTTTGGAAATTGCTCCCAAGGATGAACCAGACTTGTGGAGGTCTACACATTTCTTTTCTGCGGTCTTGACTGATTTCTTTTGATTCTCCTATGATGTCAAGCAAAGAGGCATTGAGTTTGAGATACATCCACAGATACACCTCCAATTGACTCAAATTATATCAATTAGCCTATCAGAAACTTCTAAAGCCATGACATAATTTTCTGGAATTTTCCAAGCTGTTTAAAGGCACAGTCAACTTAGCGTATGTAAACTTCTGACCCACTGGAATTGTGACACAGTGAATTAAGTGAAATAATATGTCTGTAAACAATTGTTGGAAAATTACTTGTGTCATGCGCAAAGTTCAGACTTCAACTTTTACTGTCCTTTCTATGTAAATTATGTTTAAATAGGTTTTTAGACACTTACTGACTTTCTCGGTCATCTCGCAGTCAAGTCCATGTTACCTATCTTTGATTTAGATTCTGTGAGTTCACTGCCCTCTTCCTCAGACACACACACATAGCAACCCACCCAGGGGACTCCAGCGACTGTTAAAAATCCACCAGCAACTCGTTATCAGATCAATAGCCATTCATCAACATCTGTCTTTTAATTAATTCAGCCAGCGCTCAATATACTTCCAGTCATTTCACCCCGATCAATTCACCTTAAAACCAGGCTGCTGAGGCCCGCTTGGCCCCATGTTAATGAATGAGCAGGAGAAATGCATACATTCATTGAATGAGTAGCTGCGTCCCACATGGTACCCGATATCCCCTATATAGTGCACTACTTTTGACCAGAGCCCTATGGCCAAACCCTATGGGCCCTGGTCAAAAGTAATGCACCATATAGTGCCATTTGGAACGCAGACATAGATCCATTAATGTGTGTATTGAGTACTGTATTAGGAGTCTGAGACAAATGGCAACATGAGGTTATTATTGGGATTAATGATTGATAGCAAATGAGCAGAGTTTTGGCACAAACCTGTCTGTTCTACATCGCTGGTTTGTTCAGACAGAATTAGAGACAAAAATCATTCTCGCATGACTATTTACGCCGACGTCTGACTGTGGGGGGTGTTACTCTCTTTTTTGAGTTTTGGTTTTGCTTGTTTGCTGGTTTGCTTATCTATTAGGAGAATTGTTTCTACTGTAGCTGGATTGCGATGTGTCTCTGTTGTGGGGAGCTTGTGTTGGTGTTATAACCCTTTAAGAAAAGCTGGAGTTTTAAACATCAAACCGTCATCTTCTGGGGTGTGTGGCAGTGTGTGTATGTGACAGTGCTTCACAGTCTATGTGTTTGGCAGTGACATGATTGATGAGACATGAAGGGAGAACAAGGGAAGATGTCTAGTCAATCACCTCTGTGAATAACCACTTACTAGACTGTGGATTAAAGCTGTGTCGCCTGTCTGAACAAACATGTCCATTATCTTCACATGTAAAATCTGCTTCACTGTGTGAAACAGCATCCACAACAAATTATGTCGTTATAGAAATAGATGCTTTGTGTCTGGTTGGAATCGGGGGATGAAGAAAAGCCATCCAAGTCATCTAACAACCTGCATAGTGTATGAGATGAATGATAATCAATATTCCTTGACACTAACTCTCTCCCCCCTTTCTCTTTCTCTCTCACTCTCTCCCTCTCTCTCTCCTCAGGTGCAGGGACTGGAGAAGCAGGTGGCCAAGGGCTACCCTGGACTAGACCTGGGTCCAGCAGGCTCAGTGATGAAGACCCTACCGTATGGCATGGGAGAGGGAGCCGTGGGCACCGGCGGAGGGGCCACAGGGGGAGTCAAACCCCCTTACCAAACCACCTCCCGCATCTTCTCCACCGGCATGGACGGGGTCGGCAACCCGCCCATAAAGCCTCCTCTGAAAACCCCCACCTACAGCTTCTTTAACCCCTACGACTGGGCTCGTAATCAGTCGCTCCTACTCGACCAGACAGGCTACCGCAACAAACGCAAACCCTCACTTAAGACGGCCCAGAAGACCAAGAAGATCTTCGGCTGGGGGGATTTCTACTTCAACGTGAAGACCATGAAGTTCAGCCTCTTGGTCACAGGGAAGATCGTGGACCACATCAACGGCACGTTCACCGTCTACTTCCGCCACAACTCGTCCAGTCTCGGTAACGTCTCCGTCAGTATTGTCCCTCCCACCAAGGTGGTGGAGTTTGAGGTGTTGCAGCACCACCAACCAGGCCTCCACGCTCAGCTCCACCCAGAGCTCACCCAGATCACCCAACAACAGACCCCGCACCAGTCCACCATCGACCCCAAAGAGATAAAGACCTTCAACTGCCGGGTGGAGTACGAGAAGACCAACCGCTCCAAGAAGCCCAAGCCCTGCCTCTACGACCCCTCCCAGACCTGCTTCTCAGAGCACACTCAGTCCCATGCCGCCTGGCTCTGCGCCAAACCATTTAAAGTCATCTGCATCTTCATCTCCTTCTTCAGTATCGATTATAAGCTTGTGCAGAAAGTGTGTCCAGACTACAACTTCCAGAGTGATCATCCTTACCTTGGATAAGAGAGGAGGAATGAGGAGAGGATAGGGGAGGGGAGAGAATCTTAAGCACGTTTGAGGGGATCCGTTTGGGAAAGGGTCCAGACGCAGAATCGCTAATATTGATCTGAGAATGTGTAGTTATTTGGGATGCAAGGTGATTTGTAGATCAGTGATCCCGTGAAGTCCGACTCCAATGTATTGTAGTCGATCTCAAACACTCACAATGACAGGACTGATGACCACAGGGATAGTATTTTTCTGCTCTCAACCTCCTGTTGGATTGTGGATATTATAAATGAGAAGTACGGCTAGTTGGCATCATGGATGAAATACATTATATGGCAGATTTTTCAAAATGACCTAAAAACCCTTGTATTAGTTGACTTTAATTTCTATGTAAATAATGTTTAAAAAAATCTATACAGCTCTGCTCTTTAGACATTGGTTATCAATTTTAAATAATTTCTGTCTGTTCGATTTAAACTTTCAAAACAAGCTGGGAAGTATGGACGTTTGATTTTGATGATGTCATATTCTATCTGATGATCTGAACGTGTCATGCTGTCCCTATTATACTATCATGCAGTATAATCTCGGAACCCAGAGTCTTGGAACCCGGAACCAAATCTTGCGTGCGCGCAACAGTCTGCCACAAGAGACTAGACCTTGTATGACATTATAGGTTCTAGAAGACTGTTATGTTTTCATTCAAACTTTTTAAATCCTGGATTCAAGAGAATATATAGTCCTGGAGTTATATGTATGAGAAATGATACGCTGGATATGCATACAATATATGAGCAAAGCACATTAAAAGGATCTGTTTCAGGTCATCGAATAATGGTAAACGTACTGGGATTTATTTTCACATCATATTATATTTTACGTTCACTGAACAAATTTATTAGGCATTGTATGAGTCAAGAGCATTGTATGAGGCATTATATAAAAAATAAAGGAATCTTAAATTAATCTTCAGTTTGACATCATGATTTGTATTTATTTGCTTGAAAAAAATTTAACCGTGCAAAATAATCTTCATTCAGATGTTTGTGTCTTTCTTACTCACCTTCCCTATACCAGTCTTCTTATACTATGCATCACTGTCAGCTCTCTCTCTGCCTTGCTACACTTTCAGGGATAGACCAGGGTTTCCCAAACTCGGTCCTGGGGTCCCCCCTGGGTGCACTTTTTGTTTTTTTTGCCCTAGCACTACACAGCTGATTCAAATAACCAACTCATCATCAAGATCAATGACGTTCAGATGGAATGGAAGACCCCGGAGTTCTACTACCCATGTATCTTCTGGATCTGCTCAGGACACACACACACACACGCACACACACAAAATGGACTGTTTCTTCTGGAGCTGTTTAGGACACACAGGACACAGAGATTTATGTAGTTCTTCGTCCCAGGAGAGCGCCTCTTTATCACGTCTCACTGTTGTGGTTGGGAAGGGTCTCCGTGTTATGTTCCATCTCCTTGACACTGACTGTGACACTCTCTCCCAGAAGAGTAATATGAGGATGTGTGTATGTCTCTAGCTATTTGTGTCTCCATCTCTCGCTCTCTCTCTCTCTCTCTGTGTGTGTGTGTGTGCATGCACGTGTATGTGCATCTGTGTGTGTGTGTGTGTGTGTGTGTGTGTGTGTGTGTGTGTGTGTGTGTGTGTGTGTGTGTGTGTGTGTGTGTGTGTGTGTGTGTGTGTGTTTAATCAATAATAAATCAGCCATGTAAAAAGTAACTACACAGGTCATGCAACAATATGTTCTGCAGCGAGGACATTGCTTTGATATTGCATTCTCTTAAGCCTACTTGTCCACTTTGACAGTGAGCAGCCTGTGTCAAGGCCCTGAGGACTGGGGGTGAACCTGACCAGACAGACTGCATAGCCAGCCCTGTAGTCTATATTGCCAATTGTTGTATTTACAGAGCACATTTATTTTGAAGAATCTTTAGAGATGCAAGATAAGTAAACATATAGTCTACGATGAATGAAGGAGCCCTGCATGTTGAATGATTATGATATGTAGAAAGTAAGTATACTTTCAATATTTTACAGCTTCAAAATGTAAAGTAAGTGTCCATCAGTCTGGTTTCAGGCCAAGTCATAGCACTATTTCTGCTGCTTCTTTGGTTCTAAATTACACTGTAAATTGCATGGACAAAAGGCAGCATTGTTCTGCCCGTTTTTATAGACCTGTCAAAGCTTTCAACTCTATTGACCATTCATTATTAATTCGTAGACTGTTTGCAATTGGCCTGCATTTGGTTTGAAAACAACCTGAAAGACAGGACACCGGCTGTGTTTAAAAATGTGTACTTGTGTTCTATCTAGGGTGTGTAGCAAGTACAGAAGACAACAGTCATTTTTCAAATTCAATTCCAACATAGAGAACTCATCTTTGTATACATTTTAGTCATTTAGCAGATGCTCTTATCCAGCGCGACTTACAGTAGTGAATGCATAAATTTCATACATTTCATTTCATACATTTATTTTTTTTCTGTGCTGGCCCCCCGTGGGAATCGAACCCACAACCCTGGCATTGCAAACACCATGCTCTAGCAACTGAGCTACAGGGAAGGCTGTATGGGTGCCATTATACCGTCCATGATGAGTCCTCTATTTATCACTATGGATTCCAAACATATGACCGTGAAAAGGCAAGTATGTACTAAGCTTACTAGAAGTTTTATACCCTTACTTGGGAGGTCTGGAAAACAGCACGCAGGGGTGCATACTTATACTGTCTTTGCTTTTTCATTCCCTTCGCCGGGGAGGCTATCCCATAACACTTTGGGTCGCTGTGAAAATTCCCAAAACTTCTGAATTAATGGAGGGCTGAAGTCCCTGCTTGATGTTAAAATGCTCAACAAATTACTTTCACATTAATTTTCAATTCAAATGTTGAGTCACTGCTGATTATAAGCCCGCTAGCCAAGCTATGTTAGATTGGACACGATAGCGAGCAAGCTAGCAGGCTAGCCCAAGATGGAGTCTTAAAGGAAGCAGTGTGGTCAAAGACTTAGTAACTTAGCTGTATTCACAATCTGGTTACCAATAACTACAAAGATAGTTGTGTTTTTTATGCAGTGGTGTAAAAATACTATAAAGTACTACTTAAGATATTTTTGGGTATCTGCACTCAACTATTTATAATTTTGACAACTTTAACTTTACTACATTCCAAAGGAAATTATGTACTTTTTACTCCATACATTTTCCCTGACAACCAAAAGTAAAACGTTACATTTTGAATGCTCAGCAGAACAGAAATGGTCCAATTTACACACTTATCAAGAGAACATGGTCATCTCTACTACCTCTGGTCTGGCGGACTCAATAAACACAAATGCTTTGTTTCTGAATGTCTGAGGGTTGGAGTGTGACCCTGGCTATCTGCAAATGTAAAAAAAATAAACAATTGTGCCATCTGGTTTGCTTAATATTTGAATTTGAAATGATTTATACTTTGACTTTTGATACATAAAGTACCGCTTTGCAAATACATTTACTTTTAATACTTAAGTATATTTAAAACCAAATACTTTTAGACTTTTACTCAAGTAGTATTTTACTGGGTAACTTTTACTTGAGTCATTTCCTATTAAGGTATCTTTACTTTTACTCGAGTATGTCAATTTGGTATTTTTTTCACCACAATATCTCTACAAAAGTTTGGGCATCAATGGTTTTTCTTTATTTTTACTATTTTCTATATTGTAGAATAATAGTGAAGACATCAAAAACTTGAAATAACACACATGGCATCATCTAGTAACCAAAAAAGTGTTAAACAAATCGAAATATATTCTATATTTAAGATTCTTCAAAGTAGCCACCCTTTGCCTTGATGACAGCTTTGCATATTCTTGGCATTCTCTCAACCAGCTTCATGAGGAATGCTTTTCCAACAGTCTTGAAGGAGTTCAGACATATGCTGAGCACTTGTTGGCTGCTTTTACGTCACTCTGCGGTCCAACTCATCCCAAACCATCTCAACTGGGTTGAGGTTGAGGTTGGGGGATTGTGGAGACCAGGTCATCTGATGCAGCACTCCATCACTTTCCTTCTTGGTCCAATAGCCCTTACACAGCCTTGAGATGTGTTGGGTCATTGTCGTGTTGAAAAACAAATTATAGTCCCACTAAGCGCAAACCAGATGGGATGGCATATTGCTGCAGAATGCTGTGGTAGCCCTGCTGGTTAAGTTTGCCTCGAATCCTAAATAAATCACCAACAGCGTAACCAGCAAAGCACCCCCACACCACCTCCTCCATACTTCACGGTGGTAACCACACGAGGAGATCATCCGTTCTCCTACTCTGTGTCTCACAAAGACACGGCGGTTGGAATCAAATATCTCAAATCAGACCAAAGGACACATTTCTACCGGTCTAATGTCCATTGCTCGTGTTTCTTGGCCCAAGCAAGTCTCTTCTTCTTATTGGTGTCCTTTAGTAGTGGTGTCCTTTTGCAGCAATTTGACCACGAAGGCCTGATTCACGCAGTCATCTCCGAACAGTTGATGGTGAGATGTGTCTTTTACTTGAACTCTGCGAAGCATTTATTTGGGCTGCAATTTCTGAGGCTGGTAACTCTAATGAACTTATCCTCTGCAGCAGAGGTAACGCTGGGTCTTCCATTCCTGTGTCTTAAAGTAATGATGGACTGTTGTTTCTCTTTGCTTATTTGAGCTGTTCTTGCCATAATATGGACTTGGTCTTTTACCAAATAGGGCTATCTTCTGTATACCACCCCTACCTTGTCACAACACAACTGATTGGCTCAAACGCAATAAGAAGGAAATACTTTTAACAAATTAACATTTAACAAGGCACACCTGTTAAATGAAATGCATTCCAGGTATATACAGTACCAGTGAAAAGTTTGGACACTACTACTCTTTATTTTTACTATTTTCTAATTGTAGAATAATAGTGAAGACATCAAAACTATGAAATAACACATATGAAATGATGTAGTAACCAACAAAGTGGTTCTTCCTTTAAAAGTTGCATCATACTGCAGCACACCTTGCGGGCTGCCGCGGAATTCTATGGCACGTTATTTAATTGTCAGCCATTGTTACCATTAATGCTAATTAATGCTAGTTTGACTACCTGAGGGCATCTTTGAGAAGCATTTGATAGACTTCAATATTGGCTGTACTAGAGAATTTAAAACCTTTTTGGTAAGAACATAGAATATATGGAATTGATTTCAAGAAATGTAGCTTAATTGATTTGATTAATATTATGGTGTTTCTATTCCAAGGAAAATGAAAAACGAAACCTTCAGGGTTTCCATTAGGATGGAACGGAAAATATGGCGCTGTACAATGTGACGGTCGGGAGTAGGCTACAGTACTATGAGAATAACATTTCCACACGCTAATTTTAGTCTAACCAATACCCAAACAGAGATTCAGTGAAAAAAAAATCTAATTGATTTATCAGTCCCCATGCTTGTCTCAGAGCAACGCAGAACAGTGCTGAAATAGTTGACCACAGCAGGTAGACTATTGCTTCAAATCCTATTGCTTCTAACTTCAATATGCTTTTTAAATATATAAGACCTACACCACTTTTAACAGCATTTTACTCTACGGTATGCCCACAGTATATTGAAAAATATTTTTTTCAATGACTTGACTCTCAGCCAATAATTAGATTTAGAGGATTGGAGGATTCTAAATTAATATCTAAGGGGCATTTTTCGTTAGGGCAAATCTGATCTGTGAGAATATCTAAGGGGCTTTTATGTAATTGTAAATTAATTTGTAATAATCGCTTTGTTTAAAAAATAAAAATATTTTAGAGATGATTTTGTTTTCAAATAATGTAGAGTGAGTGACAAAAAGGCCATTCTTGAAAATAGGGTGAGACATTGTTACTAATTTGTAAATATAGCCAGTTTGTTATTTATAATTATTTATTTCTGTTTTTGGAGGGAGAGAAACCAAAAGCCTACCGTCGCCTCATGGGTCTCCCGGTCACAGCCGGCACAGGTATTGAACCAGCATCTGTAGCAACGCCAGTGTCTTGGGCCGCTGCACCACTCAGGCACTGTACAACATGACTGGTTGGGAGTAGGGTACTCTACTACAGTAAGGGCAAAATAATCCTAACATTTCCACACCCTAATTAGAGTCTAAGTTTCTCTTAGAATAAAAAAACTTTGTGTAAAAACAGTTTTAGTAAGTAATACTGATGAGTAGTAACAAAAAATAAGTCTATTTTTCTGGGTGTGCGAGTGCAGGACAGAAGAATAGCAATTCTTACACTATTGTTCTAAACTCAATCACCTTCTTCATCCTCATCATTCAGTTCATTGAAATTCAATTTTGAAGTCGCGCACAATTATCAGTTTGTATTTGGTTTATGTCGCCCATTCATTGTCAGTTAGAGACACAGTAGCGCCTTGGGACCCAAAAGCATAATAAGTGCTCTAACTCCCCTTGCGCTGGTCTGGAGCAATGAAGTAGTGACGCAGGGTACCATTCTAAACCACAAATTTCCTCTAAATCCCGCAGCATAATCACAAAACTTTTAGTTGAGCAACCACTGTAGTCAGCTAGAATGCATTTCAATTAACAGGTGTGCCTTGTTAAAAGTTAATATGTAGAATTTCTTTCCTTCTTAATGAGTTTGAGCCTATCAGTTGTGTTGTGACAAGGTAGGGGTGGTATACAGAATATAGCCCTATTTGGTAAAAGACCAAGTCAATATTATGGCAAGAACAGCTCAAATAAGCAAAGAGAAACGGCAGCCATTACTTTAAGACATGAAGGTCAGTCAATCCGGAAAATGTCAAGCTTTGTTAGGTTACAATCGCTAACCATTAGCTACCTAGCTAACTAACTATCGCATAGGCTAATGTGACTATGTTCTATTTAGAGTCCGATCCCATCAACTTCTGCAGATGCATCAACATCAAGCTCAGCACCAGAAAGTAGTGCAAGTCACCTTCTAAAACCTTACTAAAATCAACTCAATATTTCCATGATGAGCAAATAAATATACTGGAGCTAGGCATGAACATGGTTCGTGTCTTGTTGTCATAGTTGGTGTGTTTACAAGTAGGCTACAACTTCTACTGTAGTTTTTTCTGTATTATGCAGGCTCAGTTGACTGTTCAAGTAGGTATTAGTAAGGAAGGCATTGTGTGGGTGACTGACTGGTGTCTGTTGTGGGTGGGTATTGTGTGTAAAACTTAGTCTGCAAAATGTATTGACATTAAGGGAGTGGGTGGATATAGTACCTTGTTCGAGTGTGTATTGATGGGGGCAAAGTAGTAAAATGTTGGCTAGTCGCTGACTACTGTGTGTCCTACAGACTCATCCTGCTGCTGATGACGACGATGACCTTGACACCAGCGTTAGTAGTACAGAGCCTGTAGACCCATTGGATGAAAGCTTTCAGCCTGGAATAAGCTCAAGCTCAACATCATCTGACTTTGAAACAAGCCAGGACAGCCAAAGGTATTTATGAAAGCACAACACCCTCTTGAGAAAAAAAAATCACCAATACACTAAACTGTCTAGTGCTCCTCAAACTTTTCACACCTTTGCAGTCAGTGTTTTGGCATGGGGGAGAGGGACTGTTAGTATACTCTTCTAGCCAGTTCACTCTATTGTTGGCAGTATTTGTCTATTCAACAGCACAACTGTAGGTGCTTATACACAACAACACACGACTAGACTGTCTACAAATCAAGCCCCCCTCAAACTTTGCTAACAGCCTATCTCAATGCCCCATTGTTGACTGAATGTAACAAAACACACACCAGTCTACTGCACCCTTTTTTGTTTACAGATGAACATGGATTATTGTATGGCTACACATCTTCATGATCAACCTTCATGTCTTTTCAGGAGACTTGCAGTACAAATCAAAGCAGTGGGAAGTGAAGAAAGTGTACGAGAGGCTTGTCCACCTGGCTGTGGAGTGCAGAAAGGACCAGACGGTTGTCTACAAGGAGCCTGAGTCACAGCTCCCCAAACCCAACATCCCTTCCAACATCGCCACAGCATCAAAGGCTGCAAAAACAGCTTCCATTACGCAGCACAAGAAGAGGTTCACCAGTTGAAGAACATTCTGGAACCTGCTTGGAACATTCAACCAACACAACATCCATATTCAGTTAAACTCTTGTTGTAGTATAATATTGTATGTTCATTACTGCATTGTGCTATATATATATATATATATATATATATATATATATATATATATATATAGCACAATGCAGTATTTTGTACAAGTATATATATATATATATATATATATATATATATATATATATATATATATATATATATATATATAAAGCTGTTGTACATATGTATATAATGGTGTCTTATGTTATATTTTGTACAAGTGACTAAATGGAATTCCAGCTGTATCAGAAACCAATAAAGTGTTGGATCAATTCATTGTGATCCCTTACGAAAAAAGATTGCAGTCAGAATGCAGTATAACTGTGGTACACTGCAGTATAACTGTAGTTAGAATGCAGTATAACTGCAGTATGCTTCAAATACTGGGTCCAAGATGCTTTTTTTACTGCAGTAATTTTGAAGTGTTACTGCATTACACTGCAGTTACAGTATTCTGCAAATACTGCGTCCAAAATACCACCGTCGACTGCAGTTACTGAACTTTTACTGCAGTATCTTTTTATAAGGGATATTCCTGAAATGTATTTGGATATACTAGCTTCAGTCTTACTGCTAAAACAAATGATGCAGGAAGTGAGTGCATCTTTTAAACTTCAATTTGACAAGTTGGCAAGTATTTTATTGCTGCTCTTTAATTATTTGTTACCTTAATTTCTTATTTTTCTTTAGTTTATTATTGGCTAAGGGCTTGTAAGTAAGCATTTCACTGTAAGGACTAAACCTGTTGTATTTGGCACATGTGACAAATACAATTTGATTTGAAGTTAACATGTTTCAATAAAACGGTATATTAGTCTGTCAATTATAGCAAATAAGTAGACATGGCTTCTATTCAAGACAAAAGTTATTTGCTCTGGAGAACAAGATCAGTTTACACATCAGTATGCAGTAACAGTTATGGCAAAGTATGACATATAGTAGAAGAACAACATACTACTAACGCTTGTAATAAATACTACAGCTCTACAAAGGGAATACTTGCATATGTGACTGATTGGTCTTATATAGCAAAATTTTAAATTGTTTTTTTTTTACATTGGATAAAAGTAGTGACTCAGAGCTACAAAATGGTATATCATACAAAGGGCTCTACAAAGGGAATACTTGCATATTGTCACACCCTGATCTGTTTCACCTGTCTTTGTGCTCATCTCCACCCCACTCCAGGTGTCGCCCATCTTCCCATTATCCCCTGTGTATTTATACCTGTGTTCTGTTTGTCTATTGCCAGTTTGTCTTGTCAGGTCTTACCAGCGGTCTCTCACGCCTTCCTGTTTCTCTAGTTCTGTTTCGTAGGTTTTCCGGGTTCTGACCATTCTGCCTGCCCTGACCCCAAGCTTGCCTGCAGTCCTGTACCTGCCTGACTCTGACCCGATCACGAACCTCTGCCTGCCCTCGACCTGTCCTTTGTCTATCCCGTGTTTCTAATAAATCACCTGAGAACTGTACTATCCGGGTCATATCCTGAGACGTGATAGTACAAACTGACCATAACTGACCCAGCAAACTCGGCACAGCGCCGCAATTTAAAAAAAATCATTTTTGTATTTTTTATTTCCCCTTTATTTAACCAGGTAGGCCAGTTGAGAACAAGTTCTCATTTACAACTGCGACCTGGCCAAGATAAAGCAAAGCAGTGCGACAAAAACAACAACACAGAGTTACACATAAACAAACATCCAGTCAATAACACAAAATAAAAGAAAAATAGAAAGATCTATGTACAGTGTGTGCAAATGTAGAAGAGTAGGGAGGTAGGCAATAAATAGGCCATAGGGGTGACTATAATTACAATTTAGCATTAATACTGGAATGATAGATATGCTCATGATGATGTGCAAGTAGAAATACTGGGGTGCAAAAAGAGCAAGAAGGTAAGTAATAATATGGTGTCGTGTCTTTGGGTACCATTAAACTGAAGACAGGTTTATCAATTAACTCCCTGTAATTATTATCACGCGATTAAATTGATTAATCGTTTAATTGTAATTAACTAGGAGATCGGGGCACCAAGGAGAATATTCAGATTACAAAGTTATAATTTTCCTAATATAAGTTAACCTATATTATAATATAGGCTGATTATCTTCTGGTTTAAATGGTGTATTTTACCTCTAGTCCAGTCTCATTCCAAACATCGTAAATTGTTGTATCTTCACGAACCCAGTCTTTACTAAAATCATCCATACATCAATTGTCTTAAAATCATTTATTTACTACACTAACTAATTAACAGAAAACATACAAACAGTAATTATCGTCACAAAGGATTGGTAGCGTAATGTGCCCTAATGGGCTAACAGGCAGGTCGGCCTGTTGAACAATGGATCAGAAAAGTCAGCTGAGGATGCACACCTACAGAGTTCATTAATATTACAATTGACAATTGAACGCTCACTCATTCGGGAACAATTGCAATCAATATATATTTACGCTCAGTGTCGTCGGGATCCTTGTTGAAGAGTTCTGTTCTGATGGAGAGTTCTCTCTCTCTCTCTCTCTCTCTCTCTCTCGGTTAGTATGGATCTTTCAAAGCGACATTCATTAATGTCGTTATAGAATGGATGTTTCGTTGGTCTTCGCGTTCGATGATATATTTTACTTAGCTGCAGACTAATAATTAATATCAAAGACTTGTTCTTATTCTGTCGGTCTCGATAGTAAAAGTTAACCAAGTGGTATAGTTCACTTTCAGTAGAGGAATTGGATGGTAAAACCTACTGGCCATGGAGTGCAGGCCTGGTCTTAACCTGTTAGGGTATAGGGGGCAGTATTTTCACGGCTGGATAAAAAAATGTACCCGATTTAATCTGGTTACTAATCCTACCCAGTAACTACAATATGCATATACTTATTATATATGGATAGAAAACACCCTAAAGTTTCAAAAACTGTTTGAATGGTGTCTGTGAGTATAACAGAACTCATTTGGCAGGCAAAACCCTGAGACAGATTCTGACAGGAAGTGGATACCTGATGTGTTGAATTGACTTTAAGCCTATACCATTGAAAAACAAAGGGGCTGAGGAATATTTTGGCACTTCCTATTGCTTCCACAAGATGTCCCCAGCCTTTACAAAGTGTTTTGAGTCTTCTACAGTGAGATCTGAGTGAAGAAGAGCCTTGGAACGTGATGGCCCATTAGACACCTGGCGCGCGAGTTGATGGTGGGTACTCTCATTCCGAAACGTTTTAAAAGAGAACCCAATGGTCCGCCTTGAATTTTATTCATGTTCTGGTTAAAAAAGGCCCTAATGATTTATGCGATACAACGTTTGACATGTTTGAACGAACGTAAATAAGTTAACTTCTTGGGGCTATGTGGGACGTTAGCGTGCCACCCGTGGCGCATCCTATCAACAGCAGGTGCATTTCAAGAGCGGCAAATTTGAAACCAAATAAATGTCAAAATTTAAATTTCTCAAACATACAACTAACTTACAGCCTTTGAAAGATAAACATCTCCTTAATCTAACCACATTTTCCGATTTCAAAAAGGTTTTACGGGGAAAGCATAAAGTTAGGTTATGTTAGGAGAGTACATTGACAATAGCTGTGTGTAGTGTATTGTCGATTCAAAGACAGGCGTCACCAAAACCATAAAATCAGCTAAAATTATGCACTAACCTTTTACAATCTCCATCAGATGACACTCCTAGGACATTATGTTAGACAATGCATGCATTTTTAGTTCTATCAAGTTCATATTTATATCTAAAAACAGCGTTTTACTATGGCGTTGATGTTCAGGAAATCGTTTCCCTCCAATACCGGCAGTCAAGTCATGACAACAAAATAATTAATTAATATTAGAAAACATTGGTAAAATATTATATTGTCATTCAAAGAATTATAGATTTACATCTCTTGAACGCAATGGACTTGCCAGATTTAAAATTAACCTTACTGGGAAATCACACTTTGCAATAATCTGAGCACTGCGCCAGAAAAATACGCATTGCGATACAGACTAACCGCCATGTTGGAGAGATCTAAAATCGAAAATACTATGTAAATAATCCATTACCTTTGATTCTCTTCATCAGATGTCACTTCCAAAGAATCCCAGATCCATAACGAATGTAGTTTTGTTCAAAAAAGCTCATCATTTATGTCCAAAAACCTCCGTGTTGTAGCACATGATCTAAGCCAGCCGGACTTCACTTCACTTCCCGAACGGAAAAAATATATTTTCGTTCGTTCAAACATGTAAAACGTTGTATCGCATAAATCATTAGGGCCTTTTTTAACCAGAACATGAATAAAATTCAAGGCGGACCATTGGGTTCTCTTTTAAAACGTTTCGGAATGAGAGTACCCACCATCAAATCGCACGCCAGGTGTCTAATGGGCCATCGCCGTTCCAACGCTCTTCTTCAGTCAGATCTCACTGTAGAAGACTCAAAACACTTTGTAAAGGCTGGGGACATCTTGTGGAAGCAATAGGAAGTGCCAAAATATTCCTCCTTCCCTTTGTTTTTCAATGGTATAGGCTTAAAGTCAATTCAACACATCAGGTATCCACTTCCTGTCAGAATCTGTCTCAGGGTTTTGCCTGCCAAATGAGTTCTGTTATACTCACAGACACCATTCAAACAGTTTTTGAAACTTTAGGGTGTTTTCTATCCATATATAATAAGTATATGCATATTGTAGTTACTGGGTAGGATTAGTAACCAGATTAAATCGGGTACATTTTTTTATCCAGCCGTGAAAATACTGCCCCCTATACCCTAACAGGTTAAGAAAGTAAATCAGGGTGGGGGTTTTTATAGGTGACCCTAGAACAGGCTTGTCAAATGACGCCTTGTCCTGTCTGTGTCCCTTGGGGGGCGTGCCGATGGCTGAGTGAAGCTTGGTACAGAAATCCAATTCTATCACATTAACATCAGTACATAGCATCTCAATGTATTACAAATAGCTTTATCCTTATTAAAACATTTTATACAACCATTATGATGCAAGTCTCATCGCTGAGGCTATTATATAAACAGTTTTATGGTAATATGGCCATATTGTCTCTTCTGAGTATCACAAAATTGTACCAAGCGGACCCGTTCGTAGCTGGATTCTTCACCAATCTTCCATACCTTCTCCAGAACACACATGTCGCTCGGTTCTCCAATTCTATGAGTTGGAAGAATTTCCTTTGTCTCTCTATGAAACATGGGGTAGGAGATTCTCCTCTTAGAGTTTTTACAACCCTTTCACACAGGGCCTGGGTTGGAGGGAAGGTATGTTGGGGGATGGTACAAAGGGGAGGGGGTCACTGTCCTCCCTGTACCCAAAGAGGCCAACGTCATGACAATGGGGATGAGGTAGTCGGGTGTTGTCACGTCCTGACCAGTAAAGGGGTTATTTGTTATTGTAGTTTGGTCAGGACATGGCAGGGGGTGTTTGTTTAATGTGGTTCGGGGTTTGTTGGGCTATGGTATTATGTAAGAGGGGTGTTTGTTCAGAGTGTTCCAGGGTTTTTGGTCTATGTTCTAGGTTAGTGTTTTTCTATGTTTAGTCTAGTTTTCTACTTCTATGTTTAGGGTTTGTTGATTGACCTTCAATTGGAGGCAGCTGTTCTTCGTTGCCTCTGATTGAAGGTCCTATGTATAGGGGTATTTGTGCTATGGGGGTTTGTGGGTAATTGTCTCCTGTTTTGTGTCTGTGCACCTGACAGGACTGTTTAGTGTCGTGCGTTGTTTTGTATACGTGATTTATTTGTTTTTCCTTCTTTTCATTTAATAAAGAGGATGAGTATACACGTTCCCGCTGCACCTTGGTCCAATCCTTACAACGCCCGTTACAGGTGTGGTATTTACTGATTGGCTGTGTACAGGTACAGTGATCGGTAAGCTGCTCTGACAGCTGATGCTTAAAGTTAGAGAGGGCGATATAAGACTCCAGCTTCAGAGATTTTTGAAATTCGTTCCAGTCATTGGCAGCAGAGAACTGGAAGGAAAGGCGGCCAAAGGAAGTGTTGGCTTTGGGGATGACCAGTGCAATATACCTGCTGGAGCGCGTGCTATGGGTGGGTGTTGCTATGGTGACCAGTGAGCTGAGATAAGGCGGGGCTTTACCTAGCAAAGACTTATAGATGACCTGGGGCCAGTGGGTTTGGTGATGGATATGTAGTGAGGGCCAGCCAATGAGAGCATACAGGTCGCAGTATATGGGCCTTTGGTGACGAAACGGATGGCACTGTGATAGACTACATCTAGTTTGCTGAGTAGAGTGTTGGGGGCTAGTTTGTAAATGATATCGCTGAAGTCAATGATAGGTAGGATAGTCAGTTTTACGAGGGTATGTTTGGCGGCATGAGTGAAGGAGGCTTTGTTGCGAAAAAGGAAGCCGATTCAAGATTTAATTTGGGATTGGAGATGCTTAATGTGAGTCTGGAAGTAGAGTTTACAGTCTAACCAGACACCTAGGTATTTGTAGTTGTCCACATATTTGAAGTCAGAACTGTCCAGAGTAGTGATGCTAGTCGGGCGGGCGGGTGCAGGCAGCAATCGGTTGAAGAGCATGCATTTAGTTTTACTAGCATTTAAAAGCAGTTGGAGGCCACAGGAGGAGTGTTGTATGGCATTGAAGCTCATTTGGAGGTTTGTTAACACAGTGACCAAAGAAGGGCCAGATGTATACAGAATAGTGTCATTTGCGTAGAGGTGGATCAGAGAATCACCAGCAGCAAGAGCGACATCATTGTTATATACAGAGAAAAGAGTTAGCCCGAGAATTGAACCCTGTGGCACCCCCATAGAGACTGCCAGAGGACTAGACAACAGGCCCTCCAATTTGACACACTGAACTCTATCTGAGAAGTAGTTGGTGAACCAGGCGAGGCAGTCATTTGAGAAACCAAGGCTATTGAGTCTGCCAATAAGAATGCAGTGATTGACAGAGTCGAAAGGCTTGGCCAGGTCAATGAAGACGGCTGCACAGTACTGTCTTTTATCGATGGCGGTTATGATGTCGTTTAGGACCTTGAGTGTGGCTGAGGTGCACCCATGACCAGCTTGGAAAACAGATTGATAGCAGAGAAGGTACGGTGGGATTTGAAATGGTTGGTGATCTGTTTATTAACTTGGCTTTTGAAGATTTTAGAAAGGCAGGGCAGGATGGATATAGGTCTATAACAGTTTGGGTCTAGAGTGTCTCCCCCTTTGAAGAGGGGGATGACCGCGGCAGCTTTACAATCTTTGGGGATCTCAGACGATATCAAAGAGAGGTTGAATAAGCTAGCAATAGGGGTTGCAACAATTTCGGCAGATAATTTTAGAAAGAGAGGGTCCAGATTGTCTAGCCTGTTGCGGCCGGTGAAATTGCAGAGCGCGAAATTCTTTTTTTTGTTTGAAATATTTAACTTTCATACAATCACAAGTGCAATACACCAAATTAAAGCTTAACTTCTTGTTAATCCAGCCACCGTGTCAGATTTGAAAAAGGCTTTACGGCGAAAGCAAAACATGCGATTACCTGAGGACAGCCCCCCATCAAACAAACACATGACAATCATATTTCAACCCGCTAGGCGCGACACAAAACTCAGAAATAACGATATAATTCATGCCTTACCTTTGAAGAGCTTCTTCTGTTGGCACTCCAATATGTCCCATAAACATCACAAATGGTCCTTTTGTTCGATTAATTCCGTCGTTATATCTCCAAAATGTCCATTTATTTTGCGCGTTTGATTCAGAAAATCACCGGTTCCAACTCGCCCAACATGACTACAAAATATCTAATAAGTTACCTGTAAAATTTGTCCAAACATTTCAAACAACTTTCCTAATCCAACTTTAGGTATTTTAAAACTTATATAATCGATAAAATTTAAGACGGAATAAACTGTGTTCAATAGCGGATAAAATGAACGTGGAGAGAGCTTCAGGTCACGCCCCCAAACAAAACAGTCCATTTGGCTATACACCCAGAAAGGAAAGGGCTACTTCTTCATTTCTCAAAGGAAAAACATTAACCAATTTCTAAAGACTGTTGACATCTAGTGGAAGCCATTTGAACTGCAACCAGATGCCTCAGAAATCTAGATTCACATAGAAAACCAATTGAAAACACAGTCACCTCAACATCAAAAAATTCTGGACGGTTTGTCCTCGGGATTTTGCCTGCAAAATAAATTCAGTTATACTCACAGACATAATTTTAACAGTTTTAGAAACTTTAGAGTGTTTTCTATCCAAATTATATAATATATATTTATATGTATATCCTAGCTTCTGGGCCTGAGTAGCAGGCAGTTTACTTTGGGTACGCTTTTCATCTGGATGTGAAAATATCGCCCCCTAGCCCGAAGAGGCTAGCCCAGCTGATTTGTAGGGATCCAGATTTTGCAGCTCTTTCAGAACATCAGCTGTCTGGATTTGGGTGAAGGAGAAGCAGGGGGGTGTTTGGGAAAGTTGCTGCAGGGGGTGCTGAGATACCGCAATGCCATCTCCTCCTAGGGAGCCACCATTGGAAGACACAGGGAGTTACTTCAAGGTCTTATGGAAGGATTCTAGACTTTGGCGGAACGCTAGGACCATGCCTTCAACACATTGCTGGAGCAATTACGTGGATTATCTGTGAGGCAGCCCGCCACTACAGTAATCCCCCAGATTTACCCCGCTACCAGTGGAATTTTTCCCCAATCTACCCGGCTTCCCAAGAACCCTGCTTACCTCCTCCGTAGCACTATGCTGGAGATTCCGGATCCTGCCGGGTGTTTCTCTCCCAGTGTTCTCTCATCTTTGAGCTGCAGCCCTCTTCATTTCCATTAGCTCGCTCGAGGATAGCGTACGTGATAACGCTGATGCCCGGGATGATGTCCGGGATAACCGGATATTTGTCCCAGACTCTGTCCATTCCTCGGTTCTGGAATGGGCTCATTCCCCTCAACTGGCCTGCATCCTGGATCCCGTCGGACCCTGGCCTTTGTATGACAACATTTTTGGTGGCCCACCTTGGTTCCTGACGTGTCCGCGTTCGTCGCCCACAATAAGACTACTCTGCAAGCTCCGGCTGGCCTCCTTCAACCACTTCCTGTCCCTCACTGTCCCTGGTCAGATACATCCCTGGACTTTGTCACTGGTCTCCCCCATCTGATGGCAACACAGTTATCCTTACCGTGGTGGACCTGTTTTCCAAAGCCGCCCACTTCATCCCTCTCCACATGCTACCCTCAGCCAAGGAGACAGCCCAGCTCATGGTGCAGCACGTCTTCCGGATCCATGGAATTCAGGTGGACATGGTCTCCGACTGTGGTGCTCAGTTCTCGTCCCAGTTCTGGAAGGCTTTCTGCACGCTCATTGGGTCGTCGGCCAGTCTGTTCTCCGGGTTCCACCCCCAGTCTAACAGCCATTCGGAGCGAGCCAATCAGGACCTGGAGACCTTTCTCTAGTTCTGTTTTATAGTTTTTCCCAGTTCTGACCATTCTGCCCTGACCCCGAGCCTGCCTGCCGTCCTGTACCTGCCGGACTCTGACCTGATCATGAACCTCTGCCTGCCCTCGACCTGCCCTATGTTTCTAATAAGTCATCCGAGAACTGTACTATTCGCCTCCCGTGTCTGTATCTGGGTCATATCCTGAGTCGTGATACATATGGTGTGTTTGGGAGGTGCAGTGAGGGGTTTGGAGTCACTTTGATACAAGGGGAGATTTGTTATGGGACTTTTCACATCTCCTCTTGAGAGACATCAAGTTATTTGTATCCAAGCAGTATTGTCTGTAAGAGAAAGACATAAACGCTATTACACATTCTAGCTAACACTGAACCTATTTAGTTAACTTTAGCTAGCTATGACAATCGGTTTGTATTGCTAGTACTGTATTGATTGGGATTAGGGATCCCGAGTGGCTCAACAGTCTAAGGCACTGTATCTCAGTGCTTGAGGCATCACTACAGACATCCAGGCTGTATCACAACCGGCCGTGATTGAGAGTCCCATAGGGCGGTGCACATTTGGCCCAGCGTCGTCCGGGTTTGGCCGGTGTAGGCCGTCATTGTAAATAAGAATTTGCTCTTAACTGACTTGCCTAGTTAAATACAAAATGGTTCATTGTTTAGCTAGCTAGCTACATGTCTAAACAAAAGACCCCAAGCTAAAGCCCGCTGTTAGATAGCTAGCTGACGTTAGATGAGTGGCTTGCTAGCCTCTTACATCTAGATGTTCCGCTAGCGGAACGCCTCACCAATATCCAATGGTATAGCGCGGCGCGAATTACAAATACTTCAAAAATGCAAAAACTTCAATTTTTCAAACATATGACTATTTTACACCATTTTAAAGACAAGACTCTCCTTTATCTAACCACATTGTCCGATTTCAAAAAGGCTTTACAACGAAAGCAAAACATTAGATTATGTCAGGAGAGTACCCAGCCAGAAATAATCACACACCCTTTTTTTCAAGCTAGCATATATGTCACAAAAACCAAAACCACAGCTAAATGCAGCACTAACCTTTGATGATCTTCATCAGATGACACTCCTAGGACATTATGTTATACAATACATGCATGTTTTGTTCAATCAGGTTCATATTTATATCAAAAACCAGCTTTTTACATTAGCATGTGACGTTCAGAACTAGCATACCCACCGAAAACTTCCGGTGAATTTACTAAATTACTCACGATAAACGTTCACAAAAAACATAACAATTATTTTAAGAATTATAGATACAGAACTCCTTTATGCAATCGCGGTGTCAGATTTTAAAATAGCTATTCGGTGAAAGCACATTTTGCAATATTCTGAGTAGATAGCCCGGCCATCACGGCTAGCTATTTTGACACCCACCAAGTTTGGCACTCACCAAACTCAGATTTACTATAAGAAAAATTGGATTACCTTTGCTGTTCTTCATCAGAATGCACTCCCAGGGCTTCTACTTCAACACCCAATGTTGTTTTGGTTCCAAATAATCCATAGTTAAATCCAAATAGCTGCGTTTTTTTCTTGTGTTCAAGACACTATCCGAAGGGTGACGCGCCGGCGCATATCGTGAAAAACAATTTCAAAATATTCCATTACCGTACTTCGAAGCATGTCAAACGCTGTTTAAAATCAATTTTTATGCGATTTTCCTCGTAAAATAGCGATAATATTCCAACCGGGAGACGTTATATCCGTTCAAACACTGAAATAAGAAAATGGAGTATTCACATGCACGCGCACACCATCCTCATTGTTCTCAGAAGGAGCACTCTCCAAAACCCCTACTGTTTTTCGCTCAGAGACAGCAGAGTTATCATTCCACGTTCTGGCGCCTTCTGAGAGCCAATGGGAGTCTTAGAAAATGTCACGTTACAGCAGAGATCCTGTATTTTCGATAAAGAGGCTACAGAAGGCCAAGAAATGGTCAGACAGGGCACTTCCCATATAGAATCTTCTCAGGTTTTGGCCTGCCATATGAGTTCTGTTATACTCACAGACACCATTCAAACAGTTTTAGAAACTTTGGAGTGTTTTCTATCCAAAGCTAATAATTATAAGCATATTCTGGGCAGGAGTAATAACCAGATTAAATCGGGTACGTTTTTTATCCGGCCGTGTAAATACTGCCCCCTATCCTAAACAGGCTAGCTAACATTACGTGTATGAACTGTGTGTAGTGATGTTATATCCCATAAATATATATATGGGAGGCAAGCAAATACTTTTCACTGAGCTGTGTAAAGACAGACTAGCAGGGCTGAGACAATTAATTGTAATTTATCTTAATGTTCTTTTGTTTGCAGATGCACTATTCTTCTGACTCTATACAGCCAGGTCTAGACTCTATACAGCCTGGTCTACTTTTTAACTCCTCACAAGTGTGGCTTGTTTGGTGTCTGCTGTGAAGGAATACAACAACAAGTCAACTACTTGATTTATAAAGGCATGTCATCCAGCAAAGGCAGCAGCGCAGTCAACAACTACATGCATCATTTCTTCACCAACTACGGAGTTGGGGAAACACGTGTGGACCTGAATTGTGATAACTGCAGTGGCCAAAACAAGAATAAGTTTGTGCTCTGGTATTGTGCTTGGCGGACCATGCACAAGCTCCACCGGTCTGGACCTTCACTTCCTGATCACAGTCCACACCAAGTTTACCCCCCACTGGTGAGTCGGCCTCAAAAAAGCAGCGATTCAGAAAGACCAGAGTGAACACTGTCTGACATTATTGGTGTTGTGAAGGACAGCACTGACAGGGGTCAACATCCCACAGCTGGTTGGACTGGAGGATGGTACGGTGCTGGTGGAAAGCTATGGCTGGCAACAACACCTGACTCAGTACTTAAGGCCGGTGCCACAGATCAAGCAGTACCAGCACTTCAGGCTAATATAATTTTCATTGCATGAGGTTATTCTTCTTATCTAAACTTGGGAGGTGACTTGATGTTGTGCAAGGTGGTAATGTCTTTTTGTCATTTCTTGTTTTACAGCTTTGATGCTCTGGAGCCTGGTGTTGTCGCAAAGGAGCGTTCGGACTCAGTCAGGACCAGGTGTCAGCTGCTGCGAAATGCTGCCATCCTTCCTCCCATAGATGGTCTGCCTGTACAAGCACCACCTGGACTGGACACAGCTAGACAAACGTATCTTTTTGAGAAGACCTCTTTGTCACAAAGGACATCACATGCCCTGCACCAAAGTCAAGGGCAGGACAAAAACAGGCTCTCCGAATATACAGTTGAAGTCGGACGTTTACATACACCTTAGCCAAATACATTTAAACTCAGTTTTTCACAATTCCTGACATTTAATCCAAGTAAAGATTCCCTGCTTTAGGTCAGTTAGGATTACCACTTTAGTTTAAGAATGTGAAATGTCTGAATAATAGTTGACAGAATGATATATTTCAGCTTTTATTTCTATCATCACATTCCTAGTGGGTCAGAAGTTTATATACACTCAATTAGTATTTGGTAGCATTACCTTTAACTTGTTAAACTTGGATCAAACGTTTCGGGTAGCCTTCCACAAGCTTCCCACAATAAGTTGGGTGAATTTTGGCGCATTCCTCCTGACAGAGCTGCTGTAACTGAGTCAGGTTTGTAGGCCCATGTTCACACATCATTTTCAGTTCTGCCCACAAATTTCTATAGGTTTGAGGTCAGGGCTTTGTGATGGCCACTCCAATACCTTGACTTTGTTGTCCTGAAGCCATTTTGTCGCAACTTTGGAAGTATGCTTGGGGTCATTGTCCATTTGGAAGACCAATTTGCGACCAATCTTTAACTTCCTGACTGATGTCTTGAGATGTTGCTTCAATATTTCCACATAATTGTCCTTCCTCGTGGTGCCATCTATTTTGTGAAGTGCAAAAGTCTCTCCTGCAGCAAAGCACCCCCACAACATGATGCTGCCACCCCCGTGCTTCACGGTTGGGATGGTGTTCTTCGGCTTGCAAGCCTCCCCCTTTTTCCTCCAAACATAACAATGGTCATTATGGCCAAACAGTTCTATTTTTGTTTCATCAGACCAGAGGACATTTCTCCAAAAAGTACGATATTTGACCCCATGTGCAGTTGCACACCGTAGTCTGGCTTTTTCATGGCGGTTTTGGAGCAGTGGCTTCTTCCTTGCTGAGCGGCCTTTCAGGTGATGTTGATATAAGACTTGTTTTACTGTGGATATAGATACTTTTGTACCTGTTTCCTCCAGCATCTTCACAAGGTCCTTTGCTGTTGTTCTGGGATTGATTTGCAATTTTCGCACCAAAGTACGTTAATCTCTAGGAGACAGAACGCGTCTCTTTCCAGAGCGGTGTGACGACTGCATGGTCCCATGGTGTTTATAATTGCGTACCATTGTTTGTACAGATGAATGTGGTACCTTCAGGCGTTTGAAAATTGCTCCCAAGGATGAACCAGACTTGTGGAAGTCTACAATTTTTTTTCTGAGGTCTTGGCTGATTTCTTTTGATTCTCCCATGATATCAAGCAAAGAGGCACAGAGTTTGAAGGTAGGCCTTGAAATACATCCAGAGGTACACCTCCAATTGACTCAAATTATGTCAGAAACTTATAAAGCCATGACATAATTTTCTGGAATTTTCCAAGCTGTTTAAAGGCACAGTCAACTTAGTGTATGTAAACTTCTGACCCACTGGAATTGTGATACAGTGAATTATAAGTGAAATAATCTGTGTATAAAAAATTGTTGGAAAAATTACTTGTATCATGCACAAAGTACATGTCCTAACCAACTTGCCAAAACTATAGGTTGTTAACAAGAAATTTGTGGAGTGGTTGAAAAATGAGTTTTAATGACTCCAACCTAACTGTATGTAAACTTCCGACTTCAACTGTATAATTAAATACAGCAGCGGTGAAATTAACGGTAGGCTCCTTTAAGGGTAAATAGCATAAACTTAACCACATGTAACAAATGGATTTGCATTAGTATACGCATCAACAGTCCCAATGCAAAGTTACACCTAACTTTTCAATTTGTTCAGTTATTACATAAAGCCGATCAGAATTCCGAAGTCGACGAAGTCATGTTTTTTCGTGGTGTGATGTAATATGGAGGACTCGCTAAGCCAGCCTATTACCTATATTGTAAACTCCAACAGAAATCAGTTCAAAATGTATAACTTCAAATTAAACCATATCGTTTGCGCTCATGACTGCTGCTTTCAATTTAAACGTTAGCCAAATTACAACCAAATACTCTATGAATTTATTGTTACTAATCAACTTGCAAGGTTGCTAGCCAACTAGCCTGCTAACGTTAGCTCTACTAGCCTGCGAACATTAGCCCTGCTAGTCTGCTAACATTAAATAAGTACTGAATGAGTCAGCCAGTTGCTATCAACACCTAGCTTACAGCTACATTAAAGGGAATGGAAATGGGGATACCTAGTTAGCTGTACAACTGAAATGTGTCTTCCGCATTTAACAGAACCCCTCTGAGTCGGCGTCCCGGGGAACAGTGGGTTAACTGCCTTGCTCAGTGGCACAAACAGACTTTTAACCTTGATTAAAGTAAACCAAAGTTTTGGAAATACATAACGGCATCTAACCAAATATCAAAGAACGTTAGCTATATTAATAGCTCAAATAAGCAAAGAGAAACGATAAGCCATCATTACTTGAAAGACATGAAGGTCAGTTAATCCGGAAAATTTCAAGAACTTTTAAAGTTTCTTCAAGTTCAGTCGCAAAAACCATCAAGCACTATGATGAAACTGGCTCTCATGAGGACCGCCACAGGAAAGGAAAACCCAGAGTTACCTCTGCTGCAGAGGATGTTCATTCGAGTTACCAGCCTCAGAAAATGCAGCCCAAATAAATGCTTCGAAGTTCAAGTAACAGACACATCTCAACATCAACTGTTCAGAGGAGACTGCATGAATGAGGCCTTCATGGTCAAATTGCTGCATAGAAACCACTACTAAAGGACACCAATAAAAGTGGTAATTTATAAACAATGACAAGTTTGAAGTCTCCACACAGTTCTGGTTTTGAGGCTTGGGCATCTGGGGGCTGCAGTTCATCTGTCTAATCCCCTGCAAGGAGAGAGAAAGCCATTAATAATATTACAATGGTGTATTCATTTAATGTAATATATTCCTGTTTGATATGCATGCATATAATTAAATTGGACATGTCCTCCTTTATAATGTGCCAGTGTTTGTTTTGTATCCAAATACATTTAGCTTAAGATGAAGTAGCCTAGGCCTTCTAATCTAGTTACATTGCATATCGCCTATGAATATTATTTACCTATGCATAAGGTGAATATGAAATCAAGCCATCTTGAACATCAGGTTAATTTAATAATATGCATGGGTGTTATCGTTGTATGAATTTATCACAATGCAAGCCTGTTCATTGGAAATACATCACCAGCAGTCGTAATGCAATGCAATATTAGCGTCACAGTGAAACAACACTATTGTGGCTCGATCATTCATTAAACAGCAAGCAAAATAGCTTATATAGCTATTACATTTTTTTATGCCTGGTTCAATCCTGGGCTGTATCACAACCAGCCGTGAACGGGAGTCCCATAGGGCAGAGGAAAATTGGCCCAGCATCGTCTGGGTTAAGGGATGGTTTGGTCGGGGTAGGCTGTCATTGTAAAATAAGAATGTTCTTAACTGACTTGCCTAGTTCAATAAAAGTATGTGTTTTCTTCCAAAAAGCTTTAAGATTTGTCTGATCATTTATTCACGTGTACATTGGATTGACCGTGTCCCTGCTTATAAATATCTGGGTATCTGGATTGCCGAAAGGCTGTGTTTCAAAAAGCATAATGTTGTTAGTTAGTTACAGTGCCTTCAGAAAGTATTCATACCCCTTGACTTATTCCACATTTTGTTTTGCTACAGCCTGAATTCAAAATTGATTTTTTTTTTTAAACACACAATACCCCTAATGGCAAAGTGAAAACATATTTTTTGAAATGTTTGCTAATGTATTGGAAATGAAATAGAGAAATCTCATTTACATAAGTATTCACACCCCTGAGTCAATAAATGTTGACATAGCATAATACAGACAGAATCTGTTCTACAAAATATATTCCCAAATATTTGATGCTCTCTGTTACTCTGTGTGCACAGAACTGACATGCATGAAAGGAATTAAATAGTCTATTATCCACAGCAGCTTTCAACTCAGAAAGCGATACCTACTGTAGCCTACAGCTGTACATGCTGGCAAAGTAATTCAAAGCCTATACTTTATCACTCAGGATGTAAGTTTCCAGTGCTACTATTTTTGCCATGTAACGTTGTTTAAGAAAACCCAATCAGACAACCCCATAGTAGAGTAGTTTACCCATTTACCTGGTCGGCTTGTTGTGTGTACTATGTGAGATAGACATCCCTCTCAAGGCGCATTCAAATTACGAGAGCCATAGGAAGCAGTCAATGCACATCCATTCTTAACGCAAATCGAGGAAAAACACTTCTGAAAGCAGTTGTGCCAAATTTATTTTGAAAGCAGTTTTGGCCTTTGTTAAAAAACGAAGGGGATCCCAGTTTTACATTGCTACCATGTTTATGCCTCTACTCCTTCAATTGCACGTGTGGCATCGTTTTACAAAATGCAGTTTTACAACAATGTAGTTACAAGCATGGTTTAGGCACTACTTTGCAACAGAGATCTTAACCTCTCTAGTACATGTGGGACGAACTCGTCCCACCTACGTAACAGCCACTGAAATCCAGTGGCGCGATTTTTGAATCGTTAGAAATGCTATAACTTCAATTTCTCAAACATATGACTATTTCACAGCTATTTAAAGACAAGAATCTCGTTAATCTAACCCCACTGTCCGATTTCAAAAAGGCTTTACAACAAAAGCAAAACATTAGATTATGTCAGCAGAGTGCCCAGCCAGAAAAAATCTGACACCCATTTTTCAAGCTAGCATATCATGTCACATAAACCCAAACCACAGCTAAATGCAGCACTAACCTTTTATAATCTTCATCAGATGACACACCTAGGACATTGTGTTATACAATACATGCATGTCTGTTCAATCAAGTTCATATTTATATCAAAAACCAGCTTTTTACATTAGCATGTGACGTTCAGAAAAAGCATAACCACCGCAAACTTCCGGTGAATTTACTAACAGTTTGCTAAATTACTCACGATAAACGTTCACAAAAAGCATAACAATTATTTTAAGAATTATAGATACATTACCCCTCTATGCACTCGATATGTCCGATTTTAAAATAGCTTTTCGGATGAAGCACATTTTGCAATAATCTAAGTACATAGCCCGGCATTACAGGGCTAGCTATTTAGATACCCACCCAGGTCAGCATCCACCAAAATCACATTTCCTATAAGAAAGATGTTCTTACCTTGCTTGTTCTTCATCAGAATACACTGCCAGGACTTCTACTTCAATAACAAATGTTGGTTTGGTCCCAAATAATCCATCGTTATGTTCCAACAGCGACGTTTTGTTCGTGAGTTCTAGAATGCTTTTTCGCGGTGTCGCGCATGGCGCATTGGCGTGTCAAAAATGTCTAAATATTCCATTACCGTACTTCGAAGCATGTCAACCGCTGTTTAAAACCAATTTTTATGCCATTTATGTCATAGAGAAGTGTTAATATTCCGACCGGGAGTATGCATTGAGCCTAAACAGCCGAATAAAATTTCTCCTCAGAAGCGACTCATGCACGCGCATCATTGAAAGGTCCTCCGAGCATCCACTTACAAAAGGCGATAATATATTTCAACCTGAGGTTCCCTCGTAAACCTTCAGTTATTTCGCGGGCTCTGAGAGCCTATTGGAGCCCTGGGAATTGTCACGTTACAGCTAAGATCCTTACTTTTCAATAAAAAGAGGTAAGACGCACGACTCCTTGTCAGACAGGGTACTTCCTGCTTGAAGCCTTGTCAGGTTTTTGCCTGCCATAGGAGTTCTGTTATACTCACAGACACCATTCAAACAGTTTTAGAAAATTCAGAGTGTTTTCTATCCAAACCTGAACAATAATATGCATATTCTAGCTTCTGAGTTGGTGTAGGAGGCCGTTAAAAATGGGAACATATTTTTTCCAAAATTCTCAATACTGCCCCCTACCCCAAACAGGTTAAAGAGGCAATGTCTTCTTAAAAAGGGCAATGACATACTTTGTAATTGAAACCAAAAATACAGATTTTGAGTGATATTCATATGTATAATAAAATAATAACAATCAGGATATTGTGTCCAATGGGGGCAGATTGACAACTTCCATGCATCAGCCTATGTACATTTTATAACCACTATGCTTGATCACTTGGGCTACAGGTGATAATGCTTATTGCTAACAGCACATCTGATAATATAGAGCATGCATAGACATGGTCCAATATGTACAAAATAAAACATTAATACCAATATGTTATTGGGCTAATTTCTTGAGGTGGAAATTATATTTTAGATGGTGTCAGCATCATTCTTTCAAACATTTTGGAGTAGAATGTCCTTTTAAAAAGTTACAGGGAGAACCCCAGACCCCTAAGCAAGGGGACTGGAATTGGTCAAATTATCAGTTTAACGCATGTACAAAATGATCCTCCTGTCACGTCCTGACCAGTATAGGGGTTATTTGTATTTGTAGTTTGGTCAGGACGTGGCAGAGGGTATTTGTTTTATGTGGTTCGGGGGTTATGTGTATTGTAGAGGGGTGTTTTATTTATGTATTCCGGGGTTTTGGTGTATGTTCTGGTTTTTGTATTCTAGGTTTTCTAGTGTGTGTATTTCTTTGTTGGTCCGTGTGGCTCTCGATCAGGAACAGCTGTTCATCGTTGTTCCTGATTGAGAGCCATATTTAAGAGCTTGTGTTCGTTCACCTGTTTGTTTGTGGGTAGTTGTATTTCGCACTGCTGTGAGTATTAGCCTGTGAAACTGTCGTTCTTTGTTTTCTTGTTTTCCGTGTTCACATTTATTTAATAAATTATAATGATGAGCACGCAACCCGATGCGCCTTGGTCCTCTCTACCCAACGACAGCCGTGACACCTCCTTCCCTAAAAGCATGGTCATGACTTCCTTACATGAAAGGGGAGTTTTACTTGGCCCCAGACAATCGATCTGAGATCGACTTAAGTTTCAGTCATGGGATTTTGTTATCTTTAACCTCTGCTTATTGCAAACAGGATGCTTTTAAAAAAATTGTTTATTTTTTTTAAACAGTGCATTCGGAAATTATTCAGACCCCTTGACTTTTTCCACATTTTGTTACGTTATAGCCTTATTCTAAAATTGATTAAATTAAATGTTTTCCTGATCAATCCACACACACACAATACCCCATAATGCCAAAGCAAAAACAGATGTTTTGTATTACGAAATGAATAAAACTAAAACTGAAATAGCACATTTCCATAAGTTTTCAGAACCTTTACTCAGTACTTTGTTGAAGCACCTTTTGCAGTGATTACAGCCTTGAGTCTTCTTGGGTATGACACTACAAGCTTGGCACACCTGTATTTGGAGAGTTTCTCCCATTCATCTCTGCAGATTCTCAAGCTCAGTCATGTTGGATGGGGAGCGTTGCTGCACAGCTATTTTCAGGTCTCTCCAGAGATGTTTGATTGGGTTCAAGTCCAGGCTCTGGCTGGGCCACTCAAAGATATTCAGAGACTAGTCCTAAAGTCACTCCTGCGTTGTCTTGGCTGTGTGCTTAGGGTCGTTGTCCTTTTGGAAGGTATACCTTCGCCCCATTTCTGAGGTCCTGAGCACTCTGGAGTAGGTTTTCATCAAGGATTTTTATACTTTGCTCCGTTCATCTTTCCCTCCATCCTGACTAGTCTCCCAGTCCCTGCCGCTGAAAAACATCCCCACAGGATGATGCTGCCACCACCATGCTTCACCGTAGGTACGGTGCCAGGTTTCCTCCAGACGTGATGCTTGGCATTCAGGCCAAAGAGTTCAATCTTGGTTTCATGAGACCAGAGAATCTTGTTTCTCATGGTCGGGAGAGTCCTTTAGGTGCCTTTTGGCAAACTCCAAGCGGGCTATCATGTGCCTTTTACTGAGGAGTGGCTTCCGTCTGGCCACTCTACTATAAAGGCCTGCTTGGTGGAGTGCTGCAGAGATGGTTGTCCTACTGGAAGGTTCTCCCATTTCCACAGAGGAACTCTGAAGCTATGTCAGTGAGACCATCAGGATCTTGGTCACCTCCCTAACCAAGGCATTTCTCCCCTGATTGCTCAATTTGTCCAGGCAGTCAGCTCTAGAAAGTGTCTTGGTGGTACCAAACTTTTTCCATTTAAGAATGGAGGCCACGGTGTTCTTGGGGACCTTCAATGTTGCAGACATTTTTTGGTACCCTTCCCCAGACCTGTGCCTCGATTACAATCCTGTCTCGGAGTGCTACAGCCAATTCCTTTGACCTCTTGGCTTGGTTTTTGCTCTGACGTGCACTATCAACTGTGGGACCTTATATAGACAGGTGTGTGCCTTTACAAATCATGTCCAATCAATTGAATTTCCACAGGTGGATTCCAATCAAGTTTAAAAGCATCTCAAGGATGATCAATGGAAACAGTATGCACCGGAGCTCAATTTCGAGTCTCATAGCAAAGGGTGTGAATACTTATGTAAATAAGGTATTTTTTCTTTTAAAAAAAATCTAAAAACCTGTTTTTGCTTTATCATTATGCGGTGTTTTGTGTAGAGTGATGAGGAAAACATTTTATGTAATTCATTTTAGAATAAGGCTGTCATGTAACAAAATGTGGAAAAAGTCAAGGGGTCTGAATACTTCCCTAAAACACTGTAATTCCAATTTTACATTATGGGATATTGTGTGTAGGCCAGGGACACAATCTCAATTTAATCAATTTTAAATTAAGGCTGTAACACAACATGTGGAAAAAGTCAAGGCCTGTGAATAACTTCTTACAGTGCCTTCAGAAAGTAAGAATTAATATGGGCTTCCTTTATAGCGTTAAATAGCACAAAACAAGTCATTCAGTAGACATTCATTCCGGCCTTAGACTATGACATTATTGTCTATATGAATGCAGTTGCCACTAATGAATCCATTAAACAGTTTATCAAAGCGTACTGCACTTTATTACAGGCGATCGGGTCAGTACACATCACTGAATTCTGTATCAAAAAGTAGGCTGGCCCTCTCTTAAGTTTCATAAATCAATGCACTGCTCTCTTTGTTTTCATTAAGCCCTCTTTTGCAAACTTCCGCCATACCTTACTTCATTGTTAAATTACAGACATACGAGTCGCAAGACCCGATCACAGGGATGTCTAACTCCGGAGAGCCCTTCGGTCTCCACTGAGTTAGTCACTAGATCTGCATTTCGTTTTTTTGCACCTTGTGGAATGATCTTCAGAACTCTAAAGTTGGCTGAATTTTACTGAGAAGTATTTATTTTTCATGTTCATGTTTTGTACATTTTTTATCAAATGTGTATTGCATGTTTTTATTGCGTTAGAAATGTTAAATATTGTCAATTTGTATGACTGTGTGCAGAGCTCCCTTGTAAAATAGGCCTATTGCCGCATTCACATGCTAGTCGTAACCAGGAAACTCTGAATTTTCAGTACTGGCTGTCGTTATACACGTGCTGTGTTCAACCAGTTAGCAAGTTGGAAATTTCAGAGTTTGCTAGTTCCGACTAGCATGTGAATGCGGCATTGGTCTCAATGGGATTTCACTTTTTAAATATATTTAAAAAAATAAAGTCTGCTATATGTATTCATATTTCAAGTGAAAATGTTTTACACAGGGATCATAATCATGTAATATAATATGTATGTTTGCATTGTCTTGACAAAATCGACAAATAAAACAAAACACCCTCCAAAAGAAGGAAAGCTGCTCTTATGATAGATTATTGAACCGATCATTTATGACAAAAAAAAGTATAATATAATGATCACAGCTGATAACGTGAAAATATTACATGACTCTTGCGTAATCCTTACAAAACTACAACTCCTGAACACCCTTTTGGCAACGTAGGGAGGGAGGAGTCATAACAGTTTCTGGAGTGGAGGACTATGGGAAGTGTTTTGATCTACGGAGTAAGGCACCTGTCAAGGGAGTTATTTCTGGAGTCTCGGAAGAAGTCAACATTAGAATAAATATACAGTAAGATCTAACCATCTTTGCCACTCCTTAACACTTTAACTTCTTCCCTCAGGGCACTGTTTTCCTGCTGGAGTCTTTTCATTTCTGCCCTGTCTTCTTTCAGCGATTTGTTTTCCTGCTGGAGTCTTTCGATTTCTACCCCGAAAAATAAAATAAAAGTAAAAAGGTTAAAAGTTACCCTTGTGGAAAATTACAGGTTACTTTTGTTAGGTTCTAATTATCAGAGTAAATAACTCAACGGACAGTATGAAAGCTTTAATTCTTCCCAGAGGGTCAATACAGCTGCATTCAGACAAAACATGTTTCCACCACCACAAGTATATATACTCCAATTTAGGCACTCCTTCTCTCCAATCCTTACATATATTATGGTTTGACAGGAAGACAAAGTAATAGGGTAATAAACCATAATTTCTCCCTTAAGGGGATCTGACCTGACCTGACCTCAACCCCTCATTTGCCTAATCCACAGATGTCCATCTGTGTCCCCTATAGAAATCCTGTGACTTCCTCCTGTCCACCCAACACATTCCAAAGCCATCTGGCTCCTACAGATAACCATTAACTTCTGATGTAAAAACCAGTCTCTATCACTCCTCAGATACTAAACTTCTGAGTATAACAATGTCCCAAATTTAACCCAGAGTCTAACACTTTTTAATACAATGAAATAGGAAAACTCTCATGTACTACATACCTCCATGGCTGTCCTCCACATGCAGCTGTGGTGAATATGATGCTGGAGAATATGACACATGTCCTAATTAAAAGACAGATTACGTTAATAAAGTGGCTTGTTTCTCCTCTAAAATTCCATTAGTTTAAAGCTTCACTTACTTTGGACTCGTCCCCTTGAAGATGCATCCATTTCATAGAGGAGACAAATAATTCTATGTAGAAAAAAGACACAGTTGAAGTCGGAAGTTGACATACACCTTAGCCAAATACATTTCCGTTTTTCACAATTCCTGACAATTAATCCAAGTAAAAATTCCCTGTGTTAGGTCAATTAGGATTATCACTTTATTTTAAGAATGTGAAATGTCAGAATAATAGTAGAGAGAATTATTTATTTAAGCTTTTATTTCTTTCATCACATTCCCAGTGGGTAAGAAGTTTACATACACTCAATTCGTATTTGGTAGCATTTCCGTTAAATGGTTTAACTTGGGTCAAACATTTCGGGTAGCCTTCCACAAGCTGCCCACAATAAGTTGGGGGAATTTTGGCCCATTCCTCCTGACAGAGCTGGTGTAACTGACTCAGGTTTGTAGGCCTCCTTGCTCGCACATGCTTTTTCAGTTCTGCCCACAAATTTCCTATAGGATTGAGGTCAGGGCTTTGTGATGGCCACTCTAATACCTTGATGTTGTTGTCCTGAAGCCATTTTGCCACAACTTTGGAAGTATGCTTGGGGTCAATGTTCATTTGGAAGACCAATTTGCGACCAAGCTTTAACTTCCTGAATGATGTCTTGAGATGTTGCTTCAATATTTCCACAGAATTGTCCTTCCTCATGGTGCCATCTATTTTGTGAAGTGCACCAGTCCCTCCTGCAGCAAAGCACCCCCACAGCATGATGCTGCCACCCCCGTGCTTCACAGTTGGGATGGTGTTCTTCGGCTTGCAAGCCTCCCCCTTTTTCCGCCAAACATAACGTGTGTCATTATGGCCAAACAGTTCTATTTTTGGTTCATCAGACCAGAGGACATTTCTCCAAAATGTCCTCTGGTCTTTGTCCCCATGTGCAGTTGCAAACCGTAGCCTGGCTTTTTCATGGCGGTTTTGGAGCAGTGGCTTCTTCCTTGCTGAGCGGCCTTTCAGGTGATGTCGCGTCTCTTTCCTGAGCGGTATGACAACTGCATGGTCCCATGGTGTTTATACTTGCGTACTATTAGTTGTACAGATGAACGTGGTACCTTCAGGATTTTGGAAATTGCTCCCAAGGATGAACCAGACTTTTGGAGGTCTACAATTTTTTTTCTGCGGTCTTGGCTGATTTCTTCTGATTTTCCCATGATGTCAAGCAAAGAGGCACTGAGTTTGAAGGTAGGCCTTGAAATACATCCACAGATACACCTCGAATTGACTCAAATGATGTCAATTAGCCTATCAGAAGCTTCTAAAGCCATGACATCATTTTCTGGACTTTTCCAAGCTGTTTAAAGGCACAGTCAACTTAGTGGATGTAAACTTCTGACCCACTGGAATTGTGATACAGTAAATTATAAGTGAAATAATCTGTCTGCAAACAATTGTTGGGAAATTTACTTGTGTCATGCACAAAGTAGATGTCCTAACTGACTTGTCAAAACTATAGTTTGTTAAAGCAACTTCTTTCCTGCTAGCCAATTTAATAAACACAAAACTGTTTAGCAACTAATGTTAGCTAGCTAATATTAGGCTAGCAATGCCATACAAGCTGCTAGCTAGCAAGCTAACATACCGCCACACTAACGTTAGCAACTTTCGTTAATGTTGTCCTAAAAATAATGCAGTGAAAAACGCCAGCTAAGTTAGCATGTACTTCAACGTCAAGTTGAGTTTACTTTGCTAGCTTATAATGTTAAGGTTATTGTTTAAGCAAACACTACAGACATTCGTAAGTTATAAAAGTTTGTATTATATATGACAATAGTCGGAATGGTAACATGTAACAACAGAAGGAAAGATGTAATGTTACTTGATGTGTCGCAGTAAAAAACAATCTGCTGTAGAGAAGGTTTTTTCCTCAAGAAAATCGGCGTTTGCAATCCAACAACAATCGAAATTGATGGATTGGAATTGGCGACAAGCCCACGAGCCAATCCCAGTAGACCTTTTCCTTTCTGTGAGATAACATGGGTCGGGGTTTTGCTCAAGGACCAATAGAATCGCTCTACATGATTCAAAATCCAGGCCAGTGAATTGGTGCTCCATCTATTGACTAACAGTGTGCCACTAGCATATATTCGGTATTTCAAAACGTTTGGTGGTGATAAATACAATCAAACTGTTATTTTGTTCCAAAAGCCTACCATCACCATTTTTCTATAGCTACTACCACATTCGAGGGAGGATACTCACTTCTTGTTGATGACTGTAACGCCCTGGCCATAGAGAGGGTTTTTTTGTTCTCTATTTTGGTTAGGCCAGGGTGTTACATGGGTGGGCGTTCTATGTTTATTTTTCTATGTTGGTTTGTTTCTTTGGTTTGGCCGTGTGTGGCTCTCAATCAGGAACAGCTGTAGATCGTTGTTGCTGATTGAAAGTCATACATAGGCAGCCTGTTTTTCCTTTGGGGTTTGTGGGTGATTGTTTTCTGTTTAGTGTGTTCCTGACAGAACTGTTGCTAGTCGTTTTTTTGGTTTCTTTTGTATAGTGTTCATTCGATCATTAAATCCTTTCATGATGAACACACCCTCCGCTGCACCTTGGTCTCATTTAGACGACGGCCGTTACAGAATCGCCCACCAGAAAAGGACCAAGCAGCGGAGGAAGGAGCAGCACCAGGAGAAGAGCATTCAGGATTCCTGGAAGTGGGAGGAATTACTGGACGGAAAAGGACCATGGGCTCAAGTTGGGGAGTATCGCCGCCCGCAGTGGGAGATCGAGGCAGCGAAAGCTGAGAGGCGCTGGTATGAGGCAAGGGAGCGCAACAGGCACGAGAGGCAGCCCCAAAAATGTTTTGGGGGGGGCACACGGGGAGTGTGGCAGAGTCAGGTTGGAGACCTGAGCCAACTCCCCGTGCTTACCGGAAGCAGCGTGGTACTGGTCAGGCACCGTGTTATGCTATGAAGCGCACGGTGTCTCCAGTGCGCACTCATAGCCCGGTGCGCTATAGGCCAGCCCCCCGCAAATGCCATGCGAGTGTGGGCATCGAGCCAGGGCGGATTGTGCCAGCTCAGCGCGTCTGGTCTCCAGTGCGCCGTTTCGGTCCAGGTTATCCTGCGCTGGCTCTGCGCACTGTGTCTCCGGGGCGCTGGGAGGTCTCAGTTCGCCCTATGCCTGCGCTCCGCACGTGCTGAGCAAGAGTGGGCATGCAACCTGGGTGGCAAGCCTACGCACCAGAACTCCAGTGCTCCCCCACAGCCCGGTTAATCCTGTGCCTCCTCCTCGGACCAGGCCTCCAGTGGGTCTCTCCAGCCTGGTATATACTGTGCCTCCTCCCAGGACCAGGCCTCCAGTGGGTCTCTCCAGCCTGATCTATCCTGTGCCTCCTCCCAGGACCAGGCCTCCAGGGGGTCTCTCCAGCCTGGTTTATCCTGTGCATCCTCCCAGGACCAAGCCTCCTGTGGGTCTCCCCAGCCTGGTGAGTCCTGTGCCTGCGCCCAGAGCCAGGCCTCCTGCATGTCTCCCCAGCCTGGTGAATCCTGGGCCAGAGCCGCCAGAGCCGCCTGCCAGTCCGGAGCCGCCAGAGCCGCCCGCCAGTCCGGAGCCGCCAGAGCCGCCCGCCAGTCCAGAGCCGCCAGAGCCGCCCGCCTGTCCGGAGCCGCCAGAGCCGCCCGCCAGTCCGGAGCCGCCAGAGCCGCCCGCCTGTCCGGAGCCGCCAGAGCCGCCCGCCTGTCCGGAGCCGCCAGAGTCGCCTGCCTGTCCGGAGCCGCCAGGGTCGCCCGCCAGCCGGGCGCAGCCAGGGTCGCCCGCCATCCGGGCGCAGCCAGGGTCGCCCGCCAGTCCTTCGGCGCAGCCAGGGTCGCCCGCCAGTCTTTCGGCGCAGCCAGGGGCGCCACCTAAGTGGGCCAAGCCGAGGGTGGAGCGGGGTCCACATCCCGCACCAGAGCCGCCGCCGTAGGAAGGCCCACCCGGACCCTCCCCTTTAGAGTCAGGTTTTGCGGCCGGAGTCCGCACCTTTGGGGGGGTACTGTAACGCCCTGGCCATAGAGAGAGTTTTTTTGTTCTCTATTTTGGTTAGGCCAGGGTGTTACATGGGTGGGCGTTCTATGTTTATTTTTCTATGTTGGTTTGTTTCTTTGGTTTGGCCGTGTGTGGCTCTCAATCAGGAACAACTGTAGATCGTTGTTGCTGATTGAGAGTCATACATAGGCAGCCTGTTTGTCCTTTGGGGTTTGTGTGTGATTGTTTTCTGTTTAGTGTGTTCCTGACAGAACTGTTACTAGTCGTTTTTTTGGTTTCTTTTGTATAGTGTTCATTCGATCATTAAATCCTTTCATGATGAACACACCCTCCGCTGCACCTTGGTCTCATTTAGACGACGGCCGTTACAGAATCGCCCACCAGAAAAGGACCAAGCAGCGGAGGAAGGAGCAGCACCAGGAGAAGAGCATTCAGGATTCCTGGAAGTGGGAGGAATTACTGGACGGAAAAGGACCATGGGCTCAAGTTGGGGAGTATCGCCGCCCGCAGTGGGAGATCGAGGTAGCGAAAGCTGAGAGGCGCTGGTATGAGGCAAGGGAGCGCAACAGGCACGAGAGGCAGCCCCAAAAATGTTTTGGAGGGGCACACGGGGAGTGTGGCAGAGTCAGGTTGGAGACCTGAGCCAACTCCCCGTGCTTACCGGAAGCAGCGTGGTACTGGTCAGGCACCGTGTTATGCTATGAAGCGCACGGTGTCTCCAGTGCGCACTCATAGCCCGGTGCGCTATAGGCCAGCCCCCCGCAAATGCCATGCGAGTGTGGGCATCGAGCCAGGGCGGATTGTGCCAGCTCAGCGCATCTGGTCTCCAGTGCGCCGTTTCGGTCCAGGTTATCCTGCGCTGGCTCTGCGCACTGTGTCTCCGGGGCGCTGGGAGGTCTCAGTTCGCCCTATGCCTGCGCTCCGCACGTGCTGAGCAAGAGTGGGCATGCAACCTGGGTGGCAAGCCTACGCACCAGAACTCCAGTGCTCCCCCACAGCCCGGTTAATCCTGTGCCTCCTCCTCGGACCAGGCCTCCAGTGGGTCTCTCCAGCCTGGTATATACTGTGCCTCCTCCCAGGACCAGGCCTCCAGTGGGTCTCTCCAGCCTGATCTATCCTGTGCCTCCTCCCAGGACCAGGCCTCCAGGGGGTCTCTCCAGCCTGGTTTATCCTGTGCATCCTCCCAGGACCAAGCCTCCTGTGGGTCTCCCCAGCCTGGTGAGTCCTGTGCCTGCGCCCAGAGCCAGGCCTCCTGCATGTCTCCCCAGCCTGGTGAATCCTGGGCCAGAGCCGCCAGAGCCGCCTGCCAGTCCGGAGCCGCCAGAGCCGCCCGCCAGTCCAGAGCCGCCAGAGCCGCCCGCCTGTCCGGAGCCGCCAGAGCCGCCCGCCAGTCCGGAGCCGCCAGAGCCGCCCGCCTGTCCGGAGCCGCCAGAGCCGCCCGCCTGTCCGGAGCCGCCAGAGTCGCCCGCCTGTCCGGAGCCGCCAGAGTCGCCCGCCTGTCCGGAGCCGCCAGGGTCGCCCGCCAGCCGGGCGCAGCCAGGGTCGCCCGCCATCCGGGCGCAGCCAGGGTCGCCCGCCAGTCCTTCGGCGCAGCCAGGGTCGCCCGCCAGTCTTTCGGCGCAGCCAGGGGCGCCACCTAAGTGGGCCAAGCCGAGGGTGGAGCAGGGTCCACGTCCCGCACCAGAGCCGCCGCCGTAGGAAGGCCCACCCGGACCCTCCCCTTTAGAGTCAGGTTTTGCGGCCGGAGTCCGCACCTTTGGGGGGGTACTGTAACGCCCTGGCCATAGAGAGAGTTTTTTTGTTCTCTATTTTGGTTAGGCCAGGGTGTTACATGGGTGGGCGTTCTATGTTTATTTTTCTATGTTGGTTTGTTTCTTTGGTTTGGCCGTGTGTGGCTCTCAATCAGGAACAGTTGTAGATCGTTGTTGCTGATTGAGAGTCATACATAGGCAGCCTGTTTTTCCTTTGGGGTTTGTGGGTGATTGTTTTCTGTTTAGTGTGTTCCTGACAGAACTGTTGCTAGTCGTTTTTTGGTTTCTTTTGTATAGTGTTCATTCGATCATTAAATCCTTTCATGATGAACACACCCTCCGCTGCACCTTGGTCTCATTTAGACGACGGCCGTTACAATGACATTGGTCTTTCTGGCTTCTTCTGTGAGGGTTTAAGAGGTGTCGCCAACTACTGTACATAGTGTGTAAGGTTGTAGGAGAGTATATATTATAGACTGTATCAGCCTATGTATCTCTAATGCAAATAACATTACTTGGCAAAGGAGGGTAGAAAGGGGGTAGTTCGAGTTTACTCTCCACTATTTGTGGTCACAGGCTGACATCCCAATGCAATGGCTATGGGTTCCTAAAGTTTAACAATGCAAGGACATCCCGGCCGGCCAATTGTGCATCGCCTAATAGCTTGATTTTGATAGGATTTTTTATTGGGCAAATAAATCAAATTCAAAGCTCTGTCATAACACTTTTAAAGGGATACTGTGAGATTGTTCTACTTACCCAGAGTCAGATGAACTCATGGCTACCATTTCTTTTTGTCTCTGTGTGCAGTTTGGAGATGATTGAAGTTAGCATATCGTTAGCTTAGCGTAATTGCTGGAAGTTTCCAGGTACTGTAGTTGGCTCCTCTCAAAAGCAGTGAAATAGATCTAACTACTCCAAAGCTGGGTGGTTATGCATATAATTGAAGATGAAAAATAGCCTCTGGGCATTCCATGTAAAAGGCCCCATGAGCATAAACATGTGAAGTTCATAGGAGCACATCAAATTTGGTGTCAAATGAAAGTGAAAAGTCCATTTGTTTTTTAAATTAAGGCACTTACATTTCAACCATTTTCCATCCTAAAAATTTGGAATAAGCAAAGGCTTTGATTTCTGGTCAAACAGATGGAAAAGGGGTCTTAGAAAACATCTAGAAGAAAAAGTCTTAAAAGGTATGAGAAATACATGAAAATACTATTGTTCAAGTAAAAATGCTTGCCAACTAATATTAACATTTACATTTAGTTTTGCAGAAATTATTTTCCTTCTGTAAGTTTAAGAAATATTGCCTAGTGTCATGTCATTCTGTTACCAAACCCCACATTTTTAAGATATTTTCAAATTTCTCTCACAGAAGTAACAAGGTAGACCTAACAATTAGTTAGTTTTTTTACTGATACATTTTATTTATGATTTATTAAGTGATTAAAGCAGATAATTCTGTTACCAAATCGGTAACAGAAGGACCAGAAAATCGGTGACAGAATGACTGCAACTGAATTGGCTACAATGGGAATTCATAGTAGTTACACAAACCACAGTTGGGTCATCTGCTACTGTCGTCTCTTCCAGTGGCATACTTGTGTTCAGCTCTTTCTGTCAACTAGTGGTCAAAGCAAAGGTGTGAAAACAGTCTCTCTCTCTCCAGTTAATGTCACCTCTCCTGGCTCTTACTGACACCTTCCCATGAGCCCCCTCTTTCCATTTATTGTAACCAGTCCTCTCACCCACTGAGCACCGACCGCCACCGGATGTCCATGGATGTTGACAAGTAGTTGAAATTTGGCAAGTTCAAATCTGAACCAATTATAGACGTCTGTTTCACAAGTATGGAAAGTACAGAACAGCAGAGCACAGTAAAGAAAAGTAGAGTAGTACTGTACAGTAGAGTTTAGTACAGTGCAGAATAGCACACTAGAGTACAGGATAATTTACTGTATTCTGTTGGCTAATTTACTGTACTGCAATTAACTATACTGTACTATACTGTACTGTACTTTGAAACATAGATGTCCATGATTGGTACATATTCGGTCTGGACCAACCAAATTTGGTATTGTTTGGGGCAGAGATCATTCAAATAAATAGCCAGTATGAAGAATAATAATACCCAAAGATGCAAAGGAGGATATTATATTTTTCTACCTTTATCTATCTATTCAGGATAGATCACCATGAAGAGAATGACATTCATAATTATGCATTTCTGTATAGTACATATCAGGGACCCGTGATGTCATTCTGTTACCATCATTTTGTTACCGTGTGTTAATCCTCTTCACTTACTGTAGTTCAGTCACCCCCCAAAAAAATCCTAACTCAATGTGTCATATCATAGCCGACAACCCATTCTTTCTGCAGACAACTTTGAATTTTAATCCGGATATTTAAGATTTTCCCATCATTCTGTTACCAAGCTTTACATCTGCACTGTTCTTTGAGTAGATGTGTTTTGTAACATTTTCAGTGGAGATTGTTAAACGTAGTCCTTATGCATAGAGTTTATGGTTTCTCGTTCAAAACGATTTGATACGCACCTAGATACGTTGGCTAAGATAGAGGAACAGTACGATTTAGTTTGAAATGATTTGGTGCAATTGTTTGATTAGAGGAACAAATCGGTTTGAAACGATTCGGTGCACTACTCTTGTTGCATAAGCACCTTCATTTTCCATTCTAAATTAGAATCTGCGGCTGATGGAGCTCATGAGTTGGGCCTCTCTGAGCTGGATCTGCCTAAACTGACTGTGCGTGCGAACAAATCAATTATGTATTTAGGAACCTGAGCTCAGCCATAAGGGAAGCTGGGCATCTACCACATGGCTCTACAGTGTGACCATTTTACTCACAATTTTAATTTAAGAGCAACAGTGCGCCTAGAAAATGTAAGATTCTAGCTTTTAATATCTTTCATCGTGCTCCTAAAATGTCTGTGTGCCCCTACATGTTTTAATTTATGTAGGCACATGTGCTCATTGTAAAAGCGTAGAGCCCTGTGCCACCCCACTATCAGTTAGAGAGGGAAATGTTTGCTTTGTGTCCCCCCCACAGACACTTTTGATCTAAAATCACCATCACACATTAATTTCAATTTTATTTTCAGATTGAAAGTATTACAGCTAGTGATGTATCAATGTTTATCTTAAATTCACTATGACATTGGAAATGAATATAAAGCATACCTTGGGATTTCACCCCCGTCTCAAAATCGAATGGTTTAGACCGTTGGACGTTTTGACACTTATCTTCTCCCTCTTTGACCATGCAGTGCGGGTGGCAAAAGGGATTGCAGTCCTCGTTGTGAAATTATTAACTTCACCCTCTATATCTAAAAATTACCACCACACACACACACACACGCACACGCATGCGCACATGCTCGCACACGCACACAAACACACACACAAACAGTTTCAAGCAAAACTACAAAAACTATTGCTGATGGTTAACCTGAAAAATGAAAATAAAATCTAATGCAAGCCCCGATCAGAATATATAGCCAGATGGTTAGTGTCTCCGGGGGTAGTTTAGGGTACTTTTATTCCAGTAAAACAATTCAACTGCATTTGATAAAAACAACATACTGGGCTCTACGCTGACCATTTTTTACAAGGAGCACGTGTGTGCCTAAGCAGATTATATTGGTTGTTAGTTGGGCTGGAAATTGCCAGGGACCTCACGATACTTAGGTGCCGATATGATATGTATTGCGATTTTCACAATTCTATATGTATTTGTATTCAATACTGTGATTTTACTGCGATTCGATGTTCCAAACATATTGCTCACCATTATGTCTGCTACAGAGGGACAAGAGAGAGCCATGAGAAAATATGTTTTGATCAGTCATGGAAATAAAAGTGCTGTAAACAAATTGGCTCTCAATTTTAAAAAGATGGAGAACAAGCTATGAAGGAGTTTTGGTGCAAGTACAGCCAACTAGCGTAAAGGTAACATTGCGATATTATCGATTATTATCTTCAAAAATAATATCTCCATATGTTAACTGTATTGATTTATTTATTCCCCCGATGTATTTATTCCCCCGATTTATTCCCCCCCCCCCAGTTAGTCACTCAACTAATAAAGACTAACATTGCACCATTTTACAAACATTTCAATGCTGAAGGTGACACAGGTTCCAGATCAGGAATAGGCCTTCCTCTCCTTGGTAAGTGGACGAAACTGCGCACAGTGCTCAGTTTGACTAGGCTACTGATATTCCTGGGATTGTTCAGCATGCAAAATTACTTGTAGATCAATGACTGTCAACACAATGACATAATTAGTTTGACACTGAAGAAGAGGTTGCAGTTGTCACAAAAGATTAGAGTTATTTTTGGAAGGTAGAAAGTAATTTGAGCAAAAGAAATAGTGAGCTGACGATTCGTAACGTTTGAATCGATTTCCTGATGATGCATGCTACATTTGGATTGGTTTGGGGTCCCGCGGACCGATGCACTCATATCTTAAACATTTGAACTGGGACCAATGCGGTGAATCGTTACATCCCTAATGGTTTGTTTAACTTTGCAATTAATGTTTTTTGTTTGGCATACTTTTAATGTGAAAAATCTGAGTCTCAGCATCATTCTTTTACCATGGAAATGCCCCTCTATCAATGACGAACCATCGTTAACACGTTCTTGCTTATGACGCTGACATTATGTTTGAAGAACTGATTTGCACAGATGCCTATAAGTACAAAGTAAAATATCAAATACACCAGAAAGAATCCGCTTTGTTTACTCCACATGTAAACATGGGAAGTTGTAGGGAAATGAACAGGCCAGATTTGCTCCTGACACTGGGCTATTACAGTATTACAAGGGGTTAGTGCTATTGTCATGATGTTTTGGAAGCTCTCCTGGAAATTGCCTCTAGACTGAGGCTGAGCCCTGCTGATTGTTCTTGTGACATTGCCTTGGCCTAAAATGTGTGTGCGCATGTGTTTCTGCATGCGTGTGTGAGAGAGATGCCTGCCTACACACACAGGCCTCGTCCAGCCACATGTCCATCCCATTCACCCTGGCCAGTTCTCTTTTCCCCTCTCGCTCCGTGCGCCTCGTGTCATCCCAGCTGAATCAGAGGGCAATTTGTAATGGCAGTTCTCCTATTAGTCAGTCTGTCAGCCTGACTGGTACTGCTGCCCTGTTGACTCCCCTTTCCTGCCCTCCTTTCTCCTCCTCACTCACTCTTTTCTCTGTCAACCGTGTTGCAAGGCTGATTGTTGTTTCGAGGCTGATTATTGTTTCGCACCAAGCCTGATGGGCAGCAGTCATCTGGAAGATGGCATGATTGTGTGTGTGTTTTTTTTTTACCGGATAGTAGCAGGCTAGGCCTAGATACCGGCCAGCCAGGAAATGACAAACCAATGCATCATCAACATCATGACACAGAGCAGCGGAGAGAAGTGTGTGTGTGTGTGATGCCTCCCTCCCTACTAAAATACACTAGACAACATGCTGATCAGATGTACTACTCTCCTCACTTCCAAAGTTTATCATCAAGTTCACCTTCAAAAGACAGTAATCTGTCATCTAAATATAGTCCAAACACAACAGTGACAGATCTGGTCCTCAGCATCATAGCATCCTCTCACTTCTTCTCTAGGATCAATTCATCATGTTGTTTATTAATTAATCTAGTAATGAGGAGATGCAGCAGGCAGAGCAGGCCTCAGGGAGGACAAGACGTCAGATCTGTTTGTTTAGAGGAGAGGAGCTACTGCCCAGGCCACACAGAGAGAGGACAGGGAGACATTGATATGGAGAGCAAGACAGAGGGAGCGCTTGATTGATGGACTGAGTGTGAGAGACTAATAAAAAGGCTGCAGTGCCACTCAGCTCAGACTGTTTAGCATCTTACAGTGACACCAGGGCAAAGAGGGAAGGAGAGAGGGATGGAGAGAGAGAAGGGGAGAGGGGACGCCCTCAGCACAGCTCTCTCTGCTGTAAGCAAGGCTGTGTGTGACACTTTGTGCGTGTGCGCGCCAGCCTTGGGTGTCCCAGCGGAAACGCAGACAGCGAAGGACGGGTCCCGTCAGAGCTTAATGACCCGTGTGATTTCTTTGTGTGGAACGTGTCCTCAGAGAACAGGCGGGCGGACCCGAGCTGTCTCCCCAGGACTTCTCTCTCCCCTTCTCCCTTGTCTCCCTGACCTCCAGGGCTCCTCTCTCACCCTCCTCACGCTTTTTGTTCCTGGCCCCCAGGCCTCTATCACACGGAGTGGCCAACCCACGCCCCGCAGTCTGACAGAAGGCCAGGGGAGCTGGGCTCAACCGTCACCCATTAATGTGCCAACCCCCTCCCCTGGGGCCTCATTTATAAAACGTAGCGTACATACAAATTATACCCCAAAACATACATGCTAGTTTAAGCAAAAGTTGGCATTTATAAAAACTGAACTTGACGTGACAATGTGCTTACAGTGAGGGAAAAAAGTATGATTTTGTATGTTTGCCCACTGACAAAGAAATGATCAGTCTATAATTTTAATGGTAGGTTTATTTGAACAGTGAGAGACAGAATAACAACAAAAAAATCCAGAAAACTGTATGTCAAAAATTTCATAAATTGATTTGCATTTTAATGAGGGAAATAAGTATTTGACCCCTCTGCAAAACATGACTTAGTACTTGGTGGCAAAACCCTTGTTGGCAATCATAGAGGTCAGACGTTTCTTGTAGTTGGCAACCAAGTTTGCACACATCTCAGGAGGGATTTTGTCCCACTCCTCTTTGCAGATCTTCTCCAAGTCATTAAGGTTTCAAGGCTGACGGTTGGCAACTCAAACCTTCAGCTCCCTCCACAGATTTTCTATGGGATTAAGGTCTGGAGACTGGCTAGGCCACTCCAGGACCTTAATGTGCTTTTTCTTGAGCCACTCCTTTGTTGCCTTGGCTGTATGTTTTGGGTCATTGTCATGCTGGAATACCCATCCACGACCCATTTTCAATGCCCTGGCTGAGGGAAGGAGGTTCTCACCCAAGATTTGACGGTACATGGCCCCGTCCATCGTCCCTTTGATGCGGTGAAGTTGTCCTGTCCCCTTAGCAGAAAAACACCCCCAAAGCAAAATGTTTCCACTCCATGTTTGACGGTGGGGATGGTGTTCTTGGGGTCATAGGCAGCATTCCTCCCCCCCCAAACACGGCGAGTTGAGTTGATGCCAAAGAGCTCCATTTTGGTCTCATCTGACCACAACACTTTCACCCAGTTGTCCTCTGAATCATTCAGATGTTCATTGGCAAACTTCAGACGGGCATGTATATGTGCTTTCTTGAGCAGGGGGACCTTGCGTGCGCTGCAGGATTTCAGTCCTTCACGGCGTAATGTGTTACCAATTGTTTTCTTGGTGACTATGGTCCCAGCTGCCTTGGGATCATTGACAAGATCCTCCCGTGTAGTTCTGGGCTGATTCCTCACCTTTCTCATGATCATTGCAACTCCACGAGGTGAGATCTTGCATGGAGCCCCAGGCCGAGGGAGATTGACAGTTCTTTTGTGTTTCTTCCATTTGCGAATAATCGCACCAACTGTTGTCACCTTCTCACCAAGCTGCTTGGCGATGGTCTTGTAGCCCATTCCAGCCTTGTGTAGGTCTACAATCTTGTCCCTGACATCCTTGGAGAGCTCTTTGCTCTTGGCCATGTGGAGAGTTTGGAATCTGATTGATTGATTGCTTCTGTGAACCGGTGCCTTTTATACAGGTAACAAACTGAGATTAGGAGCACTCCCTTTAAGAGTGTGCTCCTAATCTCAGCTCGTTACCTGTATAAAAGACACCTTCGAGACAGAAATCTTTTTGATTGAGAGGGGTCAAATACTTATTTCCCTCATTAAAATGCAAATCAATTTATAACATTTTTGACATGCGTTTTTCAGGAATTTTTGGTTGTTATTCTGTCTCTCACTGTTCAAATAAACCTACCATTAAAATTATAGACTGATCATTTCTTTGTCAGTGGGCAAACGTACAAAGTCGTCAGGAAATCAAATACTTTTTTCCCTCACTGTATGCCTACTGTAGTGTAACATTATTTTGAGTTGACATACTAGACAATGTTTCAGAATTCACAGGCATTGCGGCATATTTAGGTTCGGGGAAAAAGTACAAAGTAAATGCTCAATCTGTTTAAAGGTCCACAACAATTGTATTTCTTTCAGAAACTGTCACATACAGCAAATGTCACTGTAAAAGTTGCAAACATTCTGCCAACACATTCAGAGACATTTGATGAAGTTCGCCATTGCTATTTCCTTTACATACTGTCTTGGGTTAATTCCAATACTTCCAAAGTATACAGCAGATAAGGGCGATATTGTCACAATAAAAGGTGAATGGAGGTTTTCAGGCGGAGTTTTGATGCTCATTCACACACACACAGTTTCAGGACAGTCGGATTCATAACGGGACACATGCGTACAGTATATATGGCGAGTGCCAACTTTATAAATCTCTATGTACGTGCGCAGTCTTCAGAAATGGCGCAGGCATATATTTAGTTTGAAATCTACATAATGGTTATAAATGAAGCCCCTGTCCCCATGTCCGCTAGCCTCTCTGGGGAGGGGATGCATTGGGATGGGGAAGATGGGGCGCTAGATATCATCCTCCTCATCACCACAGGCGCCACCACCAGGGGAAAATTTAGGGAAAATAACTGCAGGTCTGCCAGGCAGCTTCTGGAGGTTTTTGTAATTTTTTTTCTAAGAGGAAGCAGGTGCAGGTTCTCATGAAGTTTAACGGTTGGGATGTAATGTTACGTAAAAACCGGTCATTTGAATTAACCTGTTCATATGGTCTGTAGCTAACATATTTATTACTTGGCAGTATGCATAATAATTTATGTAGCTTATTATTCAAGGCATGAAATCAGCCCGTTTTTACTTGATGTTACTTGCCCAGGAAACTGGGAGCAAACATTCGCTTCCAGAAATGCATTGTTTTAGTGTGACTAAGTGACACACACACAGGACAGCATAGAACACTCATCTGGATGGCCATAAGTCAGGGTTCCCCAACTGGCTTTATTTGGCTCCCCAAGATAAAACATTGTATTCATTATTGGACATAAAAGACCAGGAAGTAAGCTCCAAATGATTTTAATTTTGGAAATCTGTTCCAAAGTAGTCCCGTGCATAGCGAAACGTAATCATGCACAAATGTAAGCAAGGTATGAAATTATTATGTTTTAGTCAAATATATATATATATATCTCTTCATATCTGTTGTTAGGGCTTATTGCGGTCAATTTACAGCCTACACATTTTTGTAATTATGCTCCGACCATACGCTCAAGAGAAAAATCGGGCCACGGTTGATTCTAGTTAATGATCCCTGCCATAAGTACTCAACATAATTTTGTTAATTGGTTTTTAATAACACTTAAAGTGAAGTTTTCCATCACACTGCAGTACACCTGAACAGCTGAGACCATGGCTAGGTAGGGGGTCTGGGTAAATATTAAAATCTGCTGCTGATGGAGCTTATGAGCTAGGCCTCTCAGAGCTGGATCTGTCTGAGCTGACTGCGTGTGTGGGTGGGTAAACGATGTATGTTGTCACCTGAGCTGAGCCATAAGGGAGACTAGTGTGCATCTACCACCCAACTATCAATTTGGAAGGGGGCAATGTAGCCTATACCTTTTTCTCCCCACACTTTTGATCTGAAATCACCAATACCGACTTATCATTTTCCCAAATGAAAAGTGTTTGAGCTAGTAATGTATCAGTATTTCTTAAGAAATGTGCTATGACATTGCCAATGAATATATAGCACAATTTTGGATTTCACCCTGTCTCAAAATTGAATGGTTTTGACCATTTGGAAAGTGTTCTCATTGTTTTCAACACTCGATTGTTTAGAGCAAAACCCTTTATTTTAAGAATGTGAAATGTCAAAATAATAGTAGAAAGAATGATCTATTTCAGCTTTAATTTCTTTCCTCATATTCCCAGTGTGTCAGAAGTTTACATACACTCAATTAGTGTATGGTAGCATTGCCATTAAATTCTTTAACTCTGGTCAAATGTTTCGGGTAGCCTTCCACAAGCTTCCCACAATAAGTTGGGTCAATTTTGGCCCATTCCTAATGGCAGAGCTGGTGTATCGGAGTCAGATTGTAGGCCTCCTTGCTCGCACACACTTTTCAGTTCTGTTCACACATTTCCTATAGGATTGAGGTCAGGGCTTTGTGATGGCCACTTCAATACCTTGACTTTGTTGTCCTTAAGACATTTTGCCACAACTTTGGAAGTATGCTTGGAGTAATTGTCCATTTGGAAGACCCATTTGCGACCAAGCTTTAACTTCCTGACTGATGTCTTGAGATGTTGCTTCAATATATCCACATAATTGTCCTACCTCATGATGCCATCTATTTTGTGAAGTGCACCAGTCCCTCCTGCAGCAAAGCACCCCCACAACATGATGCTGCCACCCCTATGGTTCACGGTTGTAATGGTGTTCTTCAGCCTGCAAGCCTCCCCCTTTTTCCTCCTAACATAACGATGGTCATTATGTCCAAGCAGTTCTATTTTTGTTTCATCAGACCAAAGGACATTTCTCCAAAAAGTACAATCTTTGTCCCCATGTGCAGTTGCAAACCATAGTCTGGCTTTTTTATGCTGGTTTTGGAGCAGTGGCATCTTCTTTGCTGAGTGGCCTTTCAGGGTATGTCGATAAAGGACTCGTTTTACTGTGGATATAGATACTTTTGTACCTGTTTCCTAAAGCATCTTCACAAGGTCCTTTGCTGTTGTTCTGGGATTGATTTGCACTTTTTTCACCCAAGTACGTTCATCTCTAGGAGACAGAACGCGTCTCCTTCCTGAGCGGTATGACAAATGCGTGGTCCCATGGTGTTTAAACTTGCATACTATTGTTTGTACAGATGAACGTGGTACCTTCAGGTCTTCAATTTTTGCCATACCAAGCAGTGACACAACCAGTCATGATGCTCTCGATGATGCAGCTGTAGAACCATTTGAGAATCTGAGGACCCATGCCAAGTCTTTCGGGTCTTCTGAGGGAGAATAGGTTTTGTCATGCCCGCTTCACGACTGTCATGGTGTGCTTGGACCATGTTAGTTTGTTGGTGATGTGGACACTAAGGAACTTGAAGCTCTCAACCTGCTCTCCTGCAGCCCCGCCCCTGTAGTCCACAATCATCTCTTTTGTCTTGATTATGTTGAGGGAGAGGTTGTTGTCACGGCACCACACGGCCAGGTCTCTGACCTCCTCACTATAGGCTGCCTCATTGTTGTCTGTTATCAGGCCTACCACTGTTGTGTCATCGTCAAATTTAATGATGGTGTTGGAGTCGTGCCTGGCCGTGCAGTCATGAGTCAACAGGGAGTACAGGAGGGGGCTGAGCACGCAACCCTGTGTTGAGGATCAGCATGGCGGATGTGTTGTTACCTACCTTTACCACCTGGGGGTGGCCCGTCAGGAAATCCAGGATCCAGTTGCAGAGGGAGGTGTTTAGTCCCAGGGTCCGTAGCTTATTGATGAGCTTTGAGGGCACTATTGTGTTGAACACTGAGCTGTAGTCAAGGAATAGCATTCTCACATACTGTAGTTCCTTTTTGTCCAGGTGGGAAAGGGCAGTATGGAGGGCAATAGAGACTGCATCATCTGTGGATCTGTTGGGGCGGTATGCAAATTGGAGTGGGTCTAGGGTTTCTGGGATGATGGTGTTGATGTGAGCCAAGACCAGCCTTTCAAAGCAGTTCATGGCTACAGATGTGAGTGCTACAGGTCGGTAGTCATTTAGGCAGGTTACCTTAGTGTTCTTGGGTACAGGCACTATGGTGGTCTGCTTAAAACATGTTGGTATTACAGTCTCGGACAGGGAGAGGTTGAAAATGTCAGTGATGACGCTTGCTAGTTGGTCAGCGTATGCTCGCAGTACACGTCCTGGTAATCCATCTGGCCCTGCGGCCTTGTGAATGTTGACCTGTTTAAAGGTTTTACTCACATCGGGTGCGGAGGCATGATCACATAGTCTTCCGGTATAGCCGGTGTTCTCATGCATGTTGCCTCGCAGCGAGCATAGAAGTAGTTTAGCTCGTCCAGTAGGCTTGTGTCACTGGGCAGCTCTTGGATGTGCTTCTCTTTGTAGTCTAATGGTTTGCAGGCCCTGCCACATCCGACGACCGTCAGAGCCGGTGTAGTACGACTCGACCCTAGTCCTGTATTGATGCTTTGCCTGTTTGATAGTTCGTCAGAGGGCATAGCGGGATTTCTTATTAGCTTCCGGGTTTGAGTCCCGCTCCTTGAAAGCATCAGCTCTACCCTTTAGCTCAGTGAGGATGCTGCCTGCAATCCATGGTTTCTGGTTGGAGTATGTACGTACGGTCACTGTGGGGACGACGTCGTCGATGCACTTATTGATGAAGCCAGTGACAGATGTGATGTACTCCTCAATGCCATTGGAGGAATCCCAGAACATATTCCAGTCTGTGCTAGCAAAACAGTCCTGTAGCTTAGCATCTGCTTCATCTGACCACTTTTGTATTGATCTAGTCACTGGTGCTTCCTGCTTTAAGTTTTGCTTGTAAGCAGGAATCAGGAGGATATAATTATGGTCAGATTTGCCAAATGGAGGGCGAGGGAGAGGTTTGTATGCATCTCTGTGTGTGGAGTATAGGTGGTCCTGAGCTATTTTCCCTCTGGTTGCACATTTAAAATGTTGATACAAATTCGGTAAAACTGATTTAAGTTTCCCTGCATTAAAGTCCCCGGCTACTAGGAGCGCCGCCTCTGGGTGAGCGTTTTCTTGTTTGCTTATGGCGGAATACTGCTCATTCAATGCTATCTTAGTGCAAGCCTCTGACTGTGGTGGTATGTAAACAGCTACAAAGAACATAGATGAAAACTCTCTCGGTAGGTAATGTGTTCTGCAGCTTATCATGAGAAACTCTACCTCAGGCAAGCAATGGCTCGAGACTTCCTTAGATATCGTGCACTAGCTGTTGTTTACAAAAATACATAGACCGCCGCCCCTTGTCTTACCAGACGCTGCTGTTCTATCCTGCCGGTACATCGTTTAACCTGCTAGCTGTATTTTGATAATCTTGTCGTTCAGCCACGACTCTGTGAAGCATAAGACGTTACAGTTTTTTATTTCCCGTTGGTAGTTTAATGTTCCCAATAACCCAAAGATTGCATGTTTGCGAGCAGAGTTGAGGGGAGTGGGGGTTTATGCGATCGCCTCCTACTCCTCAGAAGGCAGCCCGCCCTCCAGACTCTCTTTCTCCGCCTCTTCACGCAGATCACTGGGGTCGGGGCCTGTTCCCGAGGGAGCCATATATCCTCGGGCTCGTCAGAGTTGTGAAAGAAGAAAAGGACTCTGCTAGTCCGTGGTGAAAAATCGCAGTCCTGATGTCTAGAAGTTATTTTCGGTCATAAGAGACGGTAGCGGCAACATTACGCAGATAAACTAACAAAAAAACAATTGGTTGGGGGCACGTAAAACGTCTGCCTTCTGCTCCGGCGCCAGTTCCTCAATGTATTTTCTAAATCTTTCCAGCACTCTCCTTTTCGATAACCACACAGCATGGAAGGGAAAAATGTCATGCTCTGATTTATTTTTATCAGGATATTTTCTACCTGGAGGCTGCAATGTTTTTATTTCTTGGCTTTTTGTAGGCTATTTTTACATAGTTGGCAATGGCAATAGAAGTAACTTTTTAGGTTAGTATCATTTTCATTTAGATTTGGATATAATTTTGATTAATGACAATGATTGAGATATGAAGACGTTATTGTAAATTAAAATGAAACTTTCACAAAAATGTGCATATGAAAACCATAACTGGCATGCAGACCGGTAGAAATGGAAAGACAAATTGGCATTCCACAAGAGAAAGGTTGTCGACTCCTCCTGTAGCCCATTACCGGCAACTTCAGGAGAGTAAGGGCAGAATCTGCGAAAACAAGCGGGAGAGGGAAAAGAATAGTTGGGTCAGGTTATGTTTTTTTTCTTCTTGTTATCTAGATCTCTGGCGCCCTCTTGAGGAATTGGTCTTGTTTCAAACCATAAGCTTAAAGTATCAGACAAGCTCAATGCATATAGTTGATTTAAATAAAATGCATAGGGTGTGTCTATACGGAAAAATCCGACAAATTCATTGGCCGAAAGAACAGACCGCTTTCAGTCGACCAAGATTTTTTTTTGTTGTTGGGGACAGCCCTACATTTTGTGCACAAATTTGTTTACATCCCTTTTAGTGAGCATTTCTTCTTAGCCAAGATAATACATCCACCTGACATGTGGCATATCAAGAAGCTGATTAAACAGCAAGATCATTACACAGGTCTACCTTGTGCCGGGGACAATGAAAAGCCACTCTAGAATGTGCAGTTGTTACAACAACGCCACAGATGTCTCAAGTTGAGGGAGTGTGTAATTGGCATGCTGACAGCAGGAATGTCTAGAGCTTTTGCCAGATAATTGAATGTTAATTTCTCTATCTTAAGCTGCCTCCAACATCGTTTTAGAGAATTTGGTAGTACGTCCAACCAGCCTCACAACCGCAGACCACGTGTAACCATGCCAGCCCAGGACCTCCACATCTGGCTTCTTCACCTGCGGAATGGTCTGAGACCAGCCATCCAGACAGCTGATGAAACTGTGGGTTTGCACAATCAAAGAATTTCTGCACAAAACGTCAAAGCGAAGCTTATTTGCGTGCTCGTCGTCCTCACCAGGTTCTTTACCTGACTGCAGTTTGCCGTCGTAACCAACTTCCATAAGCAAATGCTCACCTTCGATGGCCACTGGCACGCTGGAGAAGTGTGCTCTTCATGGATGAATCCCGGTTTCAACTGTACCGGGCAGATGGCAGGCATGGCGTTGTGTGGGCGAGCGGTGTGCTGATGTCAATGTTGTGAACAGAGTGCCCCATTGTGGAGGTGGGGCTATGGTGTGGGCAGGCATAAGCTACTGACAATGAACACAATTGTATTTATCGTTGGCAATTTGTATTCTCAGAGATACTGTGACGAGATCCTGAGGACCATTGTCATGCCATTCATCCTCCCCCATCTCATGTTTCAGCATGACAATGCATTGCCCCATGTCGCAAGGATCTGTACACAATTCCTGGAAGATGAAAATGTCCTAGTTCTTCCACGGCCTGCATACTCACCAGACATGTCACCCACTGAGCATGTTTGTGATGCTCTGGATCGACGTGTACGATAGCATGTTCCATTTCCCGCTAATTTCCAGCAACTTCGCACAGCCATTGAAGAGGAGTGGGACAACATTCAACATCCTGATCAATTCTATGTGAAGGAGATGTGTTGCGCTGCATGACGCAAATGGTGGTCACACAAGATACTGACTGGTTTTATGATCCGCGCCCCTACCTATATTTTAAGGTATTTGTGACCAACAGATGCATATCCGTATTCCCAGTCATGTGAATTCTATAAATTAGGGCCTAATGAATTAATTTCAATTGACTCATTTCCCTTTATAAACTAACTCTGTAAAGTCTTTGAAAATGTTGCATGTTGCATTTATAGTTTTGTTCAGTATAGTTAATAAATTCTCAATTGTTCAGTATATTTAATAAATTCTCGAAATCTAAACACAGAACCTAGATTCAAGCCAATGTATTATTAAGTAGTTGAGCATGTTATTACATGTTATTACTATTAAGTGACAAAATGACAGATTTTTATTTTAGTCAAAAACAACTTTGGCTCCCGAGTGGTGCAGCGGTTTCTAAGGCATTGCATCTCAGTGCTAGAGGCGTCACTGCAGACCCTGGTTCGATTCAAGGCTGTATCACAACCGGCCGTGATTGGGAGTCCCGTACCATGGGGCGGTGCACAATTGGCCCAGTGTCGTTAGGGTTTGGCCGGGGTAGGCCGTCATTGTAAATAAGAATTTGTTCTTAACTGACTTGCCTAGTTAAAGGTTAAATAAAAAAATTAAAAAAATATTGAAGGAGTACCTTTGATTTGACAGCCTTCACATGCACAGTTCGATGCAAGATGACCCTTAGCCCTGATGACGTGTTTCTACGTATGAGCTTAGATAGCCAACGTCGCCTACAAATGTGATCGGGATTTCTAATGGAGAAGCAGTTTTAGCCTGTCTTCATATTGTACTGTTTTGATATAATCTTTTGTGCTCACAAATCTACAATAATATGTTACTCAACTATGATTAGCAGCCTTATTTGCTATCTAAATGCAAGGTGGGCCCCATATGTGATTTGTACATCCCCAGGTAGCTAGCTAGTAGCCACATTGCAACATAGAGGACTCCCCACAAGGCACCACTTCTTTAGGTAAGAAAGCTAGCTAATGTTATGTCAACGTTTTTTGATAATCTCATTTATGTAAACATTTGCCAGTGGGTAGCTGTAATGGTAGATTCAGTAATTCCAGTTTAGCTCTAAGCCTTTTTCTGATGTGATGTCATTCCTTTGGATTTCATCTCACTCAATTATCTAATGTCACACCTAGCTACATTCATCCTAGCTACTGTACTATTAACTGGCCTATATTAGGTAGCTGTAAATGCAAGAGGAAAACGTGTGTGTGTGTGTGTATAATCTTTATATTTATATATATATATATATATATATAAATATAAAGATTATAAAAAAGCCATTAGGTAGCTTGCTAGGTAAGTAGCTAGCTAGACTGAAACTGCTGGGGAAGAGCTACATAGTTCATCAATGTAGCTAATGATAGGTTTCTAAAAAATAACTATATATTTGCTAGTTAAATAAAAAAAAAAACATAACACCCGGACAGATATAGAACTCTAGGGACTCCCTGAGCACCAGGAAAATCTCGTTCTTATTCTGCAGTTTATTCAAGAAGGTGCAACATGTTAGATGAAAATACAGGTAACTGTATAATGGAAACAACTTGAGTAAATGAGGGATACAAAGCATTGTGAAAGCAGGTGTTTCCACACAGGTGTGGTTCCTGAGTTAAATAAGCAAATCAAATCCATCATGCTTAGGTTAATGTATAAAAACTACCATGTAGTGATCGGCATTCCGAGTTTTTTTGTTTGTCCCAAACGGCTCTTCGTTCAAAATACGTCAAAATCCACCTAGAACCATGAAACATTTTTGAATCTCCAATGTAGAGGCCAAAAGGGAGAATACCATTACGTCAAATTGTGAAATGTACATTCAAATATAAATTTTTAACTGGCCAAATTATCAGATGACTGCTCTGACATGCTCTCCCCACTATTTATTGTTTCTGCAGTGAGGATTCACCATCTTTAGATAACTTATATGCAGAAAAATGTTGTTTTGAGCTCTAAAAACAGCAGTTGTAGAAATATGCAAATCAGCGAGTCATATTAACAGCTCTTTCACCGATGGGATTAGGTTCCCGAACTTCACTAAAAACAGCCGTTCAAAAATAGCCTTTTGTTCGCAAATGACCCATCACTACTACCATGGCTACACGAGTGCCTGAACGGTTTGATGAGCATGAAAACTATGTAAACCATATGCCACGGCCGTCTCAGTCACCAGATAGCAACTGAATTGAACAGTTATGGGAGATTCTGGAGCGATGCCTGAGCCAGCGTTTTCCAACACCGTCAACAAAACACCAAAGGATGGAATGTATTGTGGAAGAATGGTGTCGTATCCCGCCAATAGCGTTCCAGACACTTGTAGAACAGGCCCGATGGGAGGACGGCTCATAGTAATGGCTGAAATCGAGTCAATATAATGTTATCAACCACATGGAAACTGTTTGATACCATTCCACTGACTCCATTCAAGACGTTATGAGCTGTCCTCTCCTCAGCAGCCTCCACTTTTGTAGAATCTATGCCAAGATGCATTGAAGCTGTTGAAGTGGTTGCCCAACACCCTATTAATTCACTTTATGTTGGTATTTCCTTTATTTCAGCAGTTACCTGTAGATCCATAAACGTTATTCTCTCTATCACGCAGAATTGTCATTTCATTGTAATTTAGGGAGCTCGTTCTATAATACAGATGTGGGTAATTTCTGTCTGGTAACTTTCCCAAAATTACCTGGTCTTCCAGAAAACTCTGTTGGAAGAATCCCAGAATCAGAAGGGAATAATCAGGAAATCTGGAATGTTGTTATGTTAATGGTCTTGCTTAAGGGCCCAACAGTAGGGGAATGTGTATAAGATGTGAACCCAGCAGCCCTCCAGTTTCCAGATCAATTCCCTCCTTTTTTTCCCAAAGTAGCCACCTTTTGGTTATATGTTCAACTCCTTACCGATACCATTTCAAGAACTAATACTCCACTCATATGAAGAGATGCACTAGATGTCTTAATTTAGAAGAGTTTTCCTATCGGTGAATTATCCCACTCTGTCTAAAAGACAATGTTTTGAAAAGCTATTTCTGAGGCCTACTTTACTTGTTCAGGTAGAAAAGTCGCTATAATCCACAATGAGTTGTCAAGTACGATCAAATGGAATTCGCCCCGGTTGGAAGTCTATACTGGTGAGGATGGAATGAGATGGGGAGGCTACTTAACTTTGGGAAGGGTTAACGTGCTTTACCCTTCCAGTATCCAAAAAGCAGAAGAGAATGTTGGCAGGCAGTGCTATTAGCTGAAATGTTGGAAATGAAATATGGAGAGGTACTTAGCTTTGAGAAGGGTGATGCATTTCCCCTCCCAATTTCCCAAAAGGCTTCCTCATCGTTCCTCCCGTTCACCGGCAGCCGTCAATCCGGTCCACAGTGGCTTGTTGATTCATCTTTTGTCCTCCCATCAGGTCACATGGCAGCTATAGGCTCAATCCACAGACACACTGGCATTGGGTGTAGTACGCAACACAGTAGAGAATGTCTCTATGTTATAGTTGGATATAGAAAGGTACTTAGCTTTTGGAAGGGTAACACGTTCACCCTCCCAATTCCCATAAAGGCCTTCTCTCAGTTTCATCACTGGTCCCAGTCTGCTCCAGCAACAGCACGCGTTCCGCTCAGTCGCCTCTGCTCCGGCTCTGCCACGCTGCTCCCAGCTCACATCAATCAAAGAACAGGTGCAAGCAACTGCCAGGTCCCAATCAGTGATGTGTCAATTAATTACTCCTGTGATCAACAAGGGAAGGAGTTTTCAGGGGAAAAAGAGGGGCGCGCCTTATATTTGTCTGGGTGAAACCAGTACCAGGTGATTTAGGTTCTGGGCATATAATGCAATGTATGGGGGCAGCTTCATGTAGATATATAATCACCTCCGTGACATCCCTTTCATCACCAAAGCTGTGTTAGCATGTACTGCTCATGTTGCTGAGCAATCCAACCCTTTTGTTAGTACCAATTATATAAATGAGCAATTGACACACTATTCCAGTTCATAAGCATTGACTGTAATACATCTGCAGTGCAACAATAGCTTTCTTCCTGATCGGTCAGCATACTCCTTTCTAGTAATCTTATGACCTCTCCACCTGAAATGCAATAACAACAAAAAGATAAATAACAATGTGCTTACTAACTAATGAAACACTAATGTATACATGTACATGTACAAGCCTATTCTTTATCAGCCAAATTGTACCAAAAAATTGCCACTGCTACTTTTTCATTGACCAATTCTTCAATAAACAGTCAGGGGAATGAACTCGTTTGACAAAAGGTGTTTAATAGTCAGTAGCAAGGCTTTAAAATATAGCTAGCAAATGTATCATTTTTCTTTTCTAAAATCATTAGCTAGCTACAGTAAATTGATGAACTCAGCTGATGGTGGGAGTTGGCTCTTCCCAAGCAGTTTCAACTTAGCTAGCTAGCTCATCCAACAGCTGCAGTGAAACAGACAATACCAGAGAGCATGACCTTAATAATGATCCTATTGCGTTTAAGCTAGCTAGCTAGCTACCTAATGACCTTTTTATCATCTTTATAGATTGTATAAATATTTGTTTTCCCCTCGCAACTAGAGCTGTGAAATATAGCAAGCTAGTTGATAGTACAATAGCTAGGATGATTGCAATGCGTGACATTGGTTGGTATAAGGGAGACCTTTCAGGGGTTGGCAATTCCAGTCCTCGAGGGCCTGATTGGTTTCACAGTTTTGCCCCAGCTAACACACCTGACTCCAATAATCACCTAGTCATGATCTTCAGTTTAGAGTGCAATTTGATTAATCAACTGTGTTTGCAAGGGATGGAGAAAAAGTGTGACACCAATCAGGCCCTCGAGGACCCGAGTTGCCCACCCCTGCGAAAAGTGAGATGAAATCCGAAGGAATGACATTACATCAGAAAAAGGTTTAACTAAACAGGAATTACTGAGTCTACGATTACATATATCCACTCATAAATCTTTACATAAATGAGATCATCAAAAACACGTTGAAATAGAATTAGGCTGAATTGGCTAAATAGCTTTCTTACCTAAAAGAAGTGCACTGCAGGGAGTCCTCCATGTTGCAATGTAGCTGCTGGTTAGCTACCTGGGGATGTAAGCATCATATTGTATGGGTCCTGCCTTCCATTTACCTAGTAGTGTACGTCGCTTGAGAACCTTTAGATGGAGTTGGCCAGTGCGAGTTCAGAGACAAAAGTGAAGAGGAAGAACCGGTGTTGATAGGTGTGGAGAAGGCTTCCGAGCCTCACCCCAATCAGCAGGAAAATGCCTGAGATGACTCTGGCCCAGTGGGGGAAGTGGAAGTGGAGTCATGTCTTTTGGCTGACCCTTTTCTGGTATCGGACTAGGTGGAGAAGAAGTTGGCTGTTAACATGGTCATAGTATACAGAAGTGGACTTATTTTGATTTTATGTATGTCTTTCGCCCAGAAGGAGCAGGCGTTTTGCCTCACTTGCGTCGGGACAAGAGCTGTGTCTTACTTTGCTATCCAGAGCGGAGCACCGCTGAAAACAGTGATTTTGGGCGTGGCTTTGAGTCTGTGATGCACAACGTTTGGCGAGATGCAGACCTGGTGGCGAGCACAAGAAAGAAGAGACCCTGTCTATTCTTTTGAGTTTTCATATTGAGTGTTTGACTGATAAAGTCATGCTAGGATATGTTATCCCGTGAGACCGTTTATTCCAAAGGTTATGGTCATGTAGCAGCAGTGTGTAGCATGAAGATGCCAAGGTGTGAGAAGTGTGCAGGAGGGCATGAGACCAAGGAGTGTGTAGTTTGCTGTGGATCAGGAATGTCCCATGCGAGTGAGACAGGTGGAAGTTGCTAGGGTTCGAACAGTGCAGAGCTTGTCATATGCTGAGGCAGTGAGGAAAGTAAAGGACGACCTGAAGAGTTTGTGTTTTAGCAAGGTTGGTTTCTTGGAGTTCATTGCTATGGTAATTAACTGTACAGCACAGATGGAAAGGAAGTCACAGAAACTAAAAGTAGTAGTAGCAGCAGCAGAAAAGTAATTGGGAGTGAAAGATTTTACGGCAGAAGAGTTGCAGGAGGTATTGAAGGAAGGAGGTCCCGTCCTCCCACGCCGGTGGCCAGGAATAGGAACGGTTAGGGCAAAGTAGTGGGATACGTAGGAGTTTTGGTTTTATAGTTGCAGGGGTATGGGTGGTGCAATTGAACATTTTTCCTGTTCCCTTTAAATGTTTTGTTTTGTCACAATGTGGAATGCACATTATGACCTGAGAAAGGCAGCAATATGCCAAAAAGTTTCTAGTCTGCCGGAAATTCACACAAAGAACAAGAGTAAATGTCATTCTAGATTTGCGAGCACACAGAGATATCGCGCAAGCACAGCTGCATTTCAAGAAAGCGCAGGCGGAGGGGAAGAGTAAGAGATGCCCAACTCCGCGAAAAGTCTGTGCCCCTACAGCAAGTGGTGCTTTTTCATTGTTTCGTATCCCAGGCAAGGAGTATTTATCAATGAGAGTTTGGTCAACAACCCAACAAATTCTAGGTTATTTGCTACGTTTATATGATGGAATAGAAGTTTCATAAGGCTTCAGTTATGAGTGTACTGATATACGTAAGTAGGACACGTTACATCCTGGCAAAAAAACACAAAACTTTATATCAGAGTTGTTTCGAGATGGCTATGCATATTCAGGGCATGAGGCTAGTAGCATAGCAACTCTCTCCTTGAATACAGGTGGTTCACGTTAACAATTCTCATCTAATAATGAGCTATATCCACCAATCCAAAGAAGGGATAGACGGGATTGTGTCGAGGCACAGATCTGGGGAAGGGTACCAAAAATTGTCAGCAGCATTGAAGGTCCCCAAGAACACAGTGGCCTCCACCATTCTTAAATGGAAGAATTTTGGAACCTCCAAGACTCTATCTAGAGCTGGCAGCCCAGCCAAACTGAGCAATCGGAGGAGAAGTGCCTTGATCAGGGAGGTGACCAAGAACCCGATGGTCACTCTGACAGAGCTCCAGAGTTCCTCTGTGGAGATGGGAGAAACTTTCAGAAGGACAACCATCTCTGCAGCACTCCACCAAGCAAGCCTTTATGGTAGAGTGGTCAGACGAAAGCCACTCCTCAGTAAAAGGCACATGATAGCCCACTTGAAGTTTGCCAAAAAGGCACCAAAAGGACTCTGACAATAAGAAACAAGATTCTCTGGTCTGACGAAACCAAAATTGAACTCTTTGACCTGAATGCCAAGCGTCACGTCTGGAGGAAACCTGGCCCCATCCCTATGGTGAAGCATGGTGCTGGCAGCATCATGCTGTGGGGAAGTTTTTCAGCAGCAGGGACTGGGAGACTAGTCAAGATCAAGGGACAGGTGAACAGAGTAAAGGACAGCGAGATCCTTGATAATGCACTGTATATACAGTTGAAGTTGGAAGTTTAAATAGACTTAGGTTGGAGTCATTAAAACTTGTTTTTTAACCACTCCACAAATTTCATGTTAACAAACTATAGTTTTGGCAGTTAGGACATCTACTAGTCAGTTAGGACATCTACTTTTTGCATGACACAAGTAATTTATCCAACAATTGTTTACAGACTATTATTTCACTTATAATTCACTGCATCACAATTCCAGTGGGTCAGAAGTTTACATACACTAAGTTGACTGTGCTTTAACTCTTACATCTAGACGTTCCGCTAGCGGAACACCTGCTCCAATAGCCAATGATGGGCGTGGCGCGAAATACAAACTCCTCTAAAATCCGAAAACTTCCATTTTTCAAACATATTACTATTTTGCACCATTTTAAAGACAAGACTCTCCTTTATCTAACCACACTGTCCGATTTCAAAAAGGCTTTACAACGAAAGCAAAACATTAGATTATGTCAGCAGAGTACCCAGCCAGAAATAATCAGACACCCATTTTTCAAGCTAGCATATAATGTCACAAAAAACAAAACCACAGCTAAATGCAGCACTAACCTTTGATGATTCTCATCAGATGACAACCCTAGGACATTATGTTATACAATGCATGCATGTTTTGTTCAATCAAGTTCATATTTATATCAAAAAACAGCTTTTTTACATTAGCATGTGACGTTCAGAACTAGCATACGCCCCGCAAACTTCCGGTGAATTTACTAAATTACTCACGATAAACGTTCACAAAAAACACAATTATTTTAAGAATTATAGATACAGAACTCCTCTATGCACTCGATATGTCCGATTTTAAAATAGCTTTTCGGTGAAAGCACATTTTGCAATATTCTCAGTAGAGAGCCCAGCTATCACGGCTAGCCATTTAGACACCGACCAAGTTTAGCCCTGACCAAAGTCAGATTTACTATAAGAAAAATGTTATTACCTTTGGTGTCTTCGTCAGAATGCACTCCCAGGACTTCTACTTCAATAACAAATGTCGGTTTGGTCCCAAATAATCCATAGTTATATCCAAACAGCGGCGTTTTGTTTGTGCGTTCAAGACACTATCCGAATGGTAAAGAAGGGTTGCGAGCACGACGCATTTCGTGACAAAAAATGTCTAAATATTCCATTACCGTACTTCGAAGCATGTCAACCGCTGTTTAAAATCAATTTTTATGCCATTTCTCTCGTAAAAAAGCGATAATATTCCGACCGGGAGTCGTTGTATCCGTTCAAAGACGATAGAATAAAAACATGGTGTCGTCTCGTGCACGAGCATGAGTCCCATTGTCCGCTGATAGACCACTTGCCAAAAGCGCAAATGTGTTTCAGCCTGGGGCTGCCTCGATATCATTCAGCTTTTTCCCGGGCTCTGAGAGCCTATGGGAGCCGTAGGAAGTGTCACGTTACAGCAAAGATCCTCAGTCTTTAATAAACAGAGACAAGAAGAACAAGATCTTGTCAGAGAGGGCACTTCCTGTAAGGAATCTTCTCAGGTTTTTGCCTGCCATATGAGTTCTGTTATACTCACAGACACCATTCAAACTGTTTTAAAAAAAGTGTTTTCTATCCAAAGCTAATAATTATATGCATATTCTAGTTTCTAGGCAGGAGTAATAATCAGATTAAATCGGGTACGTTTTTTATCCGGCCGTGAAAATACTGCCCCCTAGCCATAAGAGGTTAAACAGCTTGGAAAATTCCAGAAAATGATGTCATTGCTTTAGAAGCTTCTAATAGGCTAATTTACATAATTTGAGTCAATTGGAGGTGTACCTGTGGATGTATTTCAAGGCCTACCTTCAAACTCAGTGCCTCTTTGCTTGACATCATGGGAAAAAAAATAAAAAATCAGCCAAGACCTCGGAAAAAAATATTGTAGACCTCCACGTGTCTGGTTCATCCTTGGGGGAAATTTCCAAATGCCTGAAGGTACCACATTAATTTGTACAAACAATAGTATGCAAGTCACAGCCGTCATACCGCTCATGAAGGAGACGCGTTCTGTCTCCTAGAGATGAACGTACTTTGGTGCGAAAAGTGCAAATCAATCCCAGAACAACAGCAAAGGACCTTGTGAAGATGCTGGAGGACACAGGTACAAAAGTATCTATATCCACAGTAAAACGAGTTCGATATTGACATAACCTGAAAGGCCGCTCAGCAAGGAAGAAGCCACTGCTCCAAAACCACCATAAAAAAGCCAAAGTACAGTTTCCAACTGCACATGGGGACAAAGACCATACTTTTTGGAGAAATGTCCTCTGGTCTGATGAAAGAAAATAGAACTGTTTGGCCATAATGACCATTGTTATGTTTAGAGGAAAAAGGGGGAGGCTTGCATGCTGAAGAACACCATCCCAACCGGGAAGCACCATGTTGTGGGGGTGCTTTGCTGCAGGAGAGACTGGTGCCCTTCACAAAATAGATGGCATCATGAGGTAGGACAATTATATGGATATATTGAAGCAACATCTCAAGAAATCAGTCAAGAAGTTAAATCTTGGTTGCAAATGGGTCTTCCAAATGGACAATGACCCCAAGCATACTTACAAACTTGTGGCAAAATGGATTAAGGACAACAAAGTCAAGGTATTGGAGTGGCCATCACAAAGCCCTGACCTCAATCCTACAAAACATTTCTGGGCAGAACTGAAAAAGTGTGTGCAAGCAAGGAGGCCTACAAACATGACTCAGTTACAACAGCTCTGTCAGGAGGAATGGGCCAAAATTCACCCAACTTATTGTGGGAAGCTTGTGGAAGGCTACCTGAAAAGTTTGACCCAAGTTAAACAATTTAAAGGCAACGCTACCAAATACTAATTGAGTGTATGTAAACTTCTGACCCACTGCGAATGTGATGAAAGAAAGCTGGAAAAAAAGCATTCTGACATTTCACATTCTTAAAATAAAGTGGTGATCCTAACTGACCTAAGACAGGGAATTCTTACTAGTGTCATGCCCTGACCATAGAGAGCCCTTGTTTCTCTATGGTGTAGTAGGTCAGGGCGTGACTGGGGGGTATTCTAGTTTATTATTTCTATGTGGGGTTCTAGTTTATTATTTCTATGTTGGTGATTTGTATGATTCCCAATTAGAGGCAGCTGGGAATCATTGTCTCTAATTGGGGATAATATTTAGGTAGCCTTTTTCCCCACCGTGTTTGTGGGATATTGTTTTGAGTTAGTGCACGTAGCACCGCTTAGTTACGGTTCGTTGTTTGTTTCGTTCATTCTTTGTTGTTTTGTGCGTTTCTAATATTAAATATGTGGAAACCATAACGCACTGCACATTGGTCCAATTATTACAACGAACGTGACAACTAGGATTAAATGTCAGGAATTTTGAAAAACTGAGTTAAGATTTATTTGGCTAAGGTATATGTAAACTTCCGACTTCAACTATGTGTATATATACACACACAATTCAATATACACTGCTCAAAAAAATAAAGGGAACACTTAAACAACACAATGTAACTCCAAGTCAATCACACTTCTGTGAAATCAACCTGTCCACTTAGGAAGCAACACTGATTGACATACATTTCGCATGCTGTTGTGCAAATGGAATAGACAACAGGTGGAAATTATAGGCAATTAGCAAGACACCCCCAATAAAGGAGTGGTTCTGCAGGTGGGGACCACAGACCACTTCTCAGTTCCTATGCTTCCTGGCTGATGTTTTGGTCACTTTTGAATGCTGGCGGTGCTTTCACTCTAGTAGTAGCATGAGACAGAGTCTACAACCCACACAAGTGGCTCAGGTAGTGCAGCTCATCCAGGATGGCACATCAATGCGAGCTATGGCAAGAAGGTTTGCTGCGTCTGTCAGCGTAGTGTCCAGTGCATGGAGGCGCTACCAGGAGACAGGCCAGTACATCAGGAGACGTGGAGGAGGCCGTAGGAGGGCAACAACCCAGCAGCAGGACCGCTACCTCTGCCTTTGTGCATAGAGGAGCAGGAGGAGCACTGCCAGAGCCTTGCAAAATGACCTCCAGCAGGCCACAAATGTGCATGTGTCTGCTCAAACGGTCAGAAACAGACTCCATGAGGGTGGTATGAGGGCCCGACGTCCACAGGTGGGGGTTGTGCTTACAGCCCAACACCATGCAGGACGTTTGGCATTTGCCAGAGAACACCAAGATTGGCAAATTCGCCACTGGCGCCCTGTGCTCTTCACAGATGAAAGCAGGTTCACACTGAGCACGTGACAGACGTGACAGAGTCTGGAGATGCCGTGGAGAACGTTCTGCTGCCTGCAACATCCTCCAGCATGACCAGTTTGGCGGTGGGTCAGTCATGGTGTGGGGTGGCATTTCTTTGGGGGGCCGCACAGCCCTCCATGTGCTCGCCAGAGGTAGCCTGACTGCCATTAGGTACCGTGATGAGATCCTCAGACCCCTTGTGAGACCATATGCTGGTGCGGTTGGCCCTGGGTTCCTCCTAATGCAAGACAATGCTAGACCTCATGTGGCTGGAGTGTGTCAGCAGTTCCTGCAAGAGGAAGGCATTGATGCTATGGACTGGCCCGCCCGTTCCCCAGACCTGAATCCAATTGAGCACATCTGGGACATCATGTCTCGCTCCATCCACCAACGCCACGTTGCACCACAGACTGTCCAGGAGTTGGCGGATGCTTTAGTCCAGGTCTGGGAGGAGATCCCTCAGGAGACCATCCGCCACCTCATCAGGAGCATGCCCAGGCATTGTAGGGAGGTCGTACAGGCACGTGGAGGCCACACACACTACTGAGCCTCATTTTTACTTGTTTTAAGGACATTACATCAAAGTTGGATCAGCCTGTAATGTGGTTTTCCACTTTAATTTTGAGTGTGACTCCAAATCCAGACCTCCATGGGTTGATAAATTGGATTTCCATTGATTATTTTTGTGTGATTTTGTTGTCAGCACATTCAACTATGTAAAGAAAAAAGTATTTAATAAGATTATTTCTTTCATTCAGATCTAGGATGTGTTGTTTAAGTGTTCCCTTTATTTTTTTGAGCAGTATATATTATAACAGCCTCCACTCTTGTACAAAGGCTTTCCTCGAGATGTTGGAACATTACTGCAGGGACTTGCTTCCATTCAGCCACGAGCGTTAGTGAAGTCAGGCACTGATTTTGGGCGATTAGGCCAGGCTCGCAGCTGGCGTTCCAATTCATCCCAAAGGTTTTTTATGGGGTTGAGGTTAGGGCTCTGTGCAGGCCAGTCATGTTCTTCCACACCGATCTTGACAAACCATTTCTGTATGGATCTCTCTTTGTGCATGGGGCATTGTCATGCTGAAACAGGAAAGGGCCTTCCCCAAACAAGGTTGGAAGCACAGAATCATCTAGAATGTCATTGTATGCTGTAGCATTAAGATTTCCCTTCACTGGAACTACGGGGCCTTGCCCAAACCATGAAAAATAGCCCCAGAACATAATTCCTCCTCCACCAAACTTTACAGTTGGCACTATGTATTGGGGCAGGTAACGTTCTGCTGGCATCCTCCAAACTCAGATTCGTCCATCGGACTGCCAGATGGTGAAGCGTGATTCATCATTCTAGAGAATGCGTTTCCACTGCTCCAGAGTCCAATGGCGGCGAGCTCTAGACCACTCCAGGTGATGCCAGGCATTGCGCATGATGATCTTAGGCTTGTGTGCTGCTGCTCGGCCATAGAAAACAATTTCGTGAAGCTCCAGATGAACAGATCTTATGCTGATGTTGCTTCCAGAGGCAGTTTGAAACTTGATAGTGAGTGTTGCAACTGAGGACAGACCATTTTTAAACACTATGCTCTTCAGCACTCGGCAGTCCCATTCATTGCACTTGTGTGGCCTACCACTTTGCGGCCTACCACTTTGTTCCTAGACGTTTCCACTTCACAATAACAGAACTTACAGTTGACCGGGGCAGCTCTAACGAGACAGAAATGGAGATTGCATGGCTGTGTGCTCGATTTTATACACCTGTCACCAAAGGGTGTGGCTGAAATAGCTGAATCCACTAATTTGAAGGGGTATCCACATACTTGTAACCATTATTAAGGTGCAGGGTTGAGTTACGGGGTGGTAGCCGACTAGTGACGGTGACTAAGTTCAGGGCAGGGTACTAGGTGCAGGCCGGTTAGTGATGGCTATTTAAGTCTGATGGCCTTGAGATAGAAGCTGTTTTTCAGTATCTCGGTTCCAGCTTTGATGCACCTGTACTGACCTCGCCTTCTGGATGATAATGGGGTGAACAGGCCGTTGCTTGGGTGGCTGAGGTACTTACTTATATTTTTGACCGGGTGCTGTAGATGCCTTGGAGGGCAGGCAGTGTGCAGACCGCACCACATTCTGGAGTGCCCTGAGGTTGAGGGCGGTGCAATTGCCATACCAGGCGGTGATACAGCCCGATAGGATGCTCTCAATGGTGCATCTGTAAAAGTTTGTGAGGATCTTATGGGCCAAGCTGTATTTGTTCAGCCTCCTGAGGCTGAAGAGGCGCTATTGCGCCTTATTCACTGCAGTCTGTGTGGGTGGACCATTTCATATTGCCAGTGACATGTATGCCGATGAACTTGAAGCTATTCACCTTCTCTACTGCGGCCCTGTGAATGGGGCCATGCTCCCTCTGCTGTCTCCTGAAGTCCAAGATCAGCTCCTTAGTTTTGTTGATGTTGAGGGAGAGGCTATTTTCCTGGCACCACTCCGCCAGGACTCTCACCTTCTCCCTGTAGGCTTTCTCGTTGTTGTTGGTAATCAGGCCTACAACAGTTGTCGTCTGCAAACTTGATGATTGAGTTGGAGGCATGCATGGCCATGCGTGAACAGGGAGTATAGGAAGGGGCTGAGCACGCACTCTTGTGGGGCCCCTGTCTTGAGCATCAGCATAGTGGAGTTGTTGTTGCCTACCTTCACCACCTTGTGGCCATCCGGTCAGGAAGTCCAGGACCCAGTTGCACAGGGTGGTGTTCAGACCCAGGGCCCCAAGCTTAATGATGAGCTTGGAGGGTACTATGGTATTGAAGTCTTAGTTGTAGTCAATGAACAGCATTCTTACATAGGTATTTCTCTTGTCCAGATAGGGCAGTGTGCAATGCAAATTGCAGTGGGTCTATGGTGTCAAATCAAATCAAATTTGTCACATGCGCTGAATACAACAGGTGTAGGTAGACCTTACAGTGAAATCCTTACTTACATGTCCTTAACCAACAATACCGTTTTAAGAAAAATAAGTGTTAAAGTATTTACTAAAGTTAACTGAAGTAAAAAAAAATGAAAATATCAGTACAGAGTCAACGTTCGGGGGCACAGGTTAGTTGAGATAAATGTGGTAATATGTACATGCAGGTAGAGGTAAAGTAACTATGCATGGATAATAAACAGAGTAGTAGAAGCGTAAAAATGGGGGTGGGGTCAATGCAAATAGTCTGGGTAGAAATTTGATTAGCTGTTCAGGAGTCTTATGACTTTGGGGTAGAAGCTGTTAATAAGAAGCCTTTGGACCTAGAATTGCCATGCAGTAGCAGAGTGAAACGTTTCTGATTAGTGTGGCTGGAGCCTTTGGCAATTTTTAGGGCCTTCCTCTGACACCGCCTGTTATAGAGGTCCTGGATGGCAGGAAGCTTGGCCCCAGTGATGTACTGTGCAGTACGCACTATCCTCCGTAGTGCCTTGCGGCCGAGCAGTTGCCATACCAGGCGGTGATGCACCCGGTCAGTATGCACTCGATGGTGCAGCTGTATAACTTTTTGAGGATCTGAGGACCAATGCCAAATATTTTGTGAATAAGAGTTGTCATGCCCTCTTCACGACTGTCTTGGTGTGTCCAGACCATGATATTTTGTTGGGGATATGGACACTAAGGAACATGAAGCTCTCAAACTGCTCCATTACAGCCCCATAGATGAGAATGGGGGTGTGCTCGGCCCTCCTTTTCCTATAGTCCATGATCATCTCCTTTGTCTTGATCACGTTGAGGGCAAGGTTGTTATCTTGGTTCCACACTGCCAGGTCTCTGACCTCCTCCCTATAGGCTGTCTCATCATTGTCGTTCATGAAGCCTACCACTGTTGTGTCATCGGCAAACTTAATGATGGTGTTGGAGTCACGCTTGGCCATGCAGTCATGGGTGAATAGGGAGTACAGGAGGGGACTGAGCATGCACCCTGAGGGGCCCCCGTGTTGAGGATCAGCATGGCAGATGTGTTGCTACCTACCCTTACCACCTGGGGGTGGCCTGTCAGGAAGTCCAGGATCCAGTTGCAGAGGGAGGTGTTTACTCCCAGGGTCCTTAGCTTAGTTATGAGCTTTGAGGGCACTATGGTGTTTTACACTGAGCTGTAGTCAATGAATAGCATTCTCATGTAGGTGTTCCTTTTGTCCAGGTGGGAAAGGGCAGTGTGGAGTGCAATAGAGATTGCGTCATCTGTGGATCTGTTGGGGGGGGTATGCAAATTGTGTGGGTCTAGGGTTTCTGGGATAATGGTGTGGATGTCAGCCATGACCAGCCTTTCAAAGCACTTCATGGCTACAGATGTGAGTGCTATGGGTCGGTAGTCATTTAGGCAGGTTACTTTGGTGTTCTTCGGCACAGGGACTATTGTGGTCTGCTTGAAACATGTTGGTATTACAGTCTCGGTTAGGGACAGGTTGAAAATGTCAGTGAAGACACTTGCCAGTTGGTCATGCCCTGCAGAATGTTGAACTGTTTAAAGGTCTTACTCATATCGGCTACGGAGAGCGTGATCAAACAGTCGTCCAGAACAGCTGGTGCTCTCATGCATGTTTCAATATTATTTGCCTCGATGCGAACATAGAAGTAATTTAGCTCGTCTGGTAGGCTCGTGTCACTGGGCAGCTCTCGGCTGTGCTTTCCTTTGTAGTCTGTAATGGTTTGCAAGCCCTGCCACATCCGACGAGTGTCGGAGCTGGTGTAGTATGATTCGATCTTAGTCCTGTATTGATGCTTTTCCTGATTAATGGTTCTTCGGAAGCAATAACAGGATTTTTATTGGTTAGAGTCCGCTCTTTGAAAGCGGCAGCTCTACTCTTTAGCTCAGTGCGGATGTTGCCTGTAATCCATGGCTTCTGGTTGGTGTATGTACGTATGGTCAATGTGGGGACGATGTCATCGATGCACTTATTGATGAAGCCAGTGACTGATGTGGTGTATTCCTCAATGCCATTGGAAGAATCCCGGAACATAGTCCAGTCTGTGCCATTAAAACAGTCCTGTAGCTTAGCATCTGCTTCATCTGAGCACTTCCATATTGAGTGACTCCCTGCTTGTACTCCCTGCTTTAGTTTTTGCTTGTAAGCAGGAATCAGGAGGATAGAGTTATGGTCAGATTTTCCAAATGGAAGGCAAGGAAGAGCTTAGTACACGTCTCTGTGTGTGGAGTAAAGGTGTTTTTTTTCTCCTCTGGTTGTACATGTAACATGCTGGTAGAAATTAGTTGAAACAGATTTAAGTTTCCCTGCCTCTGGGTGCTTATGGCCTTATATACAGTAGCTTGTTGAGTGCTGTTTTAGTGCCAGTTTGGTTTGTGGTAGTAAATAGACAGCTACGAAAAATATAGATGAAAACTCTCTTTGTAAATAGTGTGGTCTACAGCTTATCATGAGATATTCTACCTCAGGCAAGCAAAACCTCGAGACTTCCTTAATATTAGATTTCGTGCACCAGCTGTTATTGACAAATAGACACAGACCGCCACCACTTGTCTTACCGGAGGGAGCTGTTCTAGCTTGCCGATGCACGGAAAACCCAGCCAGCTGTATGTTACCCATGTCGTCGTTCAGCCACGACTCGGTGAAACATAAGATATTACAGTTTTTAATGTCCCGTTGTTAGGACAGACTTGATCGGAGCTCATCCAGTTTAAAAATCCAATGATTGCACGTTGGCTAATAGGACAGATGGTAGAGGCAGATTACCCACCTGCTGTCGGATACTTACAAGGCACCCCGACCTACATCCCCTATATCTCCGTCTCTTCTTCCTGCGAATGTCAGGGATTTGGGCCTTTTCCTGTGTCTGAAGTAAATCCTTTGCGTCCGACTCGTTAAAGAAAAAATCTTTGTCCAGTATGAGGTGAGTCATGGCTGTTCTGATATCCAGAATCTCTTTTCGGTCTCAAGAGACGGTGGCAAAAACATTATGTACAAAATAACACGAAAAACACACACAATAGCACACAATTTGTTAGGAGCCCATAATACGGCAGCCGTCTCCTCCAGAGCCATTCTATCAAAAGAATGTCAGGTAAGGTGGAGGGGATATGATCCTTAACTAGTATACTGTGAGCAGTGCTCAACACTTAATTTATTGCGCTCAATCCCACTTTCTGGCATTTTTGTTTGAGCTTTTATAAGTCTCTCTTATAACTCTCTCTCAGCTCCTCAACATCCTCTGCACCCTCAATGTTTTATCTGAACTTTCAATTCTTTCCACCCGCGCTCAACAATATTTTCCACGTTCTCGTCATGCCCCCCTGCGCCATCGAAATGTGAGATGGAAAGGACGCCATAGTAAGGTAGAAAGTAATATCAGCCCAAAAATCAAGTGAACCGACGATTTGTAATGACGGCCAACGCACTCCTATCTTATGGTGAATCCCAAACCACCGCCTCGAACCTACCAACTCACTTGGAGGGCCCTCTGGTGTCACGTGTTTCGGACAAAACACCGAGGGTGACTTCCAGAGAGTGGCAGAGAGGATCAATAAACCCATCATCTTCGGGACACACTTGTGACATGAATGATGCAATTTATGAAATTTGTTTTACAAAATATAAACCTTGGTAACAGTTAAACATATTTTACAACATCAGACAAACAAATGCTCGTGTCATATAATTAGGCACGCCTTTCCATTCTTTTGTGTGAAATTGAGCAAACTCCAAGAACGCGGTGCCAGATTCCACTTTGCTATGAAGCCAGCAGTGTTGCAGGCTCAGTCGAAGTACTTACCGGAGGGGCTAATTAGCCCATACACTCTGTCATTTTCACTCCCTCAGCTTCGGGGAATTTGTGCAAATCGCAGAGGTGCACGTGAGCGCGGACGTGGAGGTGGAGGGGCGACGAGAAGGGTGTGATTTGGTATTTGAACCGGGGATCGATGCTTATCGGTGAAACGCTACATCCCTAATTATTAGGCTAGTCCTGCTGTTTAATAAATGGTGATGAGCTATTTATTTAGTATGCACCCTCCTCTGCAAAGATTGTAACAACTCAGCACTTTTGTAGTTACACAAACTGAGGCCGTACCTCGGTCCCAGATCTATTCTGTGTTTTTAGACAGCCTCTTCTGACTATCCAAGACTGGGAAATCTTACAGCACACAACAACATCTTCCACCCCCCTTACATGTACAGTATGTGAATACTATCCCCCTAATTGGCTGTGTAGGGAGAGACTGAGTAAATGGGAGGGTGAAGGGAAAGTGTAAAGGAGAGACCTTCACTTGGACTAAAGACTAATTTTAAAGTAACTTATTTAACTGTGGAAGCAAGTAATGTTTGTTTATTTTATTTAATTTCCAACAGCAGGATGTTCCATAGTCTGCGCTGATTGTCAATAGCACACACCCCAAATGCTAATTGTCTTGTCAATCGTTTCTGTGTTCTGATTGGTTGTTTCCTTTCATGCTGGCAAACTGACACAAGTGCACATGATTTTAGCTAATTGGAGGTTCTTCAAGCAAGGTGATGGTTTTTACTGCAAATGGTTTTACTTGCGCTGCAGTTTTAAAATAAATTAAGTAATTTTGAACCTTTTTCATTAGTTATTGTTTTTAAAGGCCCTGTGCAGTCAATGTGATTTTCCTATGTTTTATATACAGTATATTTCCACAATGAGGTTGGAATAATACTGGAAAATTATGATAATGCCCTTTTAGTGTAAGAGCTGTTTGAAAGAAACCACCTTAAATTTCAGCCTGTTTTGGTTGGATGGAGTTTTGACCTAAATTAGTTAATAGATCAATAAAATAGAGTTCCAAACCACTAAGCCAATAACAGCTAGTTTTCAGTTTTCCCCTCCTCACTCAGACAGAGAAATTGGTATTTGCTAAGAAGTAGTGCTTTGGGAAATGAAGGTTCCTGAATCAGAGGTTTTGCAGCCAATTGTGTCAAATAGGTTCATTACATTATTTAGGTTGTTGTTCAACGAAACAATCTTCGGACGTCATTGATGACATACTTCTGACAAGGTGAATACAAGCATCGGTACACTGCTTAGTGATTTCGACGCATGGCTCCGGGCTCCGTTATCAAACGTAACATCACTACTAAGAAGTGATTTTTGCTTATTTTTGACAATTTTAATTGAAAACAATCACAGTAAGGTACTTAAGTGTCACCCAGAAATGATTTGATATCGAGATAAAACGGCTGCATTGGACCTTTTATGCCTTTTTAAGTGTTAGAGTAGACCAGCTCTCTCACATGTTGTCAGCAGTGGGATTAGCCCAAGTCTACCACAGTGACCATGTTATTTTTGAGTTCGAACATGAAGTTTTAGCATCTTACAAATAGTTTTCATACTTCCAGTTTTTCCGAACTCCCTTTACTCGTGTATAAGAGGGAGGCTTGCGCTACCGGTACTGGCACATGTGCAGATCAAATACACACCCGCTGGAACACTGATTCAACTTTTTACGTGTCCTTATAATTCGAAAGATTGCTCAGAAAACCAGGTGTTTTAATCGGTGTATGCTTACTTCGATTTTGACCTTACGCCGATTAAGATAAGCAGAGTAAGGTGTTTACTACTGCCATAATCAGTTTAATATTGAATTATTAGTGTGCATGTAAACATACTCAATATTTGCAACCATAGGTGATAATGGGCTCGTTTCTCTGCCCAGGCGTTGCTGACGCCTGCCAGAATTTACGACTCGTTAGGTATTTTACGTGTCAGCTAACCATATGTTAAAGCAATCTATCAGTCGATGACACAGTTCATGACGGGCATGTATCCATTGGTTGATGCATGCAACGTTTGAGCAGGGGAACGCGACCAATATCTTTCTAGGAGCTGATCCGTTGTCAGTATTGGCAAATAATTCTAATGTTAGTGAACATTTTAACGGATGAAGCTAATCCTTGAGCAGTGCTGCCTTTCGATCCTATCAGTATCAACACATGCCTCAACGACGCACTTAGGTAAACGTTGTCTCTGCGTGGTGTTTTAGGAAACGCATGTTACATCTTTGGCCATTGTAGGAAAGACGCATCGTTAAAACACTTGTACGCATAAATTCCATCGCTGTCGCAAAACCGGGCCCAGAACAGGATCTAAACTTTAATATAACCAGGAAAGTTCCATTGAGGTCAGAAGACATTATTCCCAAGGGATCTAATAGGAATAGGCCTATGTTAAATGTGTGAAAGAATGAAGTTTCAACTGTGTGGACAATATCCAGTAGTGAGCAGCAGCGGTATGGAACAGAGTATGGAGCCGCTAGGCACACTGGGCTAGCTGAGATTAGATAAGAGGAAGTGCTGAATATGTGCTATACTGTTCCTCTGCCAGGGTCTGGTACACTGGGCAGTAAAGGATCCAGCATCGTGCCCTCCTCTCAGTACTGCTGATAGACATAATTGAACAACCACGCTGATTATTGATATCTGACAAACACCCCAGCTGACTGTTTTTCGTTACATATTGGACTGCATGAGAGGGAGACATAAGATTCTATTTTTATACTTCGTGCGTTTGAAGTTGGAACATGGTTTCAAATGTATTAATTGTTTAAAATGATAGTGAGAACACACTCCATGTGTCTCTTTTTCACAAGACACAGTAAGTTCCCAAGAAGCCACTTTGATTATGTAGTCACAGTCTCTGACACACTTCTAGCTTCTTCTGTATCTACAACACATCAATTTACAGCCAAGAGCTGGTGATGTGCAAGCACTGCCAACTACGCCAACTAGGTTTGAATAATTCCGGTAACTTGAACCTCCAAACCAGAATTTCTGGAATTGCCTTAAATTGTACAACCCTAACAACTATTCATAATCCTGTTGGGTTTTATTTAGTAATCGTATGAATGTACAAGCTTTAGTAATCGTATGAATGTACATAACAACATGTCATGCTACCATTGTTGTCTTAATTTATTGAGATTTGTGGAAGAGCTATGTGCTGTTGGGCAATTGCTAATCTAGCATGCCAATACATCCTCCGTTTCCAAACGTTTTGTTCCCAAGGCACCAAGTGAACACGACCTAGTTGTCCTTGTATCATGGACCCATGAATAACCTCTCTCTGTCCCTGTGTCCTCTCTCTCCCCTCTTCCAGCTGCTGTGCCAACCGTGCCCCGGTGGCTCTCTGCAGCGTGGGGGCAAGGAGGGGTCAGCATTACATACCAGTAATGTGGAACACAAGGCCCGTGGACAGGGCAGGACAGTCTGGCCCAGGAGGACCCTGAGATGTGGGGCCTGCTGCGGAAAGAGGACAGACAGTGCAGAGGACTGGAGCTCATCACGTCAGAGGTAAACTGAGCTGTCAGGCTGGCACTGTCAGTTTAGTAATTACAAGACACACTTAGGCCTAATCCCATTCACTCTCAATCGGTGGCTGTATGCATCAAGAGTCTCGGTGTAGGAGTGCTGATTTAGGATCAGTTTAGCCTTTTAGATCACAATTAATACAATTACATGGACAAGGGGGACCTGATCCTAGATCAGCACTCCTACTCTGATACACTTGATAGCCTACATATGACCCCAGATCCTGATCATTAACTGACGTTCACACAGGCAGCCCAATTCTGATCTTTTTTCCACTAATTGGTCTTTTGACAAAATCACATCTGCCCTTTTTACATCAGATCTTTCTCAGATATCAGAACTGGGCTGCCTGTCTAAACGCTAGTCTCGGAAACCTTCCCTAGGCAACACAGTGACTAAGGTCTGGTTTCAATGATATGGGCTCTTTTAGAGGAACTACGTCACTGCCTGGGTCACTAGTTTATCCGCTTGAATAAAATACTAAATAGTAGCTAATGAGTGCATTTCACAAGTGGCTAATTTTCATCAACTACCTTAACCAAAAGAGTCCATAATTGAAACCAGACACTAGTCCTTGTGTTGCTTAGGTTCAGGTTTTAAAGACTATCTAAATGCAGCCTAACTAATTTCCAATATATTTTGAAATAATATAATCTTTGAGAAGTAGAAACCACCTAAAGAAAAGCTAGACAGTCAGGGAGAATCAAAAATTCTAAAAACGAATTAATTTGTTTTTGGCATGGCTACCATAACGGAGCACGCAGGGTACATGCCCAATGTCCCCGATTGGGGTCCCCATTGGTTTTGTTATAATGTTTGAGCAGAAGGACACAGAATTAGCCATGGCAAAATGCTTAGAATTGTAAGAAATTAGCTTTCACACTGCAATATTCTCTTAGCTCCATGGAAAAATTCATAGAATTGCAGGAAATTACCTGAATAACAGCACATTTTCCTCTGCCTCCAATTTCTGGCCGATATAAGCCAGGCACCCAATCCCATCCCCCCTCCCCTCCATTGCCTTAGCTAAAAATAAAAAATTGGGGGAAACACTGTACAGGTCATTAGATAAATCAGTGCATATTTTTGTTTCCATTTCATAAACATTTGACGGAACCAGGAGATTTTTTAGTATTCAAACAAAGACACATGGTGAAAGGACGTGACCCAACTCTGTGTTTGCTGGTCTGTGACCAACTGACACTGCCCCCGGTTAGAGGGTAATAAGGGAGCCCAAGAGTTAATACACACAGGAAACTTTATTCAAACACACACACATAGAGAGAGCAAGAGATGTACATGGGGATGGATCAGTAATACTGAAATGAAAGGAATACACATGGATTGTGATGAATAGAGCAGGATGAATGTATGCATATCAAATGGAACACAACAGTGAATAGAAATGGAACAGAACAGCAATAGCACAATAGGTAAGGACTGTATCTAAGGTAATATGCATGTATTACACAGCAGTAATGTTAGCAATGGCTGCTAACAGTAATAAATGGCAGCAGTGCAAGAAAGGACTATTTACATGACAGTAAGTAACCTAAAGCAGAGCTACAAGCCAATGAGATGGCATACATACTTAACAGTAATTGCTAAATAATGATTACAGAGGTAAAGTATAGCCAAGCTAAACAACAATAACAACATGCACATAAGTCCACCCACACTCTGAGACTGGAATATCACCGTCCAGGCCCTGGCTGTATTTATACCCTTACTAGAGTGTGCCACGGACCTGTCCGGCCATTGCAGTGTTAGCGAGCATGCATGACCAGTGCATGAACAGTGTGTGGATGCATGGGGAGAGTCCGATTGGCTGAAGCAACGAGCTGGAGGGGATCGATATCTCTCAAGTGAGGGGGAGAGCTAAACTACGCGGCGCCAGCCAGACATAAACAAACACACGCTGGTAAATAGTCCTACAGCGCCCTCGGCAGGGAAATTTGTAACGCACGGGTCCTTTATATCCTGTGAGGTTCCTCATCCTCTCTCCTCCTCCTGCCATTCCTCCCTCCTTCCTTCCAGCCCTGCAATTCCTGCTCAGTGGAGTATATCAGCTTCCTCTCAACACAAAACTGGCCCACTTTAGTCTGAGATAAAGCTGATATCTTCATACCGCCCCCTTTCTCTCCTCTGAAACACAGACACACACACCCTCGCCTCCTCTCGGCAGGCAGGCCACAGCCGAGGCTTCCTGGTTGAGGTGCCACTAGCTCAGCTTGCTGCTACTCCGCTTGCTTGCTTGTTTTAAAAGGACAACACGCAGGCAGCGATTGCATTTCCAAGTCTAATGTGAGGAGTGGGGTTGTTTCTCAGCATGGCACACGCACACAGCAGACAGCCGTTACGTGTGTGTGTGTGTGTGTGTGTGTAAGCTATTACCTGAGCCTTTATGTTATCTCTCATATCCTTCTCTAGTGGAGGTCTGAGAGGCATTAGCATACAACCCTATAGGGAGGCCGCTGTGCCAGACGTGTGTGTATCAGTGAGTGTGTGTGGCAGAGCGTGGCCTGACACCCAACAGGCGCTGTGATAATCTGGGCTGGGAGTGTCAGAATGCCACACTGAGGTGCCTGTCTGTCCCCTGTCATCTCCATGACACTGTGAATAGTACTTATAGTCCCCTCGCTCTTCATGGGAGGGAACTGACACTGTAGTTATGGTGGTTATAGCAGGCCTAGGATTCCCCACTAGCACCACTGGCAAAAAAACTGTGAGGGTGTTTCCAGAATTCTGATTAAACGTTACACGGTGCATTGCCACCGCTTAGTCTTCCCCCTACTTTATTTTCCATGCGGGGCCCAAAGGCGAACAAAGTATTATCCAGGACCTCTACCACCAAAACTGTCAATAGAATCTAAGTTCTCTTAGGCGGGGGGCAACCGAGCCAGGTGACTAGGAGGAGAAACTTTGCCACCGCTTATAGAAGTGGTTGTGCTTTTTCGCCCTTTTCTTTTTTGTTGTTGTAGATAAGTGTATGAAGACTGGGTTCGATAGTGTAATGATTGTTACTGGCTCCAGGGGAGACTTCTGCTAATCACTTAGCAGTTTTTAATTTAACAAGGTCTTGTCCTTCTGTCTCCTGCATTGATCTGATCCTGACGTACGTTTCTTCTGGTTTTTCTCTCCTGCCTACAGAACTTCTGCAGACTGGCTGCTCTCGAGGCCCAGGGATCCTGCCTCAACAACAAGTACTCAGAGGGGTACCCTGGCAGGAGGCAAGACTGTGGATACTGTAGGACTAGGCACTAGTTAAGGTAACAGAACAGTGGTGTAAAGCAGTTTTTTGTTGTTAATTATTTGTGTATTTCACATTTTTGGCAGGCATTATGTTTCTCCCTCTCCATTATTTCCGTCCCCAGACGGTCCACTGCATTTACTACGTAATGAAATGAAATTACTGGGATTGTTAGATTGAATGACTAACAGATGGACAGAATATACTCTGTCCCCTGGTCCCCTCCCACCTCCTACAGACGCACACCCAAACACACACACCTTTTCACCCAATTCCCATGAACATGTCAGGGCAAAAACCAAGCCATAAGGTCGAAGGAATTGACCATAGAGCTCCGAGACAGGATTGTGTGAAAGCACAGATCTGGGGAAGGGTACCAAAACATTTCTGTAGCATTGAAGGTCCCCAAGAACACAGTGGCCTCCATCATTCTTAAATGGAAGAAGTTTGGAACCACCGAGTCTCTCCCTAGAGCTGGCCAACCGGCCAAAGTGAGCAATCAGGGGAGAAGGGCCTTGGTCAGGGAGGTGACCAAGAACCCGATGGTCTCTGACAGAGCTCCAGAGTTCTGTTGAAATAGGAGAAACTTCCAGGAAGACAACCATCTCTGCAGCACTCCACCAATCAGGCCTTTATGGTAGAGTGGCCAGACGGAAGCCACTCAGTAAAAGGCACATGACAGCACGCTTGGAGTTTGCCAAAAAGGCACCTAAAGGATTCTCAGAATATGAGAAACAAGATTCTCTGGTCTGATGAAACCAAGATTGAACTCTTTGGCCTGAATGCTAAGCGTCACGTCTGGAGGAAATCTGTCCCCATAACTACTGTGAAGCATGGTGGTGGCAGCATCCTGCTGTGGAAATGTTTTTCATCAGCAGGGACTGGGAGACTGGTCAGGATCGAGGGGAAAGATGAATGGAGCAAAGTACAAAGAGATCCTTGATGAAAACCTGCTCCAGAGCACTCAGGACCTCAGACTGGGGAGAAAGTTCACCTTCCAACAAGACAATGACCCTAAGCACACAGCCAAGACAACACAGGAGCGGCTTCGGGACAAGTCTCTGAATGTCTTTCAGTGGCCCAGCCAGAGCCCCGACTTGAACCCGATTGAACATCTCTGGAGAGACCTGAAAATAGCTGTGCAGCGACACTCCCCATCCCACCTGACAGCGCTTGAGAGGATCTGCAGAGAAAAATTTGAGAAACTTCCCAAATACAGGTGTGCCAAGCTTGTAGCGTCATACCCAAGGTGCTTCAACAAAATACTGAATACTAACATAAATGTGATATTTAATTTTTTAAATTTTTTTTATAAATTTGCAAACATACATTTTTTTTTTTTTAAATAATACATGTTTTGTAATTTTGGGTATTGTGTGTGTATATAAATGAGGGGGAAAAAAGCATTTTAATCCTTTTTGTTATTTTTATTTTATTTTATTTTTATTTAACCAGGTAGGCCAGTTGAGAACAAGTTCTCAATTACAACTGCGACCTGGCCAAGATAAAGCAAAGCAGTGCGACACAAACAACACAGAGTTACACATGGGATAAACAAACGTACAGTCAATAACACAATAGAAAAGTCTATATACAGTGTGTGCAAATGTAGTAAGATTCGGGAGGTAAGAAAATAAATAGGCCATAGTGGCGTAATAATTACAATTTAGCAATTAAACACTGGAGTGATAGATATGCAGAAGATGAATATGCAAGTAGAGATACTGCGGTGCAAAGGAACAAAAAATAAATTACAATATGGGGATGAGGTAGTTGGGTGGGCTATTTACAGATGGGCTGTGTACAGGTGCAATGATCGGTAAGCTGCTCTGACAGCTGATGCTTAAAGTTAGTGAGGGAGATATAAGACTCCAACCAAGTCATTGGCAGCAGAGAACTGGAAGGAAAGGCGGCCAAAGAAGGAGTTGGCTTTGGGAATAAATAAGGCTGTAACGTAACAAAATGTTTTGTGCAATTAAAATAAGTAATGATTTAATTTAATGTTTACAAATTCGATATGCTCAAATTAAAGCAATTTCCTAAAAGGAACACTCGGATTATAGTGATATTAATATCTTATCTTGAAAACAATGTAAAGCATGTATTGATGGGTGTAATTTAGAGCAAAGAGTTTTGATTTGAAATTGTGTGGGTAACCTCTTGTTGAATTATGAGAGAGAATGTGACAACAGTAATGAATTATTAATGAGGCAGTCTAGACAGCGCAGTTTATGATTAGAGGTAGGCCTAGACAGAGGATGTTTTTGGTGGTTTCAGCCCTGTTCCAGCCCTTTATGTGAATTTAGTCATGTATGCAAATACAACTAGTGTATTAGGCACATACTGTTCTTCATTTTTTTCAAAGTATAACAAAATACCAGATATACAAAAAAAAAGTATACAGGACCAGTCAAAAGTTTGGACACCTAGTCATTCAAGGGTGTTTCCTTATTTTTACATTTTTGTCATTTAGCAGACGCTCTTATCCAGAGCGACTTATAGTAGTGAATGCATACATTTCATACATTTTTTCTCCGTACTGGTCCCCTGTGGGAATTGAACCCACAACCTTGGCGTTGCAAACACCATGCTCTACCAACTGAGCCACGCAGGACCACATTGTAAAATAATAGTGAAGACATCAAAACTATGGAATCATGTAGTAATCAAAAATATATCTATTTATGATTCTTCAAAGTACCAACCCTTTGCCTTGATAACAGCTTTGCACACTCTTGGCATTCTTCTCTTGGCTGCTTTTCCTTCACTCTGTGGTCCAACTCACCCCAAACTATCTAAATTGGGTTGAGATCGGGTCATTGTGGAGGTGAGGTCATCTGATGCAACACTCCATTACTCTCCTTCTTGGTCAAATAGCCCTTACACAGCCTGTAGGTGTGTTGGGTCATTGTCCTGTTGTTAAACAAATGATAGTCCCACAAAATGCAAACCAGATGGGATGGCGTATCACTGCAGAATGCTGTGGTAGCTATGCTGGTTAAGTGTGCCTTGCATTCTAAATAAATCACAGTGTCACCAGCAAAGCACCCGCACACTTTCACACCACCTCCTCCATGCTTCACGGTGGGAACCACACATGCGGAGATCATCCGCTCACCTATTCTGCGTCTCACAAAGACATGGCAGTTGTAACAAAAAATAGCAAATTTGAATGCATCAGACCACAAGACAGATTTCCGCCGGTCTAATGTCCATTGCTTGTGTTTCTTGGCCCAAGCAAGTCTCTTCTTATTATTGGTGTCCTTTGGTAGTGGTTTCTTTGCAGCAATTCGACCACGAAGGCCTGATTCACGCAGTCTCCAGTTGATGTTGAGATGTGTCTGTTACTTAAACTCTGTGAAGCATTTATTTGGGCCGCAATCTGAGGTGCAGTTAACTCTAATGAACTTATCCTCTGCAGCAGAGGTAACTCTGGGTCTTCCTTTCCTGTGGCAGTCCTCATGAGAGCCAGTTTCATCATAGCGCTTGATGGTTTTTGTGACTGCACTTGAAGAAACTTTGAAATTTTCCGGACTGACTGACCATGTCTTAAAGTAATGATGGACTGTCGTTTCTCTTTGTTTATTTGAGCTATTCTTGCCATAATATAGACTTGGTATTTTAACACCCCTACCTTGTCACAACACAACTGATTGGCTCAAATGCATTAATTAAGAAGGACAGAAATTCCACTGTCACGACTTCCTCCGAAGTCGGTCCCTCTCCTTGTTCGGGCGGTGTTCGGCGGTCGACGTCACCAACCTTCTAGCCATCACGGATCCATTTTTCATTTTCCATTGGTTTTGTCTTGTCTTCTTTCACACCTGTTACCAATCCCATCAATTACATGTTGTGTATTTAACCCTCTGTTTCCACTCATGTCCTTGTCGGAGATTGTTTGATTGTATGTTTGTGCAAGTTATGTGTTGGTGCGCGGCGGGTTTTATACCCACTTTGATTAGTTTATATATTTTGTCTTGACTCTGAGCCCGCCTGCCTGACCACTCTGCCTGCCTGCCATCCTGTGCCTTTGCCCCTACTCTGGGTTACCGACCTCTGCCTGACTTGAGCCTGCCTGCCGTCCCGTGCCTTTGCCACTACTCTGGATTACCGACCCCTGCCTGACTTGACCTGTCGTTTGCCTGCCCATTGCTGTATTAAACATTGTTACTTCAACACAGTCTGCGTTTGGGTCTTGCCTGAAACGTGATACTGAGTTAGTGGTAGTCAGTGTATCTTTTACTATCATAGTGTGTTCCATATTTTTTCAAAGGTATTGTCTTGTTAATTTAGATGACATGGACAACGTAAATTAAGAAAATAATATTGTGTATACATTACACTTATTGTAAGTTACATGTTATGTAAATATATACCAAATAACCTAATGTCATGTTGCCTAACACGTTGTTGTTGTTGTCCATCTGCAGTCTGACCCATGGTTATATGTCTGACATGAACAGGATCTCTGCTACCTCTATCTATTTTGAGTCCCTGCCCTACAACCTCAATGCAAGTAGAGACCCTCTCTACCCCCTCCCCAGGTTACTAGGTTTTTTTCTCAATTTGCCTTTCCTCGATTGCTTGTGTCCTCTCTCCTCACCTCCGTCCCTTTGGGGGAGAAGGTCTGAGGGACGGGACCTTGGATCCTTTCCTCCAATATGATTTGAGAAAGATGAATTGAGAGCCCTAATGTAACCCTGTCCAGTGTCCACACTCTCTGATCTATACACCCTCGCACCCTTACTGCTCACATTTCACGTCTGCTATGCTAGTGGGGAACATTCATGGCCTTACTTCTCCTCATCCGTAGTCGCAGTATTACTACTATAAATGCTACTCGTCACTGATATAATATACATTAACAGTAGATATCCTACTCTGCCCTGTTAGATCTATTTTACTGGTTCATATTGGTCAGTGCTGTACTTAGTTCTGTCTCATTGAGCACTTACTGGTTTGAATCTATTCCTGATATTTTCCTGATAACTGTTCTTGTCACGTCCTGACCAGTAAAGGGGCTATTTGTTATTGTAAGTTTGGTCAGGATGTGGCAGGGGGTGTTTGTTTTATGTGTTTCGTTTTTTTTTTGTTAATGTTCTATATTAGTCTATTTCTATGTCTGTGTCTAGTTATTCTATTTCTATGTTTAGTTTATTGGGTTGACCTTCAATTGGAGGCAGCTGTTCCTCGTTGCCTCTAATTGAAGGTCCTATTTAGTAGGGGTGTTTTTTTCATGGGTTTTTGTGGGTAGTTGTTCTATGTGTAGCTGTGTGCCTCACAGGACTGTTTCTTCGTTTTTGTTCAAGTGTTTTGTTTCATTTCTTTAATAAAGAAGAAGATAAGTATACACATTCCCGCTGCGCCTTGGTCCTTTCTTTACGACGACTGTGACAGTTCTTCTGGCCTGTGTAGTGTTCAGGTTAGTGTTTCCCCTATATTTTTATTTACTGCCGGCGGGTCACCGTTGCACATTTTTTGTATATTAATATTTCTGCAGAGATGTGTGAGATTTTGGCAATTAAGCCCTTTCTTTACTTACTCGGAGTCAGATGAACTTATGGATACAATTTTTATGCTTTTGCATGCAGTTGGAAGGAAGTTGCTAACTAGTGTTACTGCAATGACAGGCTGTTCCTGTAGACTTCCAGTCATTGGTAACACTAGCAGTTAGCAATGGCTCGCGAAACTACTTTCAACTTCCTTCAAATTGCACACAGAGACATAAAAATGGTATCCATGAATTAATCTGAGTCTAGATAAGTAGAAAAAAGGCTTAATATCCAAAATCCCACAATATCCCTTTGATATCAGTGACAAGTTACTACTTACATTTGTAGTAAACAGAGCGAGCAGGGGTGCGAATGAGACCCACAGCCACTGCTTGTTCCTCATCTCCCTACAGTGCAGTGGTGCTACCTTTGCCATCTCTGCTGAAAAAAATCTTAGGGGAATCACTGCAGGTGATTAATGTAGTGTGTTGTGCTGATCAAGGCTTTGGTGTGTGTGTCTGCGCTCCAGTGTGTGTGCAAAGTTTGTGTGTGTGTCTATCCGCGTGTGTTGTGATGGGGATGTGATCAATGGTGTGTGTGTCTCCTCTACTCTGCGTGTGTGTCTGTGTGATGGATGAATGGGCAGGCCCCCACTGTAGGAGAGATAATAGGAAATCAACATGCCGGCCGGCAGGGACCACTCTATCCTACTCTCTCACTCACACCACTTTGTCCTATTCTCTCTGTCCTCCATCCTCAAAATGATCTTTACCTTGATGTAGTGAGGGGCGGTGTGTGTGTGTGTGTGTGTGTGTGTGTGTGTGTGTGTGTGTGTGAGAGACACCACCTTAATGGAGTGAGGAGGGATCTAGAGATGGGAGATTATTCCTCTGTCTAAATAAAGCAGGTTTCCCTGTCCCTCTATGGGCTAGGTGGCACCAAATCGTCCCACCTACGTAACAGCCAGTTGAATCCTGTGGCGCGATTTTCAAAACGTTTGAAATGCTATTACTTCAATTTCTCAAACATATGACTATTTTACAGCTATTTAAAGACAAGACTCTCGTTAATCTAACCACACTGTCCGATTTCAAAAAGGCTTTACAACGAAAGCAAAACATTAGATTATGTCAGCAGAGTACCCAGACAGAAATAATCAGACACCCATTTTTCAAGCTAGCATATAATGTCACAAAAACCCAAACCACAGCTAAATGCAGCACTAACCTTTGATGATCTTCATCAGATGACACACCTAGGACATTATGTTATACAATACATGCATGTCTGTTCAATCAAGTTCATATTTATATCAAAAAACAGCTTTTTACATTAGCATGTGACGTTCAGAAAAAGCATACCCCCCGCAAACTTCCGGGGAATTTACTAACAATTTACTAAATTACTCACGATAAACGTTCACAAAAAGCATAACAATTATTTTAAGAATTATAGATACAGAACTCCTCTATGCACTCTATGTCCAATTTTAAAATAGCTTTTCGGATGAAGCACATTTTGCAATATTCTAAGTATTCACGGGCTAGCTATTTAGACACCCGGCAAGTTTAGCCTTCATCAAAATCATATTTCCTATAAGAAAAATGGTCTTACCTTTCCTGTTCTTCGTCAGAATGCACTCCCAGGACTTCTACTTCAATAACAAATGTAGGTTTGGTCCCAAATAATCCATCGTTATATCCAAACAGCGGCGTTTTGTTCGTGCGTTCTAGACACTATCAGAATGGTAAATCACGGTCGCGCGCATGGCGCATAACGTGACAAAAAAATTCTAAATATTCCATTACCGTACTTCGAAGCATGTCAACCGCTGTTTAAAATCAATTTTTATGCAATTTATCTCGTAGAAAAGCGATAATATTCAGACCGGGAATCTGCCTGTCTGTAAACAGAGGGAAAAACCGAAAGGCGGGGGCGGGGCAGGTCACGCGCCTAAGCCTTTGTCCTCTGATAGACCACTTAGCAAAAGCTCTCGTGTGTTTCAGCCAGGGCTTTGAATTACATCATTCAGGTTTTTCCCGGGTTCTGAGACCCTATTGGAGACGTGGGAAGTGTTACGTAACAGAGATCCTGAGTTTTTGGAAGAGATGTCAAAGAAAGCAAATAAATGGTCAAACAGGCCACTTCCTGTAAAGGAATCTCTCAGGTTTTTGGCTGCCAAATGAGTTCTGTTATACTCACATACACCATTCAAACAGTTTTAGAAACTTTAGGGTGTTTTCTATCCATATATAATAAGTATATGCATATTCTAGTTACTGGGTAGGATTAGTAACCAGATTAAATCGGGTACGTTTTTTATCCGGCCATTTAAATACTGCCCCCTAGCCCCAACAGGTTAAGGAATCTCTCAGGTTTTTGGCTGCCAAATGAGTTCTGTTATACTCACATACACCATTCAAACAGTTTTAGAAACTTTAGGGTGTTTTCTATCCATATATAATAAGTATATGCATATTCTAGTTACTGGGTAGGATTAGTAACCAGATTAAATCGGGTACGTTTTTTATCCGGCCATTTAAATACTGCCCCCTAGCCCCAACAGGTTTTAAGGAATCTCTCAGGTTTTTGCCTGCCAAATGAGTTCTGTTATACTCACAGACACCATTCAAACAGTTTTAGAAACTTTAGGGTGTTTTCTATCCATATATAATAAGTATATGCATATTCTAGTTACTGGGTAGGATTAGTAACCAGATTAAATCGGGTACATTTTTTATCCGGCCGTGTAAATACTGCCCCCTAGCCCCAACAGGTTAATCAACTTCTTGATATGCCACACCTGTCAGGTGGATGAATTATCTTTTGAGAGAAATAAGCTTTTTGTGCGTATGGAACATTTCTGGGATATTTTATTTCACCTCATGAAACATATTACGAACACTTTACATGTTGCATTTATATTTTTGTTCAGTATAAGTTTTCCCCTTTCTCTAATCAACATTATTTAATTATTTACTGTTATTGCTGATGTCATCTCACTTCGCTTTAGCATCCGTGGCCTTGTCATTCATGCTATAATATCTTATCTGAATCTGAAAGAGAGAGAGAGAAGACCAAGAAAGAAAGAGCGATGAGATATAGAAGACCGACAGAGAAGACAGAAAGCGCGAGAGAGACAGAGAGGTAGTAAAAGAAAGTGTCTGTACCTTCATAAAGCGAGCATAGTCAATGACGCATGCATAGGCGCTGGTACCTAAAATGATCACCTTGGGCCGGAAGAGACGGGCAGTCACTTCCAGCTGGTTGTAGTCAGTGAGTCATATGGCAGGCTGGTGAGAGGGAGGAAAGGAGAGGGCAAGAGAGATGGAGGGCAAGTGTGAGAGATGGAGGGAAAAAGGGATGAACAAGTACACAAACACCTGTTAGAGACTGAAGCTTTACAGCTAAATGAGGGAGTGAGAAACCTATGCATACAGGCAGAATGCACTGAAAAGGTATACGTTTCTCCATATCGGTCCCATTCAATTCATCAACCCCAAAGCTTTGCACCTACAGCTTCTTAAACAGAATGATCATTACACAAGTGCACCTTGTGCTGGGGACAATAAAAGGCCACTAAAATGTGCAGTTTTGTGACACAACACAATGCCACATGTGTCTCACGTTTTGAGGGAGCGTGCAAATGGCATCCTGACTGCGGGAATGTCCACCAGAGCTGTTGTCAGAGAGTTGAACCCTTTCACACATACTATCACACGGGTTTGATCGTTCTACAGTGGTCCCTGAAGCATACGATCACACCCGTGTGATTAGAACGCTTATTTAGAATGCTTATTTAGAACGACCAGTTTCGAATGACGCAACAATCAGCATTTGAGCTGGCCACACTTTTTTCAGAAACTATTTACATAAACACAGTCCTTACAAAGTTATTTCCAGATTGTGAGCAGTTTATTTTTGGATGCAGTGTTCAGATATTCACAGAAGTATTTATAGCTTAACACAATCATCCAAATCGGAAAAATGTAGACTACAGTTGTCCTAGCGCTAACTGAGGAAAGATTGACGCAACACAAGCGGTCATATTTTCTAACTCTTGGCTGACAAACTACAATATGAATTAGCTAATAGCAATTACTATGTTTAATTAATCACATCACGGGTGAGCTCACCATTTGATCTAAATAATTGAGTAAAACACTTTCTAGAAATCGAAAGTAATCCGACGATGATTAGTTTCAGCGCACAGACATGCTTTTTTTCCTCACAGAAACCAAAGATAATAGAAGACAAGATGAGTTTGGTCTGTTAATAGTATGCATGTTGAAGGGGTGTGTCGTCTACCATCGTTCACATCCCACCATTCACTTCCTGAAGTTCTCAAAAAATTTGTGAACCCTTACCTCATTTTGTTATAACATCTTTGGTCCGACAGAAGATTACGTGAAACCCAGAATGCATTGTATGTCAACAAACATGTCTTCACACATAGCTGGAATTAGCTTAGCTCATCATAATCAGTACAACCTTCAAAAAAGTATTTTACACACAAGATGCCCATTACAATCTATGCAAGAATCGGAATGCATGATTTATCACCGGTAATTGAAAAACATGTGAATAAAACAGTAAATATATTGATAATTACCACACAATACATTTTCTGATAGTGATTTATTGATACAAATGGCACGTGCAGGCAGTCAATCACGTAACCTCTTACTCCCACTCTCAGCCATTCAGTGTTGTTGTTTATGTATGTAGCTAGTGAGCTAAGCTGTAGCATTAGCAATGTCTTTCAAAAGGAGACAACTTCTGGAGATTTTTTTAAAATTCTGACAATGAGTCTGAAAGTCAGGAATCAGATTCTGACCGTGACAGTGAGGAGCTGCCCCCCAACAATTGAGAACCCTGAATCTGGACAGAGGAGCTGGTGGGAGACATAGCAGAGACCAATCGCTATGCCTTGGAGCTACAGGAGAGAGCAGCCAGGAGTGGGGAGGACAACCACAACTAGAGAAATGTATACCTTCCTGGTGACAGTCATTCTCATCGGGATAGTAAAGAAGAACTCCCTAAGAGAATACTGGAGCACAGGTCCTATGTTTGCAGCTCCCTTCTTTGCCACCCTCTTTTCCCAAGACTGCTTCCTAGTTCTGCTGCGATGGCTGCATTTCAACAATGCTACTGCCATCCTAAATGACCCGTCATACAAAATAAGAAATGTCAACAGCTGGCAGTAAAGTGGCATGACAAACAAGACATCCATGTCCTTTCCTTTCTACTATCCATATAGCAACCATGTCGGCCACAGGGAAGGTGGACCACCTGACGGGAGAGAGAAAAATCAAACCAGACTGCGTGCTTGACTATAACCTCAAAATGGGGGCAGTGGAGAAGGCGGACATGATAAACAGCTTTGTGGAATGCACTCAGAAAACAACCAAGTGGTATAAAAATATATTTTTCCAGGGTCGCTTCAAAATACAACAAGCCAATATGTCTCTGACGCAATTAGCATTGTTTTACAGAGCTAATAGTAGAATGTAGCTAGCAACATAAGCACGATTGAATATAACACCATAAAGGTTATGAAAAGAGTAACGCTACCTCACGTGTCCGCGGTTATAAAGAATATACACAACTATATTATGCTCCATACATACAGTGAGCTACAGTGGAACACGACATACAGAAACTATTATAACGTAATGAGGTACTTACTTTGATAGAAACACAGTCTGGATATGAACATGGGTGTCTGTAGTGACGCCTCTAGCACTGAGACACTGTGCCTTAGACAGCTGCGCCACTTGGGAGTCATAAGGCCAGGGTAGCTTCAAAATACAACACATGCTAATACTTCTCTGACGCAATTAGCATTGTTTTCCAGAGCTAATAGAATGTAGCTAGCTACCTAAGCATTGAGTATAACACCATAAAGGTTATGAAATGAGTAACGTTACCTCGCGTGTCTGCGGTTATAAGGAATATACACAAAAATATTATGCTACAGTAGAAACGACAACACGACATGCAGAAACTATTATAACGTAATAAGGCACTTACTTTGATAGAAACGCACACATTTCCAAAGTTATTATTGGTAACGAAAACAACTATGACTTTGATGCAGGCAAGAGACGGAAAATGTGAACACGTGTGTGCAGGACGGGAGATGAGCAAATGTCTGCAGAACTGCACAAACAATTGGGAAGTGTTTGGGGAATGTTTCCGGGTCAGAAAGGTCAAAAAAATTAATTGGTCCGCAAAAGTAAAATGACTACTTTTATGTGAATGAATGAGGCAGAACACACCACAATTCAAACTTTTCTTAGAAAATAAACTTGCTAGAAAATAATTTGAAATTGACAAGTTGAAACAGCCTATAAATAAAAACAGGTTGCATGCTTTGGTTTGAGGGCAGCGCGGATTAAATGTACTGTTGCGTAATGATCACATTCTGGAATAGAGAGAACGTTCTAACATCACGTGCATAAAAAACTCACGCGGGGGCGACCGTTAGAGATATTTGGAACTCATGCACGAAAGGGTTAATGTTAATTCCTCTACCATAAGCCACCTCCAACGTTGTTTTAGAGAATTTGGCAGTATAAATCGTGTTAACTGCTAATGCTAATCGCTAGTTAGCTGGCTAACGTTAGCTAGTTTGCTAAATGTACTAATAGTCAGAACAAACGCAGCCAACTAATACAGCCTGGTACCAGTGCTGGTGTATGCCTAGATAAGCACGTTTTTTTCAGTGGATTGAATGGTATAACACAATCAGAAAGAAGAAAGCCACATTTGAAATCCCTTATTTGTGTTGCCTCCCTAGAGTCATGAACTACTATAATTTAGAAATGTTATTTAATCAAAAACATAAAATACCATCAATTACCATCATACCATTAAACATTTTTAATGATCTGTTTTGTTTTGATCTGTTTTGGCCATATCGCCCAGCCCTATACTTTGCAACCATACAGTAGTATTGGGGTCAGAATTGCATAGAAATTGTAACCAAATATTTATTGGGATATTTCTATTGCTGAATTTGGATTTGATAGCATAAAATGCTCTCCGTTTGGGGAAAAAGCCAATTTGACATTTGTTCAGGGTATTTTGTCTATTAAGGTAAGAATTATGTTATTGTTCATTAAGCTGCAAAATCTTCCCCATATTACTGCACACACAGATGCCTAGCGGTTAAGAGTGTTGGGCCAGCCTCCCGGGTGGCGCATTGGTCTAAGGCACTTCATCGCAGTGCTAGCTTTGCCACCAGAGATTCTGGGTTCGAGCCCAGGCTCTGTCGCAGCTGGCCACGACCGGGAGGCCCATGGGGCGGCGGCACAATTGGCCCAGCGTCGTCTGGGTTAGGGGGGGTTTGGCCGGCAGGGATATCCTTGTCTCATCACGCACTAGTGACTCCTGTGTCAGGCCGGGCGCAGTGCACGCTGACCAGGTCGCCAGGTGTACGGTGTTTCCTCCGACACATTGGTGCGGCTGGCTTCCGGGTTGGATGTGCATTGTCAAGAAGCAGTGTGGCTTGGTTGGGTTGTGTTTCGGAGGACGCATGGCTCTTGACCTTCACCTCTCCCAAGTCCATACGGGAGTTGTAGCAATGAGACAAGACTGTAAATACTCCCAATTGGATACCTTGAAAAAAAGGGGTAAAAGAAGAAAATAAAAAGTGTTGGGCCAGTAACTGAAAGGTTGTTGGTTCAAATCCCTGAGCCTCCAAGATGGAAAAATCTGTTGTTCTGTCCCCTAAAGGCAGAAAACCCCTAACAACAACAGCTGCTCCCTGGGTGCTGATGACGTGGACGTCAATTAAGGCAGTCCCTCGCACCTCTCTGATTCAAAGGGACTGGGTTAAATGCAAAGAATAATTTCAGTTGAATGCATTCAGTTGTGCAACTGACATTCCCTCTGTAGTTATTAGTGTCAAATTTGGCTCCTTTTTTGTAGATGGGTGTTATTAGACCTTTGTTCCAGAGTCCAGGGAAGCATCAAGTTTCCATTATTAAGTTAAATCATTTAAGCAGTCCACCAGCTTAGGGATGCTCAGTCTCAGTCTTCTTTAATTTTTACGTTTTCATTTTATCTTTTATTTCATTCGTTCTCATGGAGAAGTCTAGAGGATTCTGCTTAAGCTTATTTGTTATTTCTAAATCCTCTAGTTTCTGTTTATCTCAGAGGGGTTTAGATTCTTTATTTCAAATTGATTGTAAAGGTTTTCAAAGTACTTTCTCCAGATTGTTCCATGTTGAATAGCTAATTGTTTTATTGTTATTAATGTTTTTGTATAATTCCCAGAATGAGTTTTGATCAATAGTTTGTCTTTCAAATGCTATTCTTTGTCTGTGTTTCTGCGGTTCCGGATTTTTTTTCTCCGTAGATAATGATAGAGATTTCAGAGCATGTTAAGGATCCGCTACAGCTTCTCCATCCGAGACCGCATCCTTTCAGCTGCTGCTCACTCACTCAGTGATTCTGCTGCCACTTGCATGAAAGACAGTTTGAAGAAACATATTTGTCTATTGTAACCGTAATCTATAGCAAACATAAGCACGCACAACACAACAGGCAGTCTAGCAATTTCATGTTGTGTTTTCAGGAGGTGAGTTAACCTACATGCAGAATTTTGGCAAGCTACATGTACGTAGCATATCAAACAAGCAAGACACAGACAGGGTGTCAATAGCGATTTAATGTGCAAACATTGGCTATTGGGAGGTAAAGATATTTTTTTAGCAACTCTGGCTATATGACAGTATAGAGGTTACATCCCACAAAACACTTATATTTTTGCCCTCCTGCTTGTGTTTCGGCAAAATCCATTACAACAGACAGAGAAGGTTGTAGCCTTCATAATATACACTGAATAAAAATATAAACGCAACATGTAAAGTGTTGGTCCTGTGTTTCATGAGGTGAATGTTTTGTTGTTGCACACAACACAATGCCCCACAGATGTCTCAAGTTTTAAAAAGAGTGAGCAGAGTTCCTCTGTGGAGATGGGAGAAACTTCAGAAGGACAATCTCTGCAGTACTCCACTAGTCAGGCCTTTATGGTAGTGGCCAGACAGAAGCAACTCCTCAGTAAAAGGCAAATGACAGCCCGTCACCTAAAGACTCTTTGGCCTGAATGCCAAGCGTCACGTTTGGTACCCCCTCCCCGGCGCGTTCAGCTCCAGCCGCAGGATACCAACCAAAGGGATGATCCGGGGATCAGGAGAGGACCGGTCACCCCTGCTGATGTGCAGGAACCTGTCGCCGGCTGGGTGTGCAGGAACCTGACAGACCGGCTGAGGCAGGGGAACCTGTAGCAGCTCCCGGACCCGACGTCATTCCCACCAAAAACAAAAAACACTCCCTGATGCTTCCCTTAGGTGAGGCGTTATTCTGTAACGTGTGAGCTGAGAGTCGGGAAGCAAGTTCAGGGAGTGAGTGTTTTAATAAATAAACTCAATTGTAATGAACATGATGGGAGACAGAGAGCTGGTTTCAAGCACAGAGCGCAGCAGGTGTTTATTGTAAAGGACCACAGGAGGAGGCAGGTGGCTAGGTCCAGGGGCAGAAAGAAGGTCACTGAACTAAATAGTGTGTGATAATGACATACAGGTGTGTGAACAGGTGATCAGAATTCAGGTGATTGGGATCTGGAAAGTGAGCTGCGTTCAGGGGATCTATGTGTTTGAGGGTGTGAGTTGGAAGCAGACGTTACAGTATGCCCCCCCCCCCCCCCCACGCGCGGCTCTTGACAGCCTAGGAAGCTGAGCAGGGTGCCTCGGTCAGGATGGTTTCGGTGGAAAGCCAGGATCATGGCTGGGTTGAGGATGCGACCACCCAGGTGCTTGGAGTCAAGGAGGGCTTGGACGGAATAAGCCAGTGCACCGCCAAAGTCAAACAGAGAGGGTGCGCCACTGGAGGATGGAGAGGGCTGTACCCCACAGGCTTGAGAAGGGACACATGGAAGGATGAGGAGATCCAGTAATGGCGGGGAAACTGGAGACGGTAGGTGACAGGATTGATGCGGTGTGTTATTTTGAAGGGACCAATGAACCGGGGACTGAACTTTTTGCAGGGGTCACGAAGCCGGATGTCCCGGGTAGAGAGCAACACATGTTGCCCAGGGTGGAAGAGTGGAGTAGGTCGGCGATGCTGTTCAGCGAACCGTTTCTGCGAGAGGGAAGCTTGATGTAGGTGCCGATGTGCGGTCTCCCAAAACTGATTACTCCGTCGAAACCACTCATCGACGGCAGGCACAGTTCTGGGCTCTGTCTCCCACCAAAGCACCAGGGAGTTCTGTGTGTATTCGGGTCAGGCTAGATAGCAACTTCACATGTGTGGTAGGTGGGTGCAGTGTTGGCAAAGGTACTTCCCTATTTCCTGATTCAGGTGTCCCGTCTGCCCATTGGTTTGGGGATGGTATCCAGAGGATAGGCTGATGGAGACCCCCAGTCGGTCGCAGAACGCTCGCCACACCCTGTAGAATAACTGGCTTCCCTGATCTGACCTTGTGTCATCCAGGATCCCATACAGACTAAACACCTGTTGGAACATTCAATCGGCCAATTCCATGGCATTAGGTAGATGCGGAAGGGGGATGAGTTGGCACATCTTGGAGAACCGGTCCACTACCACTAAAATAGTAGTGAAGCCCGAAGAGTCTGGCAGATCAGTGAGAAAATCCATGGCGATGTGGGACCATGGTCTTTGTGGTGTAGGTAAAAGCTTGAGCTTATCGGTAGTTGGCGAGGGCTCTTTGCCCATGCACAGACGGGACAGGAAAGAACGTAATCTCGGATGTCTGCTGTTAGGGATGACCACCAGAACTTTCGTGTCAGTAGCTCCGTGGTCCGGGTGATCCCGGGATGGCCAGAACTCAGCGAGTTATGGCACCACTGCATTAGTTGGGGTCTGACGGACGCCGGAACGTAGGTCTTGCCTGCAGGGGTGTTCGGGAGGTGCTGGGTCGTGGTGTAGGGCCTCTTGGACGGCTGATTGGATTTCCCACTGTATGGGTCCCACGACACAAGATGGAGGCAGGACTGGCTCGGGAGCTGGGTTAGAGGAAGGGGAGTCAAAAAGACGGAATAAGGAATCAGCCTTCACATTTTCCTTGCCAGGCAGATAGGTAACAGTAAAATTGAATCTGGTGAAAAAGCGAGCCTGTCTGTGGTTGAGCCTCTTAGCACTTCTTAACTACTCCAAATTGCGGTGGTCGGTAAGGATAAGGAATGGGTGATGAGCTCCCTCCAACCAGTGGCGCCACTCTTCGATAGCCAGCTTAATGGCGAGGAGCTCTCGGTTCCCAACATCATAGTTCCTCCCAGCGGGTGACAGTTTCTTGGAAAAGAAGCCACATGGGTGTAATTTGGCAGGTGTCCCTAACTGCTGAGAGAGAACCGCTCCTATGCCGACCTTGGATGCATCAACCCCCATAACAAAAGGAAGGATAGGATCTGGCTGCCTAAGGATGGGCGCAGAGGTTTTTGCCTTCGTCCATGTTAACCCCTGCTGGTGTCAACACGAAACATAGGAAGGTTACCGTAGTAACGTGAAAGGCTCTCTTCTCAGCCTTGACATAAATATGGTGGTCCTGTAGCCGTTGGAGGACCTGTTGCATGTGCTGTGCGTGTTCTGCAATGGAGTGAGAGTAGATCAAGATTTCGTCAATGTACACGATGAGGAACTGGTTGATCATGTCCTGGAAAACTTTATGAAGGACTGGAAGACTGCGGGAGCATTGGTGAGACCGTAGGACATAACCAGGTATTCGTAGTGACCCCTAGCGGTGATGAACGCTGTCTTCCACTCATCCCCACTTCGGATACAGACCAGGTTGTAAGCACTACGCAGGTCCAGTTTGGAGTAGATGGTAGCCTGTCCAACTTGTTCTAGTGCAGCCGGAATCAGAAGAAGAGGGAAGCGATTCTTGATGGTAAGGTCATTGAGGGGTCGGTAATCTATGCAGGGAAGGAAACTACCATCGTTTTTTTTCACAAAAAAGAAACTGGATGCAGCCGAAGACATGGATGGACGGATGAATCCCATGTCGAGGGCCTCTTCTATATAAGTGTCCATAGCCTCATTCTCTGGAATGGACAAGAGGTAGATCCGATCCTTAGAGGGCGATGCCCCAGGAAGGAGGTCAATCGTGCAGTCCTCCAGACTTGAGGGGGCAGAATGGACGCCTTTTTCTTGCTGAAGATACTCTGGAACTGGGCATATACAGGTGGGATGTAGGTTGGAATGGCAGACTCAGATCCTTCTATAGACGTGGCTCGACAGGGTAGATTGAAGCAGTTCTTAACCTCTCTGGCGCAGGTGGGACGAATTCGTCCTACATAACACCTACATAACAGCCACTTGAATCCAGTGGCGCGATTTTTGAAACGTTTGAAATACTATTACTTCAATTTCTCAAACATATGACTATTTTACAGCTATTTAAAGACAAGACTCTCGTTAATCTAACCACACTGTCCGATTTCAAAAAGGCTTTACAACGAAAGCAAAACATTAGATTATGTCAGGAGAGTGCCCAGCCAGAAATAATCAGACACCCATTTTTCAAGCTAGCATATAATGTCACAAAAACCCAAACCACAGCTAAATGCAGCACTAACCTTTTATGATCTTCATCAGATGACACACCTAGGACATTATGTTATACAATACATGCATGTCGGTTCAATCAAGTTCATATTTATATCAAAAACCAGCTTTTTACATTAGCATGTGACGTTCAGAAAAAGCATACCCCCCGCAAACTTCCGGGGAATTTACTAACAGTTTGCTAAATTACTCACGATAAACGTTCACAAAAAGCATAACAATTATTTTAAGAATTATAGATACATTACTCCTCTATGCACTCGATATGTCCGATTTTAAAATAGCTTTTCAGATGAAGCACATTTTGCAATATTCTAAGTACATAGCCCAGCCATCACGGGCTAGCTATTTAGACACCCGGCAAGATTAGCCTTCACCAAAATCATATTTCCTATAAGAAAAATGGTCTTACCTTTCCTGTTCTTTGTCAGAATGCACTCCCAGGACTTCTACTTCAATAACAAATGTATGTTTGGTCCCAAATAATCCATCGTTATGTTCCATCAGCGACGTTTTGTTCTTGCGTTCTAGACACTATCAGAATTGTAAATCACGGTCGTGCGCATGGCGCAGAACGTGACAAAAAATTTTATGCAATTTATCTTGTAGAAAAGCGATAATATTCCGACCGGGAATCTGCAATAAGCTAAACAGCCGAATGAAAATACTCCACGGGGGCGAATCGCGCACGCGCCTAGTTCTATTGTCACCTAATGGGACACTTGGAAAAGGCGATAATGTGTTTCAGCCTGAGGCTGCCTCGTCATCGTTCAGGTTTTTCCCGGGTTCTGAGAGCCTATTGGAGCCCTAGGAATTGTCACGTTACAGCTAAGATCCTTACTCTTCAAGAAACAGAGGCAAGAAGAACGACTCCTTGTCAGACAGGCCACTTCCTGCATGAAACCTTCTCAGATTTTTGCCTGCCATAGGAGTTCTGTTATACTCACAGACACCATTCAAACAGTTTTAGAAACTTTAGGGTGTTTTCTATCCAAACCTGAACAAGAATATGCATATTCTAGCTTCTGAGTTGGTGTAGGAGGCAGTTAAAAATGGGCACATATTTTTTCAAATTCTCAATACTGCCCCCTAGCCCCAACAGGTTAAAACAGGCGGGAGCCCATGACAGCAGTTCCCCTTGTCACCAGAAGATGGCAGGGTCATGAAGGCTTAACCAGGGGTGACTGGGGATGAGGGGTTCTTTAGGCGAAGACAACACCATTAACTGAATGACCTCAGAGTGAAGGAGGCCAATCTGAAAGGTGACACTTTCGGTCATGTGAGTCACAAGACCAGTTCTGAGAGGTTGTCTAGTTCAGCGCATTAATCCTAAAGGGGAATTAACAGGGATTTGTTTGACTCTTAACTGTTGTGCCAGTTGTTCGTCAATGAAATTACCTGTGGCCCCCGAGTCCACTAAACTGAGTGACCCCATTAGCAGAAGAAGAGCCGGGATACCAAACTGCCTTTTGGTAATATTCAAAAACGTAGAGGTGCTAACCCCGGCGGTGATGGAGTCCAGGTGAGTCTGATGACATGCAGGTGTGCTTAACGATGGTGACAGGTGTGCGCCATAATGAGCAGCCTGGTGACCTAGAGGCCGGAGAGGGAGCACACGTGACAGCTGCCCTATACATAGACTTGAAATCACTGGCCAATTTATAATTGGAACACTAGTTGCAAAATATGAAAACATTATTAAAGTATTACTCATCTTATGTATATACTGTATTCTGTCCTATTCTACGGTATCTTAGTCTATGCCGCTCTGACATTGCTCATCCAAGTATTTATATATTCTTAATTCCATTCCTTTACTTTAGATTTGTGTGTATTGTTAGATATTACAAACCAGATGGGATGGTGTATCATTGCAGAATGCTGTGGTAGCCATGCTGGTTAAGTGTGCCTAGAATTCTAAATAAATCACTGACAGTGTCACCAGCAAATCACCCACACATTTTCACACCTCCTCCTCCATACATCTACTCTGCGTTCATCTACTCTGCGTCTCACAAAGACACAGCGGTTAGAACCAAAAATCACAAATTTGAACTCATCAGACCAAGGACATGTTTCACCGGTCTAACGTCCATTGCTTGTGTTTCTTGGCCCAAGCAAGTCTCTTCTAGTTATTGGTGTCCTTTGGCAGTGGTTTCTTTGCAGCAATTTGACCATGAAGGCCTGATTCACGCAGTGTCCTCTGAACAGTTGATGTTGAGCTATAAAGTTGTGCAGTTGATGTTGAGCTATAAAGTCGTGCTATAAATTCTCAGACAACCCAAAGATTCCTTGTTGCCCTTCCAGACTCCCTCTGCCTACCCAAGGACGTCAGAAGACAAAAATCAGTTAACCACCTAACTGAGGAACTCAATTTAAGTTTGCTTAATATCCTAGATGCAGTTGCACCCCTAAAAACTAAAAACTTTTGTCATAAGAAACTAGCTCCCTGGTATACTGAAAATACACGAGGTCTGAATCAAGCTCCCAGAAAATTGGAACGGAAATGGCGCCACACCAAACTGGAAGTCTTCAGACTACCTTGGAAAGACAGTACCGTGCAGTATCGAAGAGCCCTCACTGCTGCTCGATCATCCAATTTTTCCAACTTAATTGAGGAAAATAAGAACAATCCGAAATATCTTTTTGATTCTGTCGCAATGCTAACTAAAAAGCAGCATTCCCCAAGAGAGGATGGCTTTCACTTCAGTAATAAATTCCTGAACTTCTTTGAGGAAAAGATCATGATCATTAGAAAGCAAATTACGGACTCCTCTTTAAATCTGCGTATTCCTCCAAAGCTCCATTGTCCTGAGTCTGCACAACTTTGCCAGGACCTAGGATCAAGGGAGACACTCAAGTGTTTTAGTACTATATCTCTTGACACAATGATGAAAATGATCATGGCCTCTAAACCTTCTAGCTGCATACTGGACCCTATTCCAACTAAACTACTGAAAGAGCTGCTTCCTGTGCTTGGCCCTCCTATGTTGAACATAATAAACGGCTCTCTATCCACCGGATGTGTACCAAACTCACTAAAAGTGGCAGTAATAAAGCCTCTCTTGAAAATGCCAAACCTTGACTCAGAAAAAACTATCGGCCTAAATCAAATCTTCCATTTGTCTCAAAAATGCTAGAAAAAGCTGTTGTGCAGCAACTCACTGCCTTCCTGAAGACAAACAATGTTTATGAAATGTTTCAGTCTGGTTTTAGACCCCATCATAGCACTGAGACTGCACTTGTGAAGGTGGTAAATGACCTTTTAATGGCGTCAGACCGAGGCTCTGCATCTGTCCTCGTACTCCTAGACCTTAGTGCTGCTTTTGATACCATCAATCACCACATTCTTTTGGAGAGATTGGAAACCCAAATTGGTCTACACGGACAAGTTCTGGCCTGGTTTAGGTCATATGATTGAGTGTAGTCTGGCCCAGGAGTGTGAAGGTGAACGGAAAGGCTCTGGAGCAACGAACCGCCCTTGCTGTCTCTGCCTGGCCGGTTCCCCAGTCTCCACTGGGATTCTCTGCCTCTAACCCTATTACAGGGGCTGAGTCACTGGCTTACTGGTGCTCTTCCATCCTGTCCCTAGGAGGGGTGCGTCACTTGAGTGGGTTGAGTCACTGACGTGGTCTTCCTGTCTGGGTTGGCGCCCCTTTGGGTTGTGCTGTGGCGAAGATCTTTGTGGGCTATACTCGGCCTTGTCTCAGGATGGTAAGTTGGTGGTTGAAGTTTTCCCTCTAGTGGTGTGGGGGCTGTGCTTTGGCAAAGTGGGTGGGGTTATATCCTGCCTGTTTGGCCCTGTCCGGGGGTATCATCGGATGGCGCCACAGTGTCGCCTGACCCCTCCTGTCTCAGCCTCCAGTGTTTATGCTGCAATAGTTTATGTGTCGGGGGGCTAGGGTCAGTCTGTTATATCTGGAGTATTTCTCCTGTCTTATCCGGTATCCTGTGTGAATTTAAGTATTCTCTCTCGCTCTCTCTCTCTCTCTCTCGCTCTCTCTCGCTCTCTCTGAGGACCTGAGCCCTAGGACCATGCCTCAGGACTACCTGGCATGATGACGCCTTGCTGTCCACCTGGCCATGCTGCTGCTCCAGTTTCAACTGTTCTGCCTGCGGCTATGGAACCCTGACCTGTTCACCGGACGTGCTACCTGTCCCAGACCTGCTGTTTTCAACTCTCTAGAGACAGCAGGAGCGGTAGAGATACTCTCAATGATCGGCTATGAAAAGCCAACTGACATTTACTCTTGAGGTGCTGACTTGTTGCACCCTTGACAACTACGATGATTATTATTATTTGACCATGCTGGTCATTTATGAACATTTGAACATCTTGGCCATGTTCTGTTATAATCTCCACCCAGCACAGCCAGAAGAGGACTGGCCACCCCTCATAGCCTGGTTCCTCTCTAGGTTTCTTCCTAGGTTTTGGCCTTTCTACAGAGTTTTTCCTAGTCACCGTGCTTCTACACCTGCATTGCTTGCTGTTTTGGGTTTTAGGCTGGGTTTCTGTACAGCACTTTGAGATATCAGCTGATGTAAGAAGGGCTATATAAATACATTTGATTTGATTTGAGATGTCTGTTTAACTCCGTGAAGCAATTATTTGGGCTGCAATCTGAGGTGCAGTTAACTCTAATGTACTTATTCTCTGCAGCAGGTCTTCCTTTCCTGTGGTGGTCAGCCAGTTTCATCATAGCGCTTGATTGTTTTTGCGACTGCACTTGAAGAAACTTTAAAAGTCCTTGACATTTTCCAGATTGACTGATGTGTTCAAGTGATGGACTGCCGTTTCTCTTTGCTTATTTCAGCTGTTCTTTCCATAATATGGACTTGGTCTTTTACCAAATAGGGCTATCTTCTGTATACCACCCCAACCTTGTGACATTTTCCGCATGATTTCATATGTTATTTCATAGTTGTGATGTCTTCACTATTATTCTGCAACGTAGAAAGTAGTAAAAATAAAGAAAAACCCTGGAATGAGTAGGTGTGTTCAAACTTTTGACTGGTACTGTATATTTTTGGAATGTTCGTTCAAATCGCTGTCAAGTTTTCATTTCAGCTTCATTGAAATATGAAGCAGAGATATGGGCTACATAATGTCGATCAAATTGGTTGAGGGTTAGTAAAGTATAGCTAGAGTAAAGAGAGAAATGTGAATGTGTGTAAAATAACACACGAGCACGAACATGATTAATCTCCATAGTTTTGAGAAAGAAGTTTCCAGCAGGGTTTGTATGCTTTCAGTGCATGTGAATAGTAAAGGTGCAATTCCTTGTTTGGCTCTCTGTGTTCTTTGTTGGAGAGCGTTTGTATAACTTTTCTGGAGGATATATATTCTTGGTCAGACCACACAGATTTCTTTGTTTATTTATGTTATTGTGTATCATAAGTTTTGAAATTGAGGCCAATATTTCAAACACATTATTGATGAATTTGGTTGCTGATTTAGGTTAGGTTGTAAATGAGTGATTTAACATGGCAACTACAGTAAAACTTCAATTAATAGCCTGGGCGTTTATTTGCTTAAATCACTGAACACAACAGGCCCTTATTAGAGATAGGCATCTATTTCCTTAGAGTGACTGCCCTTATTTTTTTTATTTAACCTTTATTTAACTAGGCAAGCCAGTTAAAAACAAATTCTTATTTACAATGACGGCCTACCAGGGAACTGCCTTGTTCAGGGGCAGCAACTATTCCTTTTGAAAACCGATCTGAGTCAAACATTTATTCTATTGTCAACATTTACTACAAAGTGTAAATAGGAATATTTTTGTCAGTCAGTCTTGTCTAAAATGGAGTTTGGAACCTCAGTGCGTCACAATGAGTAAATGAAGGTTGGGTTTGTTTACAATTATCAACAAATTATGCCCCTCCGCCCACCTTGCTTCCCTTTATTTAATGGGGCTCCGTTGTTTCATTGCCCTGAACCAAAGCATTCAAAAGGATCAAGGCCGTTTAAGACTGAAAAGCCATATACGGATCAGTGTTGCCAACTTAGCAACTTCGTCACTATATTTAGCGAGTATTCAGACACCTCTAGCGACACATTTTCAAAAAATCGACTATTTACAAATCTAATGATTTTTTCTGGTGTTATTGGAGACTTTTGGAGACTCTGACGTGAAAGCACGTATCGTTCTTACTCTTCTCAACGAGCAGCGGGTGCTGCCGTGGGCCCCACCCCAGTCCCAAAGCACTCACAGGCAGCCCAGTCCTCACGCAGCAGTCCCTCCCAGCTGCAGTCAGAGCAGGAGATGTTCACCCCTCCGCGTCCAGACTGCAAATGAATCACACATGCGGGATGCCGCCGCTGGCTGATCCCGCCCTGGCTTACATTCATGGCGGGTTGTAAATGTAGAAAAACTAAACAAAAAAATAAAAAATAAAATAAAAAACTAAGTAACTCCGCCAGAGTGTCTCTTTAGGGTCACTTTTGCCGGTCCCAAGCCCGGATAAAGGAGGAGGGTTGGAATTGTGACATAAAAAAAACAAGAATCGACAGAAGAAAGTTAATTTGTAGTTCTAAACATATTTAAGGTGTTTTTTACTCACTTTTTGTCTCTCCCACGATGTTATTCCTCTCCTACAGCGTCCATCACAATTACATGCACATGGCCAATTATGCACATTATGTCATCACACGTCATTTAGAGACTTCTAGCAACTTTTAGGACAGCCAATAGCTACTTTCCTTACTGAGGAGTTGGCAACACTGATACGGATTGACCAAGCAATGCATGCTTCCAGCTAGGTTGAAGATGGGTATATTTTGAACCTAGGCTTCAAGCAGGATGCTGTAAATTATGGCTTGCATGCCCTGCCGAAGGAATAGGTTGATCCCCAGTGGTGGTAAGTATAGATCATACTGTAGACTGCTGGTTATGTATATTGTCATAATCATTATCACTAGCTAGTTGGCTAACGTTAGCCTACCTCAATACAACTTGAATTTGCCTTGGAAACACAATAACACTTCAAAAGAAGGCAAATGATTGTGACTTTAGCCAGCTAACAAAGATTGAGGGGACCACCATATTTTAGCTAGTTAACATTAGCATTGCTAGCTATTTTTGACGAACTTTGCTAGTAACAGTAACATCTCTAAAGTAATTTTGATAACATCATAATGTGGCAAAGTTGTTTCCTACTAATTATTTGCCTACTTTAGCAATGCCATCGTATTTCCATGCCACTCTAAGTTAATGTAATTTAGACAACAGTCACATTAGCCTCCAAGGTGCAAGCCATGTCTATGGCACAATTAAATATTGGTTGCCACTATGGTGGTACTAGCTAACTCATGTCTGACTAGAACAATGTACTAACTAGTAGCAACAAACTCAAACCAATCAAGGGCCATATCAAAACATGTTAGTTGTTTGCATAGTGTAGCGGCGTCACCGGCCTGACTAATCCAATATGGAGCTAGTCAGTCTACATCTGTAAAGCATATAATTAGCTTCCAAATGAGATTACATTATTTCTCAAGCTATGTTTATACTTGGAGGGATGATGACAATCGTTTACCTGTTTTTTTTCTGTTAGACAAAATGAATAGTTGGGTGCCAGACTGATCCCCTGGTCATGGACAGATTCCAGGACCTACCCGAAGGAGCAAAGGCTATTTTCACAATTTGGCAAGCAAGGCCTCAGAATAAAAGTGTGTCATGTGACACAAGTACCCTTGTGACACCACCTCCATTGTTACCGGAGTCTCCCCCGACTCCTATAAAAAGGACACGCCACCATGAGGCCTCTGATAGTGACCCGAGACACTGTCCTGATGACACAGACGGCTTCAGCGACGGGTAATATGTGGTATGTGAAAGTTGTATAAAACAACCCCTGGCTTGATACAATAGTAGGCTAATTCCCCAGCCAAGCAGATACTGTACAAGTAGTAGTCATTTTGGTTGTGAAGTGCATTAGCAAAAAGCTTTGTCCGTTCTTTATAACAAAATGTAATGGACCAATTAGGCTGTCTATTATAGCACCCTAGGTCTGTGTGGAAAGCGGCATGGAGAGAGAGCGAGAGCAGAGAGGGAGGACTCAAGTAGCAGTGTAAAGTATAAAAATGGGCGTTACACACAGCATATCACATTTAACAAGCCAAACATTCAAATAAAGAAGGTAAAGTAAAAACCCAAACCGTTCTGTGCAGCAATACTGGTATATAGTAAAATACGGTATACTGCCCAGCCCTAGGATCAGGGAACTCCTGCTGTATAGGGGACAACACACTGGAGTGTTTGACCACTGACATGTTTGCCAAGGTAGCCCTGTTAACACCAGACAAAATGCCGATAGGCACAGTATCTGTATCGGCTGGGAATGAAAGATGAAAGGAGCACATTGTTAATATTAGCAGAGCACTGCTTCTATGGTATTATGTAAAGGTTGTTTATTTTACATGGACCTTTTACTTCATTTGAATGTTATCAAAGCACTTACTTGAGAATATCTTGTTACTTGTTAATGTTACTCATTGTGTATTTATTCCTCATGTTGTAATTTTTATATTTTTCTCTCCATTGTTGGGTAAGTAAGCATTTCACAGTTAATCTACACTTGTTGTTTATGATGCATGTGTCATAACATTTTATTTGATTTTTGAAAATGTAACTACATAAATTCAGCAATTGCATTCTTGTCATATTACTCAGTAGGCTAATGACCTATTAAAAGCTTCCTCCGGCATTTCACCATACATCTGCCGATAGTTACTAATCTCAACCTGCAGGAGGTTTGTTTGTTGTGATTGACAGTTGTCGGCAAGGTTCTGACGGATGGGTGTGTCTTGGTGGCAAGGATACACCCAAGAAACACCCATATCAAACCACACTTTCAACCCATCTTGCTTTTGGCTTCTTTCATGGCCGCCAGCATTTCTTGAAGAGCAAGCCAAAAAACAAGGTCAAATCAGCGGGTGCAGTCCCCCTTAAATGCACACAGCTTTTGCTCATTTGCATAGTTTTAATTGTTTAATTCCAGAGTTCACTTCCAGCATTTTAAGAAATTGCTATTTACATACTGTCACCTTTCTTTTGTCTTAGTATGCCCCCCAACAATAAAAAAACGACTTTTCCTTGACAATTATTCTTCACTTTGACTGTGCATTTGGCAGTTATTACTTTAGCCAATTTTTAGGGTTCTATACTCCCGAAGTTGACAATTTTTGTTGTTACCAGTTAGCTAGCAGTTCTTAGCTGTTATCCGTCAAAGCAGATTCTTACTGGCGATTAAAAACGGATGATTGACAATTTGAGTCATTACTGAATTATTTAATGTAATGAATCAAACAAACCTCAAACAATTCATGGTAATTCATGATAACTTCGTAAACAATTCATTTACACCCAGCATTTATTTGAAACTGCTGATTATTTGCTGAAATGTGTGCCGTTGCTATTTGAGACTGCATTTAATTGAAGTTTTACAGTTATTTTAGGATTATCCATGTTCAATTTGAATTCCTTCATTTTGGTTTGTCCATTTAATGTTTGGTTTTAGTGAATATAGTTTTATACAGGTAGGATGCTTGCTGATTGTTTGTCAGACCCTTGACGGTATAGCACCCTTTGGGAGTGGTCAGACAAAGGAATTGATTGATTTAGGAGGTATGTCTGTGATGGCGAAGTCCACCACACTACATCCTAAAGCTGAGCAGTATGTAAATCTCCTGAGAGAATCTAGTGCCATTCACTATGTAGAAACCCAAGACTTTACAGAGGTGCACCACTGGCTTCCGACTTGTTGACTACACTGTTACTATTGTTTCTGTTAGTTGTATTTTAGGTGGGATATAGTTTGGTGTTTCGCTCCCTTTCTCCTCTTACTCTTTCTGTCTCTTACACATTTTCTACTCTTTCCCCCCCTGCAGTCTCTCCACTATCGATAAGGCCGTTCTATTCTTCCGTAGGGCTACAGTAAAGTTGTACTACGTCCTGTATTTTAACTCTCCTAGTAAATCTACCACTGGCTTGATTCTTTAGCTGATATATTGTGCGATTGGGGGAGAGATATTCATGATAATGCATATTTAATCAATTCTCTATATAGCTTGCCAAGGAACCAGTTACATTTTATCTATTGACTGTTTGGTGCTCTATCAGTAAGAATTAACAGGGAGAGGCATTGCACTATTAAAGATACCATGCTGTTGCTTTTCTGGTTTAGAAAGCCCATACAGGATATTCTCACTCTTTTGTAATGAAAAGTGTGAACCCTTATCAAAAGTCAAGTTCATTGTATCCTTTTTTCGATATGATATTATCAGCAATATAAACTGTGTGTTTTCTTTCTTTGTGGTGCTGGGAATAAAAATACCCAATCCTTAGTGATCAATGATAAATTGTCTTCTGATCTGTTCACCTACAGTATTTACCACTGTCTGCATGTTTGTCTCTTCTCCTACCCATCCAGTTGTGTAGAGAGGTGAAGGCCTACCTGCTTGCTGACATGGCCCACATCAATGGCCGGGTGGCTCGGAAGGCTGCCCCGTCTCCCTTCGAGTGCGCTGACATGGTCACCTCCATCACACACAAGTCCCTCCGAGGAGCTAGGTATGCGTTTGCAGATGGGAATAGTATCAATGAATCAAAAAGAAATGGGCTCCATTCCGATTCTTCACAGTTCTCCAAGTGTGCACACTTTCTTAGCCAGGGTCTCTTTGTCAATTAAGTTGATGCTGACCTGAATGTGTCTTAACCTAAACTCCAGATTGAGCTGTCCGTATCTCTTGCTCTTCTCCAGGGCTGGCCTGAACTTCTACCATAAGGGTGTGCGTTCTGTGGACAAGGGGAAGGAGATCCAGTATGACTTGGAGGACAGGATCAACTTCTCTGTGTTCCCTTCTCCGTACGGGGGCTACCCACAACCATGCCATCGTGGGGTGGCTGTCACAAACAGGTACGCCATGCAGTCTCTCTCGCTCCATACATCCACAACCCCACACAAAAAAATTTATCAGACCAAAATTATAATTTACACAAAGGTATATTTATTCAGCCACCCCCAAAAAAAAGAGAACTATGCACCTTCACCTGACGAAATTGAGAAAGAAGTAGAGCTTGTTATCTATTATTCTATACTTCCTAATTGGTTCCCTGTTTACCATTTCTGTTCTCCTCAAGTGGGACAGAGAACCACCTGGTGCTGGTGGACTGAGGCCATTGATGGGGCCAGTGCAGAAAAGCTCCTGGAGCTAGAGTCCATCCCAGCCAACAAAAACACCTGCCCCTGGGACAAGAGTGCTCTGACACCTGGAGGCCTTAGGCTAGGTGGGTCACACACCAGCACAACATACAAAACGCATCATACCAGCTGTATTTCTGCTTGCTTGAACGCTGAATTGCTCAGATACACATGAAAACATGAAATTTTCCCGGGAATCGATGGAAAGTAGCAGAGAGAAGCACAAATACGATATTTAACATTGGTGAATCTTTACTTTAACACTTTACCATTCAATAAAAAACAGCTTAGTATGCAACAACAAAAAACTATTATTGGTAGGTTATTCATAAAAATAAAAAAAAGTTCCAACAATCGATCCTTGTGGAACGCCACATTTAATCTCAAGAGGGTAGGAGTTTACCATTCGATTATAATCTAATCTAACATGAGCATACCCTGTAACCCTGTTCTACTATATATATATAAATAAAACACCTGATCTCACTAACTCTTGTTATCACTGTCTGACATCCCTGTTCCTGTAACCCTGTTCTACTATATATATATATATATATATACACACAGCTGATTCAAATAATCAACTCATCAAGCTTTAATTATTTGAATCAGCTGTATAGTGCTAGGGTAAAAACAAAAACGTGCACCCGGGGGTGCCATGGGACCGAGTTTGGGAAACCCTGTTCTAGGGCAACATATAATGACTGAAGAGAAGCTGCATGTATTTAATTATAGACAAATAGCCTACCAAAATGTCTGAAATTATAAGCAGAAATATCAAAATCAGACAAAGAATCTCGTACCCCCTGTCAAAAAATCATTCTGCCATCTTAAATGTGGCCTACAGTGAATTCTCTTCATTGGCGGGTCAATTGGGGTCGGGTGCGGCCGGGTGCAGGCCTCAGATTTTCACTTTATGACATATAGTCGGGCGGTTGCAGATGGGTTATTAGCAATTGCGGGTAAACAAACAGCTGACCCGCGCACAACTACTGTGGGGCTAGTTGGGAACCATCAATAAATTACACAAAGTAAATGGGACAATATTTTCACACCTTGTATTTCTCATTAAATTCTTTCCGTATTTGTATACGAATTTCTACAATTTATAGTTCGTTTTGAGGTTGAGTCATTTAAATGTTTTATTATTTCCCCATGTACATTGTGTAATTTACTGATTTGTCCCTAACTAGCCCCATAGTGATATCCCATGTCAAACCAAATTTACCACGGCATTACAATCGGGTCGCGTGCAGCCGATCTCTGAATTGATTATTACATTTGAGTGCTGCCGGCAGAATATAAATAAACCCAACCCAAGGAAAACTGTGGCGTACCCTTAATTCCATGACATAAAATGTTTTCCTAACCATCTCCCAATTCTCAGTTATGGACGAGACTGACTTTTATGACCAATTATCCTATTTACACTTCATAGTCAATTTTGACACTAAAATAAATGTTTCTCACTCATATCGATGCCACATAGAACCTTTTTTTTAACAAGAGAAGTCGTTGTTTTCGATTCAGTCACTCATTAATATTTTTTATTTAAAGTCAGTTTCTTTCTAATCACTGTTTCTCCATCTTCTGTAGTGATCTGGAAGAAGTTCAAGTTATGTTCATTTGCTAGGCCAAAGAGATGCCAAGTATAGCAAGTTACACAGAAGTTGTAAACATCTTCTCACGTCTCCAGGGAAGCTCGCAAACTTCAAGAACTTTCTGCCAGAGGACCCAGAGACAGTGGCCGGCATGGCAGAGCTGAGGAAACGAGTGGAGGCCTTCACATGGCCCTTCCCCATGCATGGCTTCAAGGATCACTAGAACCTCCACAAACAGAGAGAGGGAGAGTGTGCCCTTGAAATGAAACCCTATTCTGTATAGAGTGCACTACTTTGGGACCTGTTTAAAAGTAGTGCACTATGTAGGGAGTAGGGTGCCATTTTGAGTGGTGATTGGTTGGTGAGATGGTGCTGAGTGATTGGAGGAAGACTCAGCGGAACCTCAGACTTCCCTGTTAGGAAATGAGACAGGAGACATTGCTTAATCCTTTAATGTAATTCGCTGACCTCTGACCTAATGTGAGGGTGACAGTTGATTCGCCAGTATTCTGTAGAGCTTTGACCCCCCTTTGTACATTTCTACTCTGTATGTCCCTGAATCCCTTGTGATGTTGCTGTCTCCGCACCGGTAGTGCCTTTGATTACATTTTTAGAAGCACAGAGAGAGTCTTAAATTAAATTGTAACACAGAAAAAATGCAACATTTACTTGGAGTGAACTCTGAAAATAGCACTGCTGGGTGATTTGATTAGTCATAGTCAATCGATCAATAATATAATAATACTCTTAGCAAAGGTTCTTCTTTCATTTACAATCTGTAGAAACTATGAGAATAGAAAGGTTCAGAACTTTTGTGAAACATCACACAGCACAGTAGAAAAAACTGGATGGTCATCAGAGATAGATGGGAGGGCTTGAAGGTAGCTGAAGGCTGGGATTGAAAAGAAACAAAAGGTAACTGGAAAATATACTGTCTGTGAAATGTATGTATGAGCTTGAAGTGGAAGCATATGTTATGCTGTCCATTAGTTTACTCCAGTTAGGGGAGGGGTGGTAGAGTTAGGGTAAAATAATAAAGAAGGAAAATATATACACTACCATTCAAAAGTTTGGGGTCACTTAGAAATGTTCTTGTTTTTTAAAGAAAATCACATTTTTTTTGTCCATTAAAATAACATCAATTTGATCAGAAATACAGTGTGGACATTGTTAATGTTGTAAATGACTATTTTACCTGGATTTTTAATGTAATATCTATGTACCCCTATGTACGGAGGCCCATTATCAGCAACCATCCCTCCCGTGTTCCAAGGGCAAGTTGTGTTAGCTAATCCAAGTTTATCATTTTAAAAGTCTAATTGATCATTAGAAAACCATTTTGCAATTATGTTAGCACAGCTGAAAACTGTTGTACTGATTAAAGCAGCAATAAAACTAGCCTTCTTTAGACTAGTTGAGTATCTGGAGCATCAGCATTTGTGGTTTCGATTACAGGCTAGAAACAAAGACCTTTCTTCTGAAACTCGTCAGTCTATTCTTGTTCTGAGAAATGAAGGCTATTCCATGTGTGAAATTGCCAAGAAACTGAAGATCTCGTACAACGTGGTGTACTACTCCTTTCACAGAACAGAGCAAACTGGCTCTAACCAAAATAGAAAGAGGAGTGGGAGGCCCCAAGTACATTAGTGTCTAGTTTGAGAAACAGATGCCTCAGAAGTCCTCAACTGGCAGCTTCATTAAATACTACCCGCAAAACACCAGTCTCAACGTTAACAGTGGAGGCGACTCCGGGATGCTGGCCTTCTATGACTACATACACTACTGACACTACAGACACTGAGAGACTATAGAGATGCGAGACTAGATATTGTGAGAGTATAGATACTGTAGACCAAGTATTCCCAAACTGGGGTTGCGTGCTGACGGGGGTACCCAAAATAAAAATGTGATTAACATTAAAAAAATATATATACATATATATTTCTTCACATTTTCAAACAGTACATTTCTATTTTCCAACGGGGCTATACATTTGGGTGAGGTTTTTTTCTCGCCTGAGTAGCCTCGTTTCACTGCCAAAAATAAAATTAAACCATCTAGTGTTCAGCAAAATAACAACACAATGTCAAATACAGGTAGCCTTGTCAAATAATTAACATCCAATCACATTACTAACCATTACTCTCTTGCAGGAAACCTTCACTCTTGCACAGACATTTAGAAAGGAAACATGACAATTTGAAAAATAAGCCACAAGAGTTTTTTGAGCGAGAAAAAAGATGACTTTTGAGTAGTAAGACCTGTATAAAAGCAACAGATACCATTAATAAGGGGCTAGAAGCGTCTTTATAGGGTGAGCTACTGAGTGGCTAGGACAGGCAAGCCCCATACTATTGTGGAGGACTTAATTCTTCCTGCTGCCACGGATATGGCTGGGGGAAAAGGCCAAAAAAACTATACAGACAATTTCTCCATCAACAACACTGTTTCACGACGCATCAGTGACATGGCCGGAGATGTTTTACTGCTTTACATACAAGCCAGTGAATTATATGTGTTACAGCTGGATGAGTCAACAAACGAGGTTGGCCTGGCTCAGCTCCTGGTATATGTCCGTTACCTTTATGGGGGGTAAATTAAGGAAGACATCCTCTTCTGGAAACCAGGACAACATGAGAGGATATTTTTTAAGTACTGGACAGCTTTGTGACATAAAATGGACTTTAGTGGTCAAGATGTGTTTGTATCTGTACTGATGGCACAAAGCCATGACAGGGAGACATAGTGGAGTGTTAATGCGCGTGCAAGCAGTTGCTCCCGACGCCACTTGGGTACACTGCAGCATCCACCAAGAGGCTCTTGCTGCCAAGAGAATGCTTGACAGCTTGAAAGATGTTTTGGACACTACAGTGCAAATGGTTAACTTTGTTAAAGCAAGGCCCCTGAACTCTCGTGTATTTTCTGCATTATGCAATGATATGGGCAGCGACCATGTAACGCTTTTACAACATACAGAAGTGCACAGGTTATCAAGGGGGAAAGTATTGACCATTTTTTTTAAATTGAGAGATGAACTTAAAGTTTTCTTTACTGACCATAATATTCACTTGTCTGACCGCTTGCATGATGATGAGTTTCTCACACGACTAGCCTATCGGGGTGATTTTTTTCTAGCCTGAATTATCTGAATCTAGGATTACAGGGACTCTCTGCAACTATATTCAATATGTGGGACAAAATTGAGGCTATGAATAAGAATTTGAAGCTATTCTCTGTCTGCATTAACAAGGACATCACACAGGTCTTTCCATCATTGTATTATTATTTTGTGTGCAAATGAACTCAAGCTTACGGACAATGTCAAATGTGATATAGCGAAGCACCCGAGTGAGCTGGGTGCGCAATTACGCAGGTACTTTCCCAAAACGGACGACACAAACAACTGGATTCGTTATCCCTGTCATGCCCTGCCTCCAGTACACTTACCGATATCTGAAAGAGAGAGCCCCATCGAAATTGCAACAAGCAGTTCTGTGAAAATGTAATTTAATCAGAAGCCACTGCCAGATTTCTGGATAGGGCTGCACTCAGAGTTTCTTGCCTTGGCAAATCACGCTGTTAAGACACTGATGCCCTTTGCAACCACGTACCTATGTGAGAGTGGATTCTCGGCCCTCACTAGTATGAAAACTAAATACAGGCACAGACTGTGGAAAATGATTTAAGACTGAGACTCTCTCCAATACAACCCAACATTGCAGAGTTATGTGCATCCTTTCAAGCACACCGTTCTCATTATCCTGTGGTGAGATATTCACCATTTTCGATGAATCAAATCATGTTTTATATGTAAGATAGCTAAATAAAGAGCAAAATTATTGATTATTATTATATTATTATTTGTGCCCTGGTCCTATAAGAGCACTTTGTCATTTCCCACGAACCGGGTTGTGACAAAAACTCCCACTCAAAAAAAACTACATTTGAGAGTGCGCTGACCCAGGTGCTAGAGGGGGTACGCAGCTGGAGGTTGAATGTTTGAAGGGGTACAGGACTATAAAACGTTTTGGAACCACTGCTGTAGACTATGGACTACATAGACTACTGAGACTATTGACACCTGAGAGACTATAGAGACGCGAGACAATAGATACTGTAGAGACTCGGGTGACTATTGTGACTATACGGAATCCGCAGAAGATACATATGTATGCATAGGAGGTAATGTCGAGTAATAAGGGAGATTACTGTGTGTGTTTGGGAATAGTACTAAGTGAATGTGGATGAGAGTACTGTGTGCTTGACTAACTAACTGAACAGGGGTTTAGTCCCTGGGTGAGAGTTGTGTGAGTGTGGAAAGGATGTGTTAATCTTATTGGAATTTGGATAATAAACTGATTGATTGGAATTTGGCTGTTAAACACATTGGAATTTGGATAACAAAATTATTTATTGAAATTTGGATGTTAAGAGGGTTGAAATGTAGCTATAAAGTACTAAGTGAATGAGAGCTGTCAGGAGACAAGCTTACATGTGAAAGAGGTGAATGAATGACCCAACCAGTTCTGTGAGCTGAGTTTTTCCATCTGTAGCGTTATCTAGGGGTCTGTCCAACACCGTCGTTGGATCTACAGGTGGAGTTTGATGTATAACGTTATTATGTATGGAGATATGAAAGTTACTAGAGTTAAGGTAACATAATATTTCTCTAATGAGTTATGTTGATCTGATGAAGTATAATATACAACTAGCACACCCACACGTAGACGTACGTAAGTGGAGTAAAAACTATTCTGAATAGAGTGGTCCCTTGATGGATCATTTGTATGATAAGGTTAAAGCATTGTACGGGACTTGACTTACCCCGAACCAATAGAACTATAAACACTTATAAGATTTCCTCCACCCTGTTAATGCATTTTGAAATAAGTCTGTACGGCCCAGTACATCACTGGGGCTAAGCTGCCTGCCATCCAGGACCTCTACACCAGGCGGTGTCAGAGGAAGGCCCTAAAAATTGTCAAAGACCCCAGCCACCCCAGTCATAGACTGTTCTCTCTACTACCGCATGGCAAGCGGTACCGGAGTGCCAAGTCTAGGACAAAAGGGCTTCTCAACAGTTTTTACCCCCAAGCCATAAGACTCCTGAACAGGTAATCAAATGGCTACCTGGACTATTTGCATTGGGTGCCCCCCCAACCCCTCTTTTACATTGCTGCTACTCTCTGTTTATCATATATGCATAGACACTTTAACTATACATTCATGTACATACTATTTGGCCCGACCAACCAGTGCTGCCACACATTTGCTAACCGGGCTGTCTGCATTGTGTCTTGCCACCCACCACCCGCCAACCCCTCTTTTACGCTACTGCTACTCTCTGTTCATAATATATGCATAGTCACTTTAACCATATCTACATGTACATACTACCTCAATCAGCCTGACTAACCGGTGTCTATGTGGGCCTCGTTACTTTTATAGCCTATCTACTGTATATAGCCTCGCTACTGTTATTTTTCACTGTCTTTTTACTGTTGTTTTTATTTCTTTACTTACCTATTGTTCACTTAATACCTTTTTTGCACTATTGGTTAGAGCCTGTAAGTAAGCATTTCACTGTAAGGTCTACACCTGTTGTATTCGGCACACGTGACAAAAACAACTTTGATTTGAAGTCCATACCCTGTCAAATAGAACCAATGAATGTTGAACATGATTTTCTGTTAATGTAACCACATTGTCCAATTTCAAAAAGGCTTTACGGCGAAAGCATAAAGTTAGATTATGTTAGGCCAGTTCCAAAACAAGAAAAACCACACAGCCATTTTCCTAGCAAGGACAGGCGTCACAAAAACCAGAAAACCAGCTAAAATTATGCACTAACCTTTGACGATCTTCATCAGATGACACTCCTAGGACATCATGTTACACAATACATGCATTTTTTGTTCGATCAAGTTGCCTCCAATTAGAGATCAACCCAAACAATCCCAACATAGAAATGTAAAAACTAGAACTTAAACATAGAAATAGAAAACATAGAAAAACACCCCCTTTCACGCCCTGACCTACTCTACCTTAGAAAATGACATCTTACTAGGGTCAGGGCGTGGCACGCTGACAAAAAACGAAACATAAGTTAGCAACCTAACAGCTAGACTAGTTTATGTACAATGTACCACATCTCTGGTGAGCCCAAGAGTCTCCAACTCGGGAACTCGGACCTCTTTCTAGAGCTCCAACATTCCGACCTGAAGATCATTGACGTCATGATATTCCCTAGTGTTTTTCCGAGTTCACAGTTGTCTTGAAAGCACCATAAGTCAGTCGAGTGAACTACACCTTGTTATAACATCTTGGGTCTGACAAACGCTTACGTGACAACCAGAATGCATTGTATGAAGACAAACAAACAAGGTGCCACACATAACCTGCAAATAGCTTAGCATTAGCTCATCATAATCAGTACAACATTCAAAAAAGTATTTTACACACATCATACGAGTCCATTATAATCTATGCAAGAATCGGAATGCATGATTTGTAACCAGTACTTGAAAACATGAATAAAACAGTAAATACATTATGATCCATACATACATACATACACACGGTGTGCTACATTAGAAACGACAACACAACAACATAAATTGTCCGCATCAGTGAAATGGGCTACTTCTTATGTGAATTAACGAGGAGGCAGAACACACCTCAATTCAAACTGTTGATAGAAAGTAATTTGAAATTGACAAACTGAAACATAGCCTATAATTAATTAGCAGGCAGCTTGCCTTGGTTTGAGGGCAGCGCGGGTAACTGTCTTGTTGCGTACCAATCACATTTTGGAACAGTGAGAGCATTATGCCATCACGCTCATGAAAAAACTCATGCAGGGGCAACGGTTAGAGATATTTGTAACTCACGCGTAAAAAGGTTAATGTCTGGACCGTAACCTGTCATTTGTGTCTTCTATAAAAACACATGTTTAAACCTTTTCCAGAATGTACATATCGTCTATAATTATGTCTGGATGGCTGCAGCAGCAGTCTTATTTAACAGTAGGTAATGAATGCACTCAAGCCTTACTAAGTGGAGCTGTCTGGCTGCGTTTACACAACCCCACGCTAATGCACAATAATTATATCATAATAAAACATAGGTGGTGTGTTCGTTGGTGGCGTAATAGCGGTCTGTCCCTGCCAGTCTAGTGTGTGTCCGACTGTGAGTGAGTGTAAGCTCTGCTTTCTCTGTTTGTGTTTAATTCTATTTGGTATACATGGCAGCTAAAAGCTGAAGTACAAACAAAAAATAACTGATGAATCAATAAATTGTGACAGGAACTTGAAGGAATGATGGATGATGATGATCTGGGAGAAGCAGATAGGATGGCATTGTTTACTGTCAAATGTCATGTTCGAGTGATGCGTGCGCATTCCAACATCAAAAAGCTCTTGAGCAGGATAGCTAACCCTGATTTTGGGACTTTGACAAACTTACAATGAGTGCTGAAGACCAATGATTATATGAATGGACAAAGCCATTGATCACGTGACGTCATTCATTCCTATGTGAAGACTCAGTAGCTCATTTGAAGCCAAAGAAGTCTGGTTAAGATGGCGGTTCATGGAGACATAGGCCACGTTAGACGTTAGACTCTTAGACGTTCCTGATGCCTGACAGATGTTACAACACCTGGATAGGTGTTTTAAGTATCAAACCACATATGTTATAGTTGATTACATAGTCAATGATGTGGCACACAACCATTGGTTATTCCTCCGGCTCCTGGGAAGTTTTATTAATGCTCTGAGAATGGAAATTATAGGTTATTTGGAGGTTTTTCAGTATTTTCCTTAAAATGTTCACTGAATGTTTCAATAAGACTTTTAATATCACTGCTAGCTTATTTTGGGTTAACTTTTTTGAACTCGAAGCACAGGAACATGGAAATACATTTCCTTAGGCATTACTCATGCAAACATATATATTTTTCGTGACACGACATAACGGCACCTCCAGGATGGAGCTAGCGTTGTCATGTCTACTCCCACTCCCCCTCTCCAGTGCTCGACGTCGCCAGTTTACTAATCACTGGCTCTGACAACCATGCACACCTGGCACCATCATTACACGCACCTGCGCTCCATCACACCACGAGACACACCTGGACTCCATCACTTCACTGATTACCTCCCCTATATCTGTTACTCCCTTAGTTTCAATCCCCAGGCAGTATTGGTTATGTGTTCCTTGTCCAGACGCTACTCTTGGTTTGTATCGGTCCTTGTTCATTGTATTATTAAGCTCACCAGCTGCACCTGCATCTCGACTCCCAGCGTCTCCGTTACAGAATACTGCCTCAACAAATGGAAGCAGCAGGAAATTTGGACATGTCCAACTACGGCAGGATGACCAGACAGCTGCCGAGTACGCACTCACCTTCCGGACAGTAGCAGCATCCAGCGGATGGAATGAGCCGATGCTCCATAAACTATTCAGAAGAGGACTGCGCAAGGAGGTCCAGACAGAACAGGCATGTCGAGATGACAAGCTCTCCTTGGACAAACTCATCGCGATGGCCATCCGGCTGGATAACCTACTTCGGGAGCATTGGTACCCTCATCGCTTATCTCCCTCCCTCAGTGAACACTCTGTATCAGAGCCTGAACCTATGGCAGTAGGGGTCACATGGCTCCCCGTGGCGGACTGACGCAGATGGAAACAGCTGGGGCTCTGTCCCTATTGTGGTCAAGGTGGGCACCAGCTTCAGCAGTGTCCGGTACGTCCCAACTTGGATGGTCACATGATCTTCCACCTCCTGGGGAAGGTGTGAGTATCCTATCTTTATCACTTGCTTCCAAACCCTTTTTAGTGTCGCTCACGCTAGCTGACTGTCCCTCATGTACTGTTTCTACAGCGCTAGTGGATTCGGTTGCCGCGGGGAACTTTATTGACCAGACCCTTGCCTCCTTTCTTAACCTGTTATGGCTAGAGGGCAGCATTTTCACGGCCGGAATTTGTTTTTTAATCTGATTATTACTCCTGCCCAGAAACTAGAATATGCATATAATTATTAGTTTTGGATAGAAAACACTCCAAAGTTTCTAAAACTGTTTGAATGGTGTCTGTGAGTATAACAGAACTCATATGGCAGGCAAAAACCTGAGAAGATTCCAAACAGGAAGTACCCTCTCTGACCATTCCTTGGGCTTCTTGGCTCTGTTTAAAGAAAATTTAGGATCTTTGCTGTAACGTGACACTTCCTACGGCTCCCATAGGCTCTCAGAACCCGGGAAAAAGCTGAATGATGTAATTCCAGCCTCTGGCTGAAAAACATTAGCGCGTTTGGATAGTGGCCGGTCAGAGTACCATCAGACTGAGGCTCGTGCACGAGGGGATCCCATGCTTTTATTTTCTCTCTCTTTGAACGTAAACACGCCTTCCCGGTCGGAATATTATCGCTTTTTTACGAGAAAAATTGCAAATAAATTGATTTTAAACAGCGGTTGACATGCTTCGAAGTACGGTAATGGAATATTTAGAATTTTTTTTGTCACGAAATGCGTCGTGCGCGTCACCCTTCTTTACCATTCGGATAGTGTCTTGAACGCACAAACAAAACGCCGCTATTTGGATATAACTATGGATTATTTGGGACCAAACCAACATTTGTTATTGAAGTAGAAGTCCTGGGAGTGCATTCTGACGAAGAACACCAAAGGTAATAACATTTTTGTTATAGTAAATCTGACTTTGGTGAGTGCTAAACTTGCTGGGTGTCTAAATAGCTAGCCCTGTGATGCCGGGCTATCTACTTAGAATATTGCAAAATGTGCTTTCACCGAAAAGCTATTTTAAAATCGGACATATCGAGTGCATAGAGGAGTTCTGTATCTATAATTCTTAAAATAATTGTTCTGTTATTTGTGAACGTTTATCGTGAGTAATTTAGTCAATTTTTAGTAAATTCACCGGAAGTTTGCGGGGGGTATGCTAGTTCTGAACATCACATGCTAATGTAAAAAGCTGTTTTTTGATATAAATATGAACTTGATTGAACAAAACATGCATGCATTGTATAACATAATGTCCTAGGTGTGTCATCTGATGAAGATCATCAAAGGTTAGTGCTGCATTTAGCTGTGGTTTGTGTTTATGTGACATTATATGCTAGCTTGAAAAATGGGTGTCTGATTATTTCTGTCTGGGTACTCTGCTGACATAATCTAATGTTTTGCTTTCGTTGTAAAGCCTTTTTGAAATCGGACAGTGTGGTTAGATTAACGAGAGTCTTGTCTTTAAAATGGTTTAAAATAGTCATATGTTTGAGAAATTGAAGTAATAGCATTTCTAAGGTATTTGAATAACGCGCCACAGCATTCCACTGGCTGTTACGTAGGTGGGATGATTTCGTCCCGCCGACCCTAGAGAGGTTAAATAGATTTGACTTCATGCTGACCTATTGCCCAGGTTCAAAGAACACCAAAGCCGATGCCCTGTCCTAAATGCACCCATAATTCCTCCCTCTTGAATTGTAGCCCCGATTGTCTGGGATGTAGATGTGGACATTCGCCAAGCTCTGGAAAGGGAACCTGCATCCACTACCTGTCCTCCTGAGCACATCTATGTTCCCACGGGGAAAAGGGATCGGCTGCTGATCTGGGCGCACACAGCTGTCGTCGCTGGACATCCAGGTATTACTCATACTACTCAATCTATCTCTGAGAAGTATTGATGTCCCACCTTGGCGCAGGACATTATTTTCTACATCAACTCCTGTTCTGTATGTTCCTAAACTAAATCCCCCCGGCACGCTCCAGCAGGGAAACTCCTTCCTCTTCCCGTGCCTCAGCATCCCTAGTCTCATCTATCCATTGATTTTTGTCACTGATCTCCCCTTCTCTGACGGTTTCACCACCATTTTGGTGGTTGTGGATAGATTCACCAAATCCTGTAATTTTATCCCTCTCTGGTCTCCCTACTGTTCTCCAGGTTAACTAGGCAATATTGCAGCAGGTCTTCCGGCATTATGGACATCGTCTTCGACCGTGGCCCCGAATTCACATCACGGGTATGGAGAGCCTTCATGGAGAAGCGCGGGGTCACGGCCAGCCTCACTTCCAGGTATAGGCCTCAGTTTAATGGGCATGTGGAGAGGATGATCCAGGAGTTGGGGAGGTTCCTGAGGAGCCACTGCCAGGACCGGCAGGGGGAATGGGCCCGATTCCTTTCCTGGGCAGAGTACGCCCAGAATTCGTTACGTCACTCCTCCATCGGGCTGACTCCCTTCCAGTGTGTTCTGGGTTATCAGCCGGCCCTGGCTCTGTGGACCCTGGGCCAGACCGATGCTCCTGCAGTGGAAGAGTGGTTCAGGTGCGCAGAAGAAGTGTGGAGCGATGCCCACATGAGACTCCAGCACGCCGTCCACAGTCAGAAGGAGCAGGCGGATCGCCACCGCAGGGAGGCTCTGGTTTCCATCCTGGTGATCGCGTCTGGCTCTCCACCAAGAACCTCCCACTCCGCCTACCCTGCAAGAAGCTAAGCCCCCGGTTTGGCAGGCCGTTCAAGGTTCTCCGGAGGGTCAACGAGGTGATGTATAGATTACAGCTCCCCAGTGACTACTGTATCTCACCTTCCTTTCACATCTCCCTTCTCAGGCTGGTGGTTCCTGGTCCTCTGGCTGAGGCTGGCCCCCACGACACCCCTCCGCCTCCCGTGGACGTCTAGGGAGGTCCCGCCTATGCCGTCAAATGCCTACTGGACTCGCGACATCGTGGGGGTCAGCTCCATTACCTGGTGGACTGGGAGGGGTATGGTCCAGAGGAGCGAACGTTGTTTCTTAACATTCTCAGAACATTACTGAAAAAAAAGATAAATGCAACAATTTCCAACATTTTACTGAGTTACGGTTCATATAAGGATATCAGTCAATTTAAATATATTAATTAGGCCCTAATCTATGGATTTCACATTACTAGGAGTACAGATATGCATCTGTTGGTCACAGGTATCTTAAAAAAGAAGTAAGGGGAGTGGATCAGAAAACCAGTCAGTATCTGGTGTGACCGCCTCATGCAGTGCGACAACTCCTTTGCATAGAGTTGATCAGTCTGTAGATGTGGCCTGTGGAATGTTGTTCCACTCGTCAATGGCTGTGCAAAGTTGCTGGATATTGATGGAAACTGGAATACGCTGTCGTACACATCTATCCAGAGCATCCTCCAAAAATGGGCGAACTGGGACATTTTCAGCTTCCAGGATCTTTATTTTATTTATTTTATTTTTTAGGATAATTGTTTTGTATTTCGTGATGTGCAATTGGTAGTTAGTCTTGTCCCTTCGCTGCAACTCGCCTACGGACTCGCTAGAGGCTAAGATCGAGAGCCATGCGTCCTCCGAAAGACAACCCTGCCAAGCCGCACTGCTTCTTGACACACTGCTTGCTTAACCCGGAAGCCAGCTGCACCAATGTGTCAGAGGAAATCCCATCCATTCTGGTGACCAAAGTCAGCTGGTAAGGGCCCGGCCCACCACAACGCATTGCTAGAGCGCAATGGGACAAGGAAATCCCAGCCGGCCAAACCCTCCCGTAACCAGGACGATGCTGGGACAAATGTACGCCGCCTCATGGGATCAAACCCAGAGCTGTATTGAAGCCTCAAGCACTGAGATGCAGTGCCTTAGACCACTGCGCCACTTGGGAGGCAGCTTCCAGGTATTGTGAACAGATCCTTGTGACATGGGATAGTGCATTATCATGCTGAAACATGAGGTGATGGCAGTGGATGAATAGGCCTCAGGATCTTGTCACGGTATCACTGTGCATTCAAATTGCCATCGATAAAATGCAATTGTGTTCGTTGTCTGTAGCTTATGCCTGCTCAAACCATAACCCCACCATGGGGCACTCTGTTCACGTTGACATCAGCAAACCACTCCCCCACACGACACTATACACATGGTCTGTGGTTGTGAGGCTGGTTGAACGTACTGCCAAATTCTCTAAAAGATGTTGGAAGAGGCTGATGGTAGAGCAATGAACATTAAATTCTCTGGAAACAGTTCTGGTGGGCATTCCTGCAGTCAGCATTACAATTGCACGCTCCCTCAACTTGAGACATCTGTGGCATTGTGTTGTGGGACAAAACTGCACATTCTATTGTCCCCAGCACAAGGTGCACCTGTGTAATGATCATGCTGTTTAATCAGCTTCTTGATATGCCACACCTGTCATGTGGAAAGATTATCTTGGCAAAGGAGAAATACTCACTAGCAGGAATGTAAACAAATTTGTGAACTAAATCTGAGAGAAATATGTTTTTTTGTGGATACAGTATAGACATTTTCTAGGCTCTTTTATTTAATCTCATGAAATATGGGACCAACACTTGACGTGTTGCGTTTTATATTTTTTGTTCAGTGTATTTGAGAACCTTCCCAATGTCAAATCAGTTAGAGAACGTTCCTGGAATATTACCAAAATTGAAATTAAATGTGTTTGACTGTGTTTGACTGTGTTTGAACTTTGAGGAAAGTTCTGTTAACTTCTGACCCGCTGGAATTGTGATACAGTGAATTATAAGTGAAATAATCTATGTATAAACAATTGTTGAAAAATTACTTGTGTCATGCACAAAGTAGATGTCCTAACCAACTTGCCAAAACTATAGTTTGTTAACAAGAAATTTGTGGAGTGGTTGGAAAACGAGTTTTAATGACTCCAACCTAAGTGTATGTAAACTTCCGACTTCAACTGTAACACACTTGATTGAACATGAAATGTATTTCAATATTATTGAAATAGGCCTATAGCCCTACTGCTTATATTTTAATGCATTCTTCTTGATTTTCATTTGAATCATATTTTTATACATTGCTTGTTTGTATCAATTGCAAAGAAAATGGTAACTTTCTATTTATTTGTAGTCAACTTTGTTATGAGATTATCGGAGGTCACAAAGATGGATTAACCATGTGCTTCTATGTTTAGTGGACATTTTCTCTTCTCTGGGAGGGCAAAAAAAGCATTTAACGATGCACTTTCAAGTGCAACGTTAATAACCATGGTTTTGGGAAATAGTTTGGAGATTTAACGCTGCTCCTACGAAGGTTCTAACAATGAATTTAACTTTAAGATGCTTTTGGCAAACCGGTTTTCATTAGAAGCATCTTTTTATACGTTGCTTGTTTGTATCAATTGCAAAGACATTGGCAACTTTGTATTTGTCGTGTTGGATACTAGCTTGAAATTAACTTATTCATGTTACCATACCAGAACATATTGATTTCTTTACATGTATAATGAAGGGTGGATAAGAACTAGGTGTATGGAAAGTTACTGAGTGAGACAATGGGGTGAGGCAGGAAGTTTACGTTCTGTCGAACATGTTATTGTTAAATCTCATGGATTATATGGGGGGAGGCAAAGGGCAACAGTCTGGTTTCAGTCACTGATAAGGTAGGACAGCCGTGGATTAGGGAAGAGTGAGGAAATTCGTCCCGAGGTCAGGTCAGATGACGTGAGAAGGAACAGTCCTGTTACACACACATATACGTACATGCCCACAAAGGTTCTAGTAGGGGGCGGGGCCATGACTACACCGGTGAGAGGAACCAATTAAGTTCCTGACTAGGAACAGCGATGTGTTGGCTATCTAGATGTGCAAGGAGGTGACTCCTCCTAGTAGGAGGGTATAAATATATGTGCTTGTGTAGACATGTTTGATGCACTTAGTTGTTCTATGAGTGGTCTGAGGCAGGCATTAGATTACGAGTGTTTTCAAGTTCAACGTCAATAACGATGGTTTGGGGAAACAGTTAGGAGATTTAACAATGCTCCTACAAAGGTTCTAACAATGAACTTAGCCTTAAGATGCTTTCGGGAAACCGGGCCCAGGTAGCCTCAGCAATGCACCTTGCTGTTCCCTCACGTCGTCCTTGGCTTCAGTCTTTAAAATGGTTAGCTGGCTAGCCAGTCGCCACTACTCTCCACTGTCACTGTATAGCACCCACTTGAGTGATGCTATTTATGCTGCCACAAAAGCGCTGGTAGTATCTCACCACACAATGCTAGTGGTTAGAGTAGTCTAGCAATCTTCACTAGCCATCTAGCCATCCTCTTTCACTAGCCATCCTCTTTCAGTCCTCTCACTTCTGCTGCTTCATCCGATGTTGTGGCATTATTCGAATCCAAACAGTCACCCCAGCTAGCTAGATAAAACGGGCAACATCTGTCATAAAACTCACTCAAGATTGTGTGTGTGTGTGTGTGAGTGTGTGTAAGTGGAGCCTCCTTAGAGGAGGAAGGGGAGGACCATCCTCCTCAGTGAATTTAATACAAATAGTGAAAGACTAAACATTTCCTTTTTAGATGAAACAATACTAAATATATTCACGTCACCAAATAATTGATTAAAACACAATGTTTTGCAATTAAGGTCTACAGTAGCCTCAACAGCACTTTGTAGGGTAGCACCATGGTGTAGCCAGAGAACAGCTAGTTTCCATCCTCCTCTGGGTACATTGACTTACACAGTAATTATGGCAACTTCCAGAGGACGTACTCCAACCTATCAGAGCTCTTGCAGAATGACATGTTGTCCACCCAATCAAAGGATCAATAAATTAATCAAGTACTGAAAGCATAAGCTACAGCTAGCTAGAACTACAGAGCATAACCAAAATACTACTCATGTGAATAGTTGACTAAGAGAGAGAAAGACAATAGTTGAACAGTTTTTAAGAAATTATTTCTTCAAAAATGTCCAATGGCTATACAAAAGTATGTGGACAGCCCTTCAAATGAGTGGATTCAGCTATTTCAGCCACACCAGTTGCTGACAGGTGTATAAAATCAAGAAAACAGCCAGGCAATCTCCACAGACAAACATTGGCTTTCAAAGTGGCTCTGTCATAGGATGCCACCAATACAACAAGTCAGTTTGTAAAATTTCAGCCCTGTTACATCTGCCCCGGTGAACTGTAAATAATGTTATTGTGAAGTGGAAATGTCTAGGAGCAACAACAACTCATCCGCGAATTTGTAGGCCACACAAGCTCACAGAACGGGACCGCCGAGTGCTGAAGCGCGCACCGCATAACAATCGTCTGTCCTCAGTTGCAACACTCACTACCGAGTTCCAAACTGCCTCTGGAAGCAACTTCAGCATAAGAACTGTTCGTCGGGAGCTTCATGAAATGGGTTTCCATGGCTAGCAGCCACACACAAGCCTAAGATCATCATGCGCAATGCCAAGCGTCGACTGGAGTGGTGTAAAGCTCGCCATTGGACTCTGGAGCAGTGGAAATGCATTCTCTTCAGTGATGAACCACACTTCTCAATCTGGCAATCTGGGTTTGGCGGATGCCAGGAGAACGCTACCTGCCCCAATGCATAATGCCAACTGTAAAGTTTGGTGGAGGAGGAATAATGGTCTGGGGCTGTTTTTCATGGTTCGGCCTATGTCCCTTAGTTCCAGAAAAGGGAAATCTTAACGCTACATCATAGAATGACATTTTACCCGATTCTGTGCTTCTTTGTAGAAAAGGTTTGAGGAAGGCCCTTTCCTGTTTCAGCATGACAATGCTCCTGTGGACAAAGCGAGGTCCATACAGAAATGGTTTGTCGACACCGGTGTGGAAGAACTTGACTGGCCTGCACAAAGCCCTGATCTCAACCCCATCAAACACCTTTGGGATGAATTGGAATGCCGACTGAGATCCAGGCTTAATCTCGCAACATCAGTGCCAAGGTCACTAATGCTCTTGTGGCTGAATGGAAGCAAGTACCCACAGTGATGTTCCATCATTTAGTGGAAAGCCTTAACAGAAGAGTGGAGACTGTTATAGCAGCAAAGGGGGGGGGAGCGGGGGGGGGCAACTCCATATTAATGCCCATGATTTTGGAATGAGATGTTCGAGCAGGGGTCCACATACAGAATCATTCAAAAGTTTGGACACACCTACTCATTCAAGGGTTTTTCTTTATTTATATTAAATAAAGAAAACATTTCTACAATGATAGTGAAGACATCACAACTATGAAATAACACATATAGAATCATGTAGTAACCAAAAATGTGTTAAACAAATCTAAATATATTTTAGATTTTCGATTCTTCAAAGGTCACCCTTTGCCTTGATGACAGCTTTGCACACTCTTGGCATTCTCTCAATCAGCTTCACCTGGAATGCTTTTACAACCATCTTGAAGGAGTTCCCACATATGATGAGCACTTGTTGGTTGCTTTTCCTTCACTCTGCGGTCCAACTCATCCCAAACCATCTCAATTGGGTTGAGGTCAGGTGATTGTGAAGGCCAGGTCATCTGATGCAGCACTCCATCACTCTCCTTTGTCAAATAGCCCGTACACAGCCAGGAGGTGTGTTGGGTCATTGTCCTGTTGAAAAACAAATGATAGTCTCACTCAGCGCAAACCAGATGGGATGGTGTATCGCTGCAGAATGCTGTGGTAGCCATGCTGGTTAAGTGTGCCTTGAATTCTTAATAAATCAGTGTCACCAGCAAAGCTCACCCACACCATCACACCTCCTCCTCCATGCTTCACCGTGGGAACCACACATGCGGAGATCATCCGTTCACCTACTCTGTGCCTCACAAAGACACGGCGGTTAGAACCAAAAATCTCAAATTTGGACTCATCAGACCAAAGGACAGATGTCCACCTGTCTAATGTCCATTGCTCGTGTTTCTTGGCCCAAGCAAGTCTCTTATTATTATTGGTCTCTTTTAGTAGTGGTTTCTTTGCAGCAATTCGACCATGAAGGCCTGATTCATGCAGTGTCCAATGAACAGTTGACGTTGAGATGTCTGTTACTTAAACTCTGTGAAGCATTTATTTGGGCTGCATTTTCTGAGGTTGGTAACTCTAATGAATTTATCCTTTGCAGCAGAGGTAACTCTGGGTTTTCCTTTCCTGTGGCGGTCCTCATGAGAGCCAGTTTCATCATAGCACGTGATGGTTTTTGCGACTGCACATGGAGAAACTTTCAAAGTTCTTGAAGTGTTCCGGATTGACTGACCTTCATGTCTTAAAGTAATGATGGACATTTGTTTCTTTTTGCTTATTTGGGCTGTTCTTGCCATAATATGGACTTGGTCTTTTACCACATAGGGCTAACTTGAGTATGTGTGTTCAAACTGTGACTGGTACTATACTGTTGCTCATGTAGTGTATGTTTGCGTGTGATCACGGGTGTAATCATTCTGTCGATTCTGTTGAAAACGTTTCTGCCAATAGAAACTCTCATTTGCAACTGTTTCCTCTCGACCTGTGCCACCTACGTTGTTAACTTTCATTCATAGCCAAGGTTGTAGTAACCTATCGATGTTACATTGAACTGGTTAAATGGAATATGAATGACAGTCATCCAGTATGCTGTAATAGAAATAAGGCCATGCTCATTAAAAAAATGGTCCTCCCTCATCTTAAACGGCACCGACCGCCACTGGGGTGTGTGTATCCATCACACACTGGGGAGAGTAAAGAAGTGTTCAGCTCATCAATTAGCTGGCTGACAGGCTCAACAGAGGTGCTGAAGTACACCAGGCACATCTCACACAACTGACAGAGGTGTGTGTGTGTGTGTGTGTGTGTGTGTGTGTGTGTGTGTGTGTGTGTGTGTGTGTGTGTGTGTGTGTGTGTGTGTGTGTGTGTGTGTGTGTGTGTGTGTGTGTGAGAGAGAGAGAAATCCACATCCCGACACACAATCTTGATAAACAGATTTTCACATTCAACCTCCGGCTGCAACCAACAACTCTTGCAAACCGTTTTCACCTCCTCTCTCACGAGACAGCACTCCCCCCCCTCCTTCCCACTGCCCGCCTCCCTGCGATGTGAAGGGATACTGTACATAAGAAGTGCCCCGGCAGCAGAAATCTTTGTCCTGTTTTTCTCACTGTGAGCTATTCTCATCTAGCGACTGTAAACATGCTTGTGGCAAGTGTAAGAAGCAATGCTCAGGAGGACGATACCTGGAATTTGGGACAGAATAATTCTACCACATTGTGACTGCAGTGCAGTACAGTCTCCAAACTCTCCCTGAGTGTGCATAATACAGGACTGTCTTCTCTGAATAACTTACTAGCTTACATGGCCTTACCAGGAAAAACTGGGATCTAGTCATAACTGTTTAACTAGAACCTGGCCATTTCCAGGAACAACTCCAGGCCCCTAAATGTGAGGCCTGTGGGGAGTGTCTGCCCCAGAAAGTGTGTAGTCAGCCATGCCAGTGATAGTGAGCATGCCCAGTGGTAGATTAAGTGCCAGCTAGTAGGGAGATTAAAGCATCTGCTTGATGGCATATATTATGAAAAGGAAACGCCAATCTCTGCTGGATCAGTATATCCATCTGCCCTGGGCCTCCTCTCTTCTGCTTTTCTCTTCTCTTCTTTGCTCTCCTCTCCTGTCCTCTCCTCTCTCCCCTTCCTTCCTTTTCCTCTCCTGTCCTCTCCTCTCTCCCCTTTCTTCACCTCGCCTTTACTGGCTTCTTCTCACCCCTCATCCTGTCTTCCCGTCTCTCTCATTTCTTCAACACCAACCACAACTGTTTGGTGCTTAGCTGGCCTATTTACTTATTTATTTGTGTATGTGGATTTCCCAGCTGTGCACATCTTATCTCTCCTGTTAATGAAACCTTACCTAAAAATAAAGGTGTTCGTTTTCGCTCTCTCGATTTCTCTTTCTCTCTGTTTGACAAATTATTTTTTATTGTTTTTCACAACACTCCACAAACAACACAACACAAAAACAAAACAACAAATACAACACATTCCCCAATGTGATCAACATATGGTTTACAAATTTCGTGAGACACTTCCGGTTTTTGTTTACATTTATAATATAGAAAATCCAACGGTATGTAGCTAGATAGTTCAGTCCTCCAGTTTGTTATTGAGGGTGAATATGAGGCTTTCCAATTGATGGTTACACATTTTTTGGGGGGGAGATTTTCTAGATTACAAAACTCTCCCAACAGACATAATCGTGGAGATGGACGGATATAGTTTCCTAGACACAATGAAAAGATAGCACATACATTATCCCAAAATGGTGTCAGTTTATCACAGGACTACAGCATATGTAATAGTGTTCCTTTGTGCTTTATGCGTCTCCAACAGAGGATGCAATACATGCATTTGGCAGGAGTGTAGTAAATGTTATGAATTCTCTTAAATTGCAGTAGTTTATGTCTTAGGGTGTAGAAGCAGGTATGGACATGTATACATCTGTGACCAATGGTTTTCCTTCAATTCTTCCTTTTAGATCTGTTTCCCATTTTGTCTTATAGGTTCTGAACCATCAGGTAGAGTTTCAATCAACCCTTGATATACAGTGCCTTCGGAAAGTATTCACACCCCTTGAGTTTTTCCACATTTTGTCTTACAGCCTACATTTTTTAATTGATTAAATGTAGATGTGTCACTGGCCTAAACACAATACCCATCATGTCAAAGTGAACTTGTGTTTTTAGACATTTTTACATATTAATTCAAAATGAAAAGTTGAAATGTTTCGAGTCAATATGTTTTCAACCCCTTTGTTATGGCAACCCTAAATAAGTTCAGGAGAAATATGTTGCTTAGCAAGTCACGTAAGTTGCATGGACTCACTCCGTGTGCAATACTAGTGTTGAACATCATTTTTGAATTACTACCTCATCTCTGTACCCCACTCATACAATTATATGTAAGGTCCCTCAGTCGAGCATAGAATTTCAAACAGGGATTCATCAACAAAGACCAGGGAGGTTTTCCAATGCCTAGCAAAGAAGGGCACCTAAAAAAGCAGACATTGAATATCCTTTGAGTATGGTGAAGTTATTAGTTACTCTTTGGATGGTGTCTCAAATACACCCAGTCTGTCACAACTTCCACAGAAGGTGGCGCCTCTCCCCGGTCGGGCGGTGCTCGGCGGTCGTCGTCGCCGGCCTACTAGCTGCCACCGATCTATGTTTCTGTGTCTTTTGGTTATGTCTGTTTAGGTCTGCACCTGTTTTGTGTTAGTCAATTAGTGGGGTATTTAGTTTGTCTGTTTCATTTGGGGATTTGTGCGGGATTGTTTATGTGTCATGCCTTTTGGGCACGTAGGGGTATATTGCATTTTCCTATTTACACTGCGTGTTTTAGGCATTATGGTTGCCGGGCTGCGTCCCATCCTTTAGTATTTTTGGAGCTGTTCTCCTAATGTATTATTGTGCACCTGCCTTGTTGTGGCATTTTTTCATTAATTATTAAACGTGTGTTTCACGGACCTCAGTCTCCTGCGCCTGACTTCACCCTGTCACGTCCTGGCCAGTATAAGGGTTAATTAGTATTGTAGTTTGGTCAGGACGTGGCAGAGGGTATTTGTTTTATGTGGTTCGGGGTGGTGTGTTTTTATTGAAGGGGCATTTGGTTTAAGTATTCGGGGTTTTTTTGGGCACTGTTTGGTTTTCTGGTATTCTATGTTTAGTCTAGTATGTATGTTTCTATGTTTGGTTAATTGGGGTTGGGACTCTCAGTTGAAGGCAGGTGTTGTCTATCTGCCTTTGATTGAGAGTCCCATATATTAGGGTGTGTTTGTGGTTGTTATTTGTGGGTGATTGTTCTGTGTTCAGCCTTATGCTTTACCAGACTGTTCGTTCGTTCGTGGTTTCGTTTGTTTGTTATTTTTGTACGTTCATTGTGGATAGAATATAAATAAACATGAAAATGAGCATACACGTACCTGCTGCGTTTTGGTCCTCCTTCACCGACGACAACCGTGACAGAATCACTCACCACTCAAGGACCAAGCAGCAGAGGAAGGAGCGGACGGTTTTCGAGTTGGACTGGCGGGAGAAGTGGACTTGGGAGGAAGTTCTGGACGGGGCCGGACCTTGGCACCAAGCTGGGGAGTATCGCCGCCCGCAGTGGGAAATTGAGGCAGCCAAGGCAGAGAGGCGGAGGTACGAGGCCATGGACGCGCTGAGGGAGAAGCACGAGAGACACCCCCAAGAAAAAATTTTGGGGGGCACACGGGTAGTTTGGCTAGGCGAAGGAAGAGCCGGAAGCCAGCTACCAGTGGTTATATGGAGGAGCGTATGGGGTGGAGAGCGCTATGTTTCGCTGAGAAGCGCACTATCTCACCCATACGCACGCACAGTCCGGTGCGAGTTATTCCAGCCCCTCGCAGGTGCCGTGCTAGAGTGGGCATCCAGCCTGGTAGGAGGATGCCTGCGCAGCGCATCTGGTTGCCAGTATGCCTCCGAGGACCAGGCTACCCAACTCCCGCTCTACGCACGGCTACCATCAGGCCCCTGCACAGCCCAGTCTGCCCTGTACGAGCACCCCGCTCGTACAGGGCTACTAGTTCCATCCAGCCAAGGCGGGTTGTGCAGGAGGTAAGATCTAGACCGGCTGTGCGCCTCCATAGCCCTGGGTTTCCAGCTCCTGTCTCTCGTGCGGACCCGGAAGTGCGTCAACCCAGTCCGACTCGTCCTGTTCCCGCTCCCCGCACTAGCATTCAAGTGCGTAAACCCAGCACCGCCAGTCAACAGTCGTCAGAGCTGCCCGCCACTCAACAGTCGTCGGAGCTGCCTGCCAGTCAACAGTCGTCGGAGCTGCCTGCCAGTCAACAGTCGTCAGAGCTGCCCGCCAGTCAACAGTCGTCGGAGATGCCCGCCAGTCAACAGTCGTCGGAGCTGCCCGCCAGTCAACAGTCGTCGGAGCTGCCCGCCAGTCAACAGTCGTCGGAGCTGCCCGCCAGTCAACAGTCGTCGGAGCTGCCCGCCAGTCAACAGTCGTCGGAGCTGCCCGCCAGTCAACAGTCGCCGGAGTGGCCAGACTGCGCTGAACTGCCGGAGTGGCCAGACTGCGCTGAACTGCCGGAGTGGCCAGACTGCCCTGAACTGCCGGAGTGGCCAGACTGCCCTGAACTGCCGGAGTGGCCAGACTGCCCTGAACTGCCGGAGTGGCCAGACTGCCCTGAACTGCCGGAGTGGCCAGACTGCCCTGAACTGCCGGAGTGGCCAGACTGCCCAGACTGTCCCGAGCTGCCAGACTACCCAGACTGTCCCGAGCTGCCAGACTGCCCAGACTGTCCCGAGCTGCCAGACTGCCCAGACTGTCCCGAGCTGCCAGACTGCCCAGACTGTCCCGAGCTGCCAGACTGCCCAGACAGCCTGGAACGGCCTGAGCCGGAGCCACCTCCAGAAATAGGTGGGTTGGGGAGGGGGGGTGTAGCACAGTGCCGTCGTTGACGGCAGCCACCCTCCCTTCCCTCCCTTTAGAAAAGGGGAATTTTTCTTTTGGTGTTGCTTGGGGTTATTTTTTGTTAAGGTGCTTCTGGGGTAGCACCTTTAAGGGGGGGGTACTGTCACGTCCTGGCCAGTATAAGGGTTAATTAGTATTGTAGTTTGGTCAGGACGTGGCAGAGGGTATTTGTTTTATGTGGTTCGGGGTGGTGTGTTTTTGTTGAAGGGGCATTTGGTTTAAGTATTCCGGGGTTTTTTGGGCACTGTTTGGTTTTCTGGTATTCTATGTTTAGTCTAGTATGTATGTTTCTATGTTTGGTTAATTGGGGTTGGGACTCTCAGTTGAAGGCAGGTGTTGTCTATCTGCCTTTGATTGAGAGTCCCATATATTAGGGTGTGTTTGTGGTTGTTATTTGTGGGTGATTGTTCTGTGTTCAGCCTTATGCTTTACCAGACTGTTCGTTCGTTCGTGTTTTCGTTTGTTTGTTATTTTTGTACGTTCATTGTGGATAGAATATAAATAAACAGCAAAATGAGCATACACGTACCTGCTGCGTTTTGGTCCTCCTTCACCGACGACAACCGTGACACACCCCTCCTGCTATCGAAGTGTTTTGTGACACAGTCACTACAAAGATACAGGCGTCTTTCCTAACTCAGTTGCCAGAGAGGAAGGAAAACACTTAGAGATTTCACAATGGGGCCAATGGTGACTTTAAACCAGTTACAGAGTTTAATGGCTGTGATAAGAGAAAACTGAAGATGGATCAACAACATTGTAGTTATTCCACAATACTAACCTAAGTGACAGAGTGAAAAGAAGGAAGACTATACAGAATAATATAAAAAATTCCAGAACACGCATCCTGTTTGCAACAAGGCACTAAAGTCATTCTCCAAAAAATGTGGCAAAGCAATTAACTTTTTGTCCTGAATACGAAGTGTTTGGTGCAAATCCAATTAACACACAACTGAGTTCCACTCTCCATATTTGCAAGCATAATGGTGGCTGCATCATGTAATGGGTATACTTGTAATCATTAAAGAGTAGGGGGCTTTTCAGGATAAAAAATTAATGAAATGGCAAAATCCTAGAGAAAAACCTGGTTCAGTCTGCTGACACCAGACACTGGAAGATGAATTAACCTTTCAGCAGGACAATAACCTAAAACACAAAGCCAAATATACACTGGGGTTGCTTTCCAAGACAACGTTGAATATTCCTGAGTGGCCTAGTTATAGTTTTGACTTAAATTGGCTTGAAAATCTATGACAAGCCTAGAATATGGCTCTGTAGCAATGATCAACAACCAACTTGACAGAGCTTGATGAACTTTCAAAATAATGTGCAAATATTGTACAATCCAGGTGTGCAAAGCTCTTATAGACTCACCCAGACTCACCCTCACCCAGGGGTATGAATACTGTCTGAAGGCACTGTAACTTGGCAATCAACTTCTTTGGCGTAGCAGCTTCCTTCAGTATTTTTGGCGTAGCAGCTTCATCTAGCATTTTTCTATGCTAGATGACTTAGGTTCATCCAGATTCTGTTGAAGCGATAGAACACGATTTCTGACCATTTCTGGCAATATTGGTTCTTTCCACCTCATGAATTTCTGTACATTTTTACGAATGGAATTGAGAATCATTGGATTGTTTTTTTTTTTGTAAGAAAAGAAAGAAAGTGTAAAACAGTCAATTTGAATCATGAGATCTTTCCATTCCAAGTAATGTTCGAGAGCAGGCCATTTATTTTATTCAAAAGTTGGATGGAATTGAATACTGGCAGGTCCTGGAATAAATACATCAACCTTGGTAATATACAGTATTCATTTTGATTATGTTGACCCTACCTAACATAGAGATAGGGAGAGATCTCTATCTCTGAACATTCAATCTTATCTATTAAAGGAAAATAATACACTTTATATGCCTCCTCCAGATTGCATGGTATCAGTACACCCATGTATTTCATGTGTCTTACATCCAGGTATTGCGTGCTTTTGTCCATTTCCACTTAAATTGACTTTCTAAGCTTGATAAGTCCTAATTATAAATGTGCCTTATTTCAGTTCTCCCAATTCACCATGAAACCTGATACAGCATCATATGTGTCCAACAGTAGTACAATAAATGACAGAGAATGTTGTGGTTCAGATAGATAAAGTAAATTTGTAATCCGCAAACAATGATTTCACATGTTAAAATCAAATCAAATTGTATTTGTCACATGCGCCGAGCAGGTGCAGACCCTACAGTGAAATGCTTACTTACAAGCCCTAACCAACAATGCAGTTTAAAAAAAATACAAAAGACCTAAAAAAATATGAATAAGAAATAAAAGTGACAAATAATTAAAGAGCAGCAGTAAAATAACAATAACAACAATGTTGATCTTCACCTATCTCTATGCCCCAGATTGAGCCATTAATTCTAATTATAGGGGTTCTGTGGCTAAAGAAAATACATAACTAGACAAAGGGCAGATTCAGAGATCTGTCCATTTGTTCGTATTGATGCTTTGGGGGATTTATACAACAGCTCAATCCCGGAAATAAATACTGGACCAAAACCAAACCTTTTTAAGATATTTGCCTCATGCAGCGTGATGCAAAAATGTTTATTCCACAATATCGAATGCTTTTTCAGCAGCTATTGATTCTGCCACTTTTAGAGCATTCAAGTTCTTATGAAGGATTATATTGAAAAAATTGTAGAGATTGCCTGAAGACATCCTGTTCCGTATAAACACTGTTTGATCTGAGTAGATCAACTTTTGTATTACTGTTTCTATGCGAAAAGCCAATACCTTAGCAATGATTTTGTAATCCACATTCAAGAGTGATACTGGGCGGAAGGATCCACATGACAATGGATCCTTATTTTATTTTTAAGTAGGGCGATTGTAGCCAAATATAGTGACTGGGGAAGTAACATTTTCTCTAGAGCTGCCGTGAGCATAAGTAACATAGGCTTCAGTAATTGGGGACGAAAGGGTTTTTAAAATTCCTCTGCAAATCTATCATTACCAGGAGATTTTCCTTCTTGTAGATTATTGATGGCCTATATGGTGGAAGAAAATACAAATTAGCATACTAAGCTGTTTTTTACTTACGAGTAATGTCTATTCTATTGTTATATGCTAGTGTTTTTTTACTGATACAAATGTGTCTTGTGTAACTTAGTCATAAGTCTGGGCCTACAGTTAACCTCTCTGGGGTAGGGGGCAGTATTTTGACATCCGGATGAAAAGCGTGCCCAAAGTACTCTGCCTCTTCCTCAAGCCCAGAAGCTAGGATATGCATGTAATTGGTAGATTTGGATAGAAAAGACTCTAATGTTTCTAAAACTGTTAAAATAATGTCTGTGAATATAACAGAACTGATTTGACAGGCGAAACCCCGAGGACATACCATCCAGGGGGAAAAAGTTAGGTCATAGGATTTTCCAATGATTTTCGATGGGACTCCCTTTTTATGAGGAACCTGGTTGCAGTTCCTATGGCTTCCAATAGATGTCAACAGTCTTTAGAAATTGTTCGATGTTTTTCTTTTGAGAAATGAAGAAGTAATCCTATTCATTGTAAGTGTCACTCCAGGTGGACTCTACTGTTTTGGTGTGCGTGAACTGGAACGCGCTTCACGTTGTTTTTATCCGGTATTAGAAACAGTTGATTCCGTCCTAAATTGTATTGATTATTTACATTTTAGGGTACCTGAGGTTGGATTAGGAATGTTGTTTGAGATGTTTGGACCACGTTTACATGTAACTTATTAGATACTTTGTAGGCATGTTGGGCGAGTTGATTAATGCCTAGTCACCTTAACCATATAGAGTACATATAGTGCATTCGGAAAGTATTCAGACCCATTGACTATTTCCACATTTTGTGACATTACAGCCTTAATCTAAAATGTATTCAATTTTTTTCTTCCTCATCAATCAAAACAAAGTACTCAATAACGACAAACGAAAAAAAGTTTTTAGAAATGTTTGCAAATGTATATACAGTTGAAGTCGGAAGTTTACATACACTTAGGTTGGAGTCATTAAAACTTGTTTTTCAACCACTCCACAAATTTCTTGTCAACAAACTATAGTTTTGGCAAGTCAGTTAGGACATCTACTTTCTGCATGACACAAGTAATTTTTCCAACAATTGTTTATATACAGATTACTTCACTTATAATTCACTGTATCACAATTCCAGTGGGTCAGAAGTTTACATACACTAAGTTGACTGTGCCTTTAAACAGCTTGGAAAGTTCCAGAAAATGATGTCATGGCATTAGAAGCATCTGATAGGCTAATTGACATAATTTGAGTCAATTGGAGGTGTACCTGCGGATGTATTTCAAGGCCTACCTTCAAACTCAGTGCCTCTTTTCTTGACATAATGGGAAAATCTGAAGAAATCAGCCAAGACCTCAGAAAAAAATTGTAGAGCTCTACAAGTCGGGTTCATCCTTGGGAGCAATTTCCAAACGCCTGAAGGTACCACGTTCATCTGTACAAACAATAGTACGCAAGTATAAACACCATGGGACCACGCAGCCGTCATACCGCTCAGGAAGGAGACGCATTCTGTCTCCTAGAGATTAATGTACTTTGGTGCGAAAAGTGCAAATCAATCCCAGAATAACAGCAAAGGACCTTGTGAAGATGCTGGAGGAAACAGGTACAAAAGTATCTATAACCACAGTAAAATAAGTCCTATATTGACATAACCTGAAAGGCCGCTCAGCAAGGAAGAAGCCACTGCTCCAAAACCGCCATAAAAAAGCCAGACTACAGTTTGCAACTGCACATGGGGACAAAGATCATACTTTTTGGAGAAATGTCCTGTGGTCTGATGAAACAAAAATAGACATGTTTGGTCATAATGACCATCATTATGTTTGGAGGAAAAAGGGGGAGGCTTGCAAGCCGAAGAACATAATCTCAACCGTGAAACACCGGGGTGGCAGCATCATGTTGTGGGGGTGCTTGGCTGCAGGAGGGACTGTATATGGCATCATGAGGAATGAAAATTATGTGGATATATTGAAGCAACATCTCAAGACATCAGTCAGGAAGTTAAAGCTTGGTCACAAATTGGTCTTCCAAATGGACAATGACCCCAAGCATACTTCCAAAGTTGTGGCAAAATGACTTAAGGACAACAAAGTCAAGGTATTGGAGTGGCCATCACAAAGCCCTGACCTCAAATCCTATAGAACATCTGTGGGCAGAACTGAAAAAGTGTGTACAAGCAACGAGGCCTACAAACCTGACTCAGTTACACCAGCTCTGTCAAGAGGAATTGGCCAAAATTCACCCAACTTATTGTGGGAAGCTTGTGGAAGGCTACCCCAAACGTTTGACCAAAGTTAAACAATTTAAAGGCAATGCTACCAAATACTAATTGAGTGTATGTAAACTTCTGACCCACTGGGAATGTGATGAAATAAATATAAGCTGAAATAAATCATTCTCTCTACTTTTATTCTGACATTTCACATTCTTAAAATAAAGTGGTGATCCTAACTGACCTAAACATGGACTTTTTACTAGGATTAAATGTCAGGAATTGTGAAAAACTGAGTTTAAATGTATTTGGCTAAGGTGTATGTAAACTTCCGACCAACTGTATATAAAAAACCTTATTTACATAAGTATTCATACCCTTTTGCTATGACACTCGAAATTGAGCTCAGGTGCATCTTGTTTCCATTGATCATCCTTGAGATGTTTATACAACTTGATTGGTGTCCACCTGTGGTAAAGTCAATTGATTGGACATGATTTGGAAAGGCATACACCTGTCTATAGGTGTAGGTCCCTCAGTTGAAAGTGCATGTCAGAGCAAAACCAAGCCATGAGGCTGAAGGAATTGTGTGAAGAGCTCTGAGATTGTGTCGAGGCACAGATCTGGGGAAGAGAACAAAAACATTTCTGCAGTATTGAAGGTCCCGAATAATACAGTGGACTCCATCATTCTTAATAGAAGAAGTTTGGAAACACCAAGACTCTTCCTAGAGCTGGCCGCCTGGGCCAAACTGAGCAATCGGGGGAGGACGGCCTTGGTTAGGAAGGTGACCAAGAACCTGATGGTCACTCTGACAGAGCTCCAGAGTTCCTCTGTGGAGATGGGAGAACCTTCCAAAAGGACTACCATCTCTGCAGCACTCCACCAATCAGGCCTTTATGGTAAAGTTGCCAGACGGAAGTCACTCCTCAGTAAAAGGCACATTGACAGCCCACTTGGAGTTTGCCAAAGGGTACCTAAACACTCTCAGACCATGAGAAACAAGATTTTCTGGTCTGATGAAACCAAATTTGAACTCTTTGGCCTGAATGCCAAGCGTCAGGTCAGGAGGAAACTTGGCACCATCCTTACGGTGAATCATGGTGGTGGCAGCATGGTGGTGGCAGCATCATGCTGTGGGGATGTTTTTCAGCGGCAGGGACTGTGAGACTAGTCAGGATAGAGGGAAAGATGAACTGAACAAAGTACGGAGAGCTCCTTGATGAAAACCTGCTCCAGAGCGCTCAGGACCTCAAACTGGGGTGGAGGTTCACCTTCCAACAGGACAACGACCCTATGCACACAGCCAAGACAACACAGGATTGGCTTCGGAACAAGTCTCTGAATATCCTTGAGTGGCCCAGCCAGAGCCCGGACTTGAACTCGATCGAACATCTCTGGAGAGACCTGAAGTGATGCTTCCCATCCAACTGGACAGCGCTTGAGAGGATCTGCAGAGAAGAATGGGAGAAAATCCCCAAATACAGGTGTGCCAAGCTTGTAGCTTTATAATAATATGGCTTATGATTCCATAGGTAAGTCCAATATATTTCCCAACTAGGACTAAATGAAACACTTAAAAAAATGATTATATTGATTATTATTTTTATTTATTTGAGTCAGTATTTGTAATCTACAACATTAGAGTGGTCTGGGTCGCTCCCATACACATTCCCAACCACTGTGAAGTGAGTGTTAGTACTACAGTGTCCATGCTATGTTCAATGAACTAGTATAATTAGTATTTGTGAGGTAAATATAGTGATTATTATTAAGGAGTCCTGTCTAGGGCTGGTTCTACCTTTTGAGATAGATGAAACCCTTCTAAAGATTATCCCGCTCAGGGTCAATAATGAGAAAAACGACTTAAAAAGCACTTACCATCACTGTTAATTGACAATAAAATGAATTCAATTATTTATGTATTAGGCATCAGTATAGTCTATTAAAGAGAGAAATTGAAAACAGATGTAGGCCTATAATCACTGGAGTAACCTACAGTTGCGTTGTACTGCAAGCAACCACATGTGGAGCGCACTCATCTTGACCCACAGGGGGACAGAGCAGGTGGATCACTAAGAGCTGGGGGGTATAGTGACTTGTAACATTAATGCAACATCAGTCTACTCTGGGCACCGGTAGAGCTAAAGCGAGTGTAATTTATTCACTTGATTTTTCCGGGTTTATCGTATACATGTTGAGTTGGTCTATATACATTTCTTGTACATTCCACCTTTGGATTCAATTAATGAATTCATTTAGATATAATTGTCCAACATGAAGCTAGAAATAATGATTGAAAGGTGCATATTTGTAAAAGGACTGAGTGCTTACAATTTCTGCATCCTACGCTGTATGCCATTCGATCGCTCTCAGTCTTTTTTCACATACGTACAAACCATTTAAGATCTCCCCACCCACTTAAACCTTTATAGCCCATGGGCTGGGGAGCATTCAAAAATAATTGCCCAGATCATAGCACTCATCATGTTGTCTTGTTCACTTGTCAGTTCGTTACTTAAACAAATAGATCATGGCTATAGCCCATCAATGAATGTGTTGTCATTTAGGCTGTAGAGTCAATAGTCATTAAAGTGTTATTCCTTTAGGCAGATCGCCTGGATGGTGCTGTGATTGTCTTCCGATAGGCGTGTGAGTGAAGGCATTAACAACACCTACCTTTCTCTTTTGTGTCTAATGTGGTGGGGTGTAATAGTCCATTGTTCACATAATTTCAGTTGCCTAAATAGTTCAATACTCCAGTGCCCCATGCATCTGTTAAAATTAACTGCCATTTCCACCCTTCTCTTTGTCCAGGTTATCCAGGAATCGGGTAGCTTCTTTTGCTGATTTCAGTGTGACGTCTCTTTCCGTCCATTTGACCCGTAGATATGCGGAATACACCAGAGAGAGTGGGATTCGATTTTCCCATAGCTTTTTCTTTATGGGGTCAAATTCTCTGCATTTCATGTAGAGGTCTCTGCTCATGTCGGAGTTGATGTAGGCCCGGTTGCCCTAATACTGTACATCAAAGGTCCGACGTTGAACTTTGCGATGATGCCCCTTGGTTTGCTGCTCATGTACCCTCTCGAGCCGCCTGTTAGATGTGCTTGTTCAATTGTGGGGGAGCTCATGTGAAGTTCTTCTGGCCCAGTAGTATTCCCTTTTCCAGGAATTCTTCCATTTTGGGGAAATTTACAAAATTAAGATTTGAAAGGCGACTGAAGTCTACAATCCCATTTAATCTTTTAGTAAGTCCCATAATTATGTATTTCTGTTCATACACAGTGTTCTGGAGCTTTTCTCATGTGATTTTCTCCAGTGCTAAACAGGTTTCGGCCTCCTAAACAGGTTTCAGTCATATCAGTTTAGATTTGTTTATCATCATCGGATATTTTCTTCATCTGCTTGGACAGTACCTCATTGCCAGTGTGAATTTTTGTTATTAGTGTCTCTAAACTCACTTTAGTCGAGTCTTCAGCTACTTAGTCCATGGTCGTGTTGTTTCGCAGTGTTCTAGCATTTACCATAACATGCAGTTGCCAACATAACGTTTCAGTTATTTCTTGACTGACTTTAGAGTCGAGATCTTTCTCATTTAAGAGGCATATTTTTTGTAAAGAAAGGGAATGCCAAACGGATCACCTTCACCGGACTACCTCATGGTCGCAATACCAGAAATTGCAAACCTTTCTCTCTCTCCTGCTCTCTCTCCAGCTGCCCAGGGCTAGAGAGTCTGGTGTTGTGATTGTGATTGTCACAGGACTGTGATTGTGATTGGAGACAAAAAGAGAAACATTTACCACAAATCACAAGTTTGAAAAAGGGAGACAGAGAGGACATTCGTGCAGATTGAGCAAAGTGTGTGTCCAAATGTGAAAAGTTACTTCAAAATATTTTCAGACAGTAGCAACACAACCAAAGAAACACAAAAGATGCTAATAGAGGCCTTTTTACCTAAATGTCAACTTTTGGAATTCAATCTGGGTTGTGTGTGTATTACAATTACCTGTGGTCTCCAGTCGGATTGTAATACATAGAATAACAAATGGAGGGAATGCAATCATGATGGCCTGTGAAGCCTTCCTCTCGGATAATGTGTGTGTGAGTGTGTGCGTGCATGTGGCACTGTGTGGTGTGGCGCTCCCGTCGGAGAGGCCGAGGCGTAATCACTGTCACAGACATACAGTGCACACAACGCATCATGCCACACACACCGGGCTACACACACCGGGCTACACTGTGACTGTGTGGCACCATCCACAGCAGCACACCACTCTATCAAGTGGGCAATATTTTACCTAGGACCCCCTGCTAGCAGCTTCCTCTCCTGAGCCATGTCTGCTCTGCTGGATTTTTTTCTGTCATAAACTCAGAGACACTGGAATGGATTGTTTTATTGTGTATTATCAGAGCTGAATGACTTGCCATAGAGACAATTACAGTGAGTTTGGAGTGTAGCTTGACATATGATTGCATGTGTATGTGTTGTATTATGTAGTCAATCACAGGTACACTCTTTCAATTGACTTGATAATATGGGAGAAAAAGAACAGTGGTCGGGAACATTTGGAGAAATGATTGATTTCGCCAGGGTTGTGGGTTCGATTCCCACGGGGGGCCAGTACAAAAAAAAACACATGAAATTAAATGAAATGTATGCAATCACTACTGTAAGTCGCTCTGGATAAGAGCGTCTGCTAAATTACTAAAATGTAAATGTAAAAATGTGACTAGACCGAGAAAAACAGACCCGTAATACTATTCCAAAGTTTGTTTCACAGTCAAGGATAGCTTTGTAAATAAGTGCTTTCATATTTTATCCTTTGGGATTCAAATGCATCTTGTTGATGTACAGTAAGTTTTATTTGCAACCCAGAATAAAATGTAATTCACAGATCTATGACACAGAAGCTGTGGTTACTACATTAACATGTAGTTTTTGTCATCCAATCAAGATGACACGATCATTATCTGATTGAGATTTGTTGCGTTTACACATGGTAATAAAATTCTCTTATCTGCCCACTGCGTCAGCATTGTGACCAGATTCCCTGGACCCTCCCTGTATACAAATTAATCCAACCTGCCTTGGGCCTCCCCTTATGACAGCAGGTTGAAGAACTGTTTTTAATGACTCCAACCTAAGTGTATGTAAACTTCCGACTTCAAATGTATGTCACTCCCTTAGGTTTCTTTCCCATTCGTCATTGTTGCCGTTTCACGTTGGTGCACTGTTTGTGTTTCTTGTTTGTTCAATTATTTTTTAAATGTGTTCACTCCCTTAACTTGCTTCCCAACTCTCAGCGTACATCGTTACAATTGGAAATGTTGAAATATGTTCACGCCTAGAATAAAAACCTTGAGGATTCCATCATAATTGTAACACCCTGGCCATAGAGAGGGGTTTTTAGTTCTCTATTTTGGTTAGGCCAGGGTGTTACATGGGTGGGCGTTCTATGTTTATTTTCTATGTTGGTTTGTTTCTTTGGTTGGCCGTGTGTGGCTCCCAATCAGGAACAGCTGTAGTTCGTTGTTGCTGATTGGGAGTCATACACAGGCAGCCTGTTTTTCCTTTGGGGTTTGTGGGTGATTGGTTTCTGTTGAGAGTTTTTCCTGACAGGACTGTTTTGCTGTCGTCTTTGGTTTATTTTTGTATAGTGTTCTCCTTTTTTCATTAAATATCTAAGATGAACACACATCCTCCACTGCACCTTGGTCTCATTACGACGACACCCGTTACAATAATGGTCAATATATTTAAAAAAATTATTACAGGGACACTTTGGAAAAAACAAATCCCGTCCGAATCCTCCTCTGGAACAATGGATATTCTGAGGTAATAATTACATAACCAACGTTCTCTAGTAATACTGTACTAGTCGGTGCGAATAGGGCTTGGAAGATATATTTTGCATCATCAGTAGAATTTGTATTATACAAACCAGGGTGCTTTTCAAGAGTGTGCAACATCAAAAAGGTCCTGGTTGATACAGTTTATTTTCCTACTCTTAGCTCAGGCTCTTATCCTCATTTAATGTAAAGAAGTCTACATCACAAAATGACACCTACTTCTAAACATATAATCACCACCCTTCATGGATTGGTGATAATCCCTGTTGAAGTCATAGTGTGTTTTGGTCAAATCAGATCACAAATGTGTTCTCAACCTCACTCCAATATTTAAATGTAGTTATTGAGTATAGTTTTCAAACTTGATAGTACCAAAATGTGCAAATTACTGTAGTCTTTTTGAGTGGGTGAATAAAGGTTGAAATCTCATTGATCAACATCTCAACTAAATATTACCCACCTTTCCACCATCAAATGATGTGGTGTGTCTAGTGGGATAGCTTTAAAAACATCCTCCAGCAATTTTTGAACTTTTCCTGTTGAAAGTGGTCCCATGTAGGTGAGACCAGGGATGATTGTAACACTCTCCATATCTTCAATCAGGAATAAGCTAGAATCATATGACTTACTCTGCACATGCTCAGTTTAGTCCTCAACCCTCATGTGAAGAAGCAAGAGCCTGTGATAGACTGTGGACTTTGGACTTTTGGACCAAATTGTGATGGCATCACATGCTTTGGTGTAATTTGCAATCGAGCATAGGGTAGCAGGTCGAGCGTTTCAAGTTCCTCCATGGTCCAAACACACCAAGACACTCATGAAGAGGGCACGACAACACCTTTTCCCCCTCAGGAGACTGAAAAGATTTGGAATGGGTCCACAGATCCTCAAAAAGTTCTACAGTTGCACCATCGAGAGCATCTTGACCGGTTGCAACACCACCTGGTATGGCAACTGCTTGGCATCCGACCATAAGGCACTACAGAGGGTAGTGCGTCCGGCCCAGTACATCACTGGGGCCAAGCTTCCTGCCATCAAGGACCTATATACTAGGCGGTGTCAGAGGATGGCCCAAAAAATTGTCAAAGACTCCAGTCACCCAAGTCATAGACTATTCGCTCTGCTACCACACGGCAAGCGTTACCGGAGAGCCAAGTCTAGGTTTAAATTGACTCGGTACCGGTACCCCTGTATATGGCCTTGTTATTATTTTATTGTGTTACTTTTTATTACATTTTTTACTTTAGTTTATTTAGTAAATATTTTCTTATCTCTATTTCTTGAACTGCATTGTTGGTTAAGGGCTCGTAAGTAAGCATTTCACAGTAAGGTTGTATTCGGCACATGTGACAAATAACATTTGATTTGATTTGTAGAAAAAATGTAAGCTAGGTAATGGCTGCAAGCATCAGGGTTAGTTGTGAGAGGAGGTCTGGGTGCAGTGGTGGTAATGCAAATTATTGGTCCACCATGCCTGTACCGCAGGACTACCATACCACTGTCACAACAGTGACTGATTGAGTCAACATGTCCGATGTTCACACAAAGACACACCCACCCACTAATGGTTTTTGTGCGAGGTGTTGAAGGTACCGAACTGTCTTTTCAAGCAGTTGACACACAGTTCGGACACTCATTGGTATCCCACAAGACATGCAACCAGAGGTCTCTTCACAGTCCCCAGGTCCAGAACAGAGTCTGGGAAAAATAGAGCCCTGACTAAATTGAACTCTCTGCCACCCCAGGTAACAAAAGCTACCAATAAAAACAGATAAAAGAACACCTCACAGTATGATGGGACTGTGAAGAGACACACAGAAATGTTTATGCATTTTGCATTGTATTATGTATTGTATTGTGGTTGGGATACGACTGTGATGTGTGCTTGTCTCGCCTGGCTATCTTAAATGTTATTGTTTATTTGTGTATTAGGGTACCTAAGGTTTGATTATAAACGTTGATTGACTTGTTTGGATAAGTTTATTGGTAACGTTTGGGATTCATTTTGAAGGAGGGAAACCAAGTGGATTATTGACTAAAGCGCGCCAGCTAAACTTAGTTTTTATGGATATAAAAAGGACTTTATCGAACAAAAGGACCATTTGTAATGTAACTGCGACCTTTTGGAGTGTCAACAGAAGAAGATCTTCAAAGATAAGGCATATATTATATCGCTATTTCTGACTTTCGTGTCACAACTCCCTGGTTGAAAATGATTTGTTATGCATTTGTGTGCTGGGCGCTGTCCTCAGATAATCGCATGGTTTGCTTTCGCCGTAAAGCCTTTTTGGAATCTGACATGGCGGCTGGATTAACAACAAGTTAACCTTTATTTTGATGTATTGCCCTTGGGATTTCATGAAAATGTAATATTTATAGTAATTTAATTTGAATTTGGCGCTCTGCAATTTCACCGGATTAGCGTCCCACTAATCCGCAAGAAGTTAAGGAAGCAGTAGAGAAGGAACTGGACTGTCTACAGAAGAATAACATCATCATGAAAGGAGAGAGGGGCCGCTCTGATCGTTGTAGTCCCAGAGAAAGACAAGACCGTCAGAATGTGCAGAAACTACAATGTCACAGTAAATCGCTGCATACTACCAGAGGAATATCCACTACCAAACGCTGAAGAACTGTTTGCCACTCTAGCTGGTGGGAAGGTTTTCAGTAAGCTTGTTCTGTCATTCGCTTATCAGCAACTGAAACTGGATCCGGAGTCAGAACAGTATCTGACCATCAATACACACAAGGGGCTATTCCGATTCAATCGCTTGGCCTATGGAATCTCGACAGCTCCAGCGATATTCCAACACACAATGGATCCAAGCGCAACATAGCTTCAGCGTGTAAATCAGCTAGAAAGATGTGTCGGCATCGATTAATTGTCTCTGGCCCCCTCCCAGTTAGGGGGAGTGATGAGCTCTACAGCAGAGTCACAACTCAATCGCTGGTTGAAAACTGTGTTCTGCCCCTCCCAAAAGATAGAATTTGTAGATAACTGGCCCTCTTTCTGGGACTCACCCACAAACAGGACCAAGCCTGGCCTGTTGAGGAGTGACGCACTCCATCCTAGCTGGAGGGGTGCTCTCATCTTATCTACGAACATAGACTGGGCTCTAGCTCCACAATGAAATAGGGTGCAGGCCAGGCAGCAGGCTGTTAGCCAGCCTGCCAGCTTAGTGGTGGAGTCTGCCATTAGCACAGTCAGCGTAGTCAGCTCAGCTTTCCCCATTGAGACCGTGTCTGTGCCTCGATCTAGGTTGGGCAAAATTAAAAATGGCGGTGTTCGCTTTAGTAATCTCACTAGTATAAAGACCTCCTCCATTCCTGCCATTATTGAAAGAGATTGTGATACTTCACATCTCAACATTTGGTTACTTAATGTTAGATCCCTCACTTCCAAGGCAGTTATAGTCAATGAACTAATCACTGATCATAATCTTGATGTGATTGGCCTGACTGAAACATGGCTTAAGCCTGATGAATTTACTGTGTTAAATGAGGCCTCACCCCCTGGTTACACTAGTGACCATACCCCCCGTGCATCCGGCAAAGGCGGAGGTGTTGCTAACATCTACGATAGCAAATTTCAATTTAAAAAACAAAAAACAATGACGTTTTCATCTTTTGAGCTTCTAGTCATGAAATCTATACAGCCTACTCAATCACTTTTTATAGCTACTGTTTACAGGCCTCCTGGGCCATATGCAGTGTTCCTCACTGAGTTCCCTGAATTCCTATCGGATCTTGTAGTCATAGCAGATAATATTCTAATTTTTGGTGACTTTAACATTCACATGGAAAAGTCCACAGACCCACTCCAAAAGGCTTTCGGAGCCATCATCGACTCAGTGGGTTTTGTCCAACATGTCTCTGGACCTACTCACTGCCACAGTCATACTCTGGACCTAGTTTTGTCCCATGGAATAAATGTTGTGGATCTTAATGTTTTTCCTCATAATCCTGGATTATCGGACCACCATTTTATTGCGTTTACAATTGCAAGAAATAATCTGCTCAGACCCCAACCAAGGAGCATTAAAAGTCGTGCTATAAATTCTCAGACAACCCAAAGATTCCTTGATGCCCTTCCAGACTCCCTCTGCCTACCCAAGGACGTCAGAGGACAAAAATCAGTTAACCACCTAACCGAGGAACTCAATTTAACCTTGCGCAATACCCTAGATGCAGTTACACCCCTAAAAATTAAAAACCTTCTGTCATAAGAAACTAGCTCCCTGGTATACAGAAAATACACGAGCTCTGAAGCAAGCTTCCAGAAAATTGGAACGGAAATGGCGCCACACCAAACTGGAAGTCTTCCGACTAGCTTGGAAAGACAGTACCGTGCAGTATCGAAGAGCCCTCACTGCTGCTCGATCATCCTATTTTTCCAACTTAATTGAGGAAAGAACAATCCGAAATGTCTTTTTGATACTGTCGCAAAGCTAACTAAAAAGCAGCATTTGCAAATGGAGGATGGCCTTCACTTCAGCAGTAATACATTTATGAACTTCTTTGAGGAAAAGATCATGATCATTAGAAAGCAAATTACGGACTCCTCTTTAAATCTGGGTATTCCTCCAAAGCTCCATTGTCCTGAGTCTGCACAACTCTGCCAGGACCTAGGATCAAGGGAGATACTAAAGTGTTTTAGTACTATATCTCTTGACACAATGATTAAAATAATCATGGCCTCCAAACCCTCAAGCTGCATACTGGAACCTATTCCAACTAAACTACTGAAAGAGCTGCTTCCTGTGCTTGGCCCTCCTATGTTGAACATAATAAACGGCTCTCTATCCACCGGATGTGTACCAAGCTCACTAAAAGTGGCAGTAATAAAGCCTCTCTTGAAAAGCCGAATCTTGACCCAGAAATTATAAAAAACTATCGGCCTATATCGAATCTTCCATTCCTCTCAAAATTTTTTGAAAAAGCTGTTGCACAGCAACTCACTGCCTTCCTGAAGACAGACAATGTATACGAAACGCTTCAGTCTGGTTTTAGACCCCATCATAGCACTGAGACTGCACTTGTGAAGGTGTTAAATGACCTTTTAACCTCTCTGGGCTATGTGGGACGATTTCGTCCCACCTACGTAACAGCCACTTCAATCCAGTGGCGCGATTTTTGAATCGTTAGAAATGCTATAACTTCAATTTCTCAAACATATGACTATTTCACAGCTATTTAAAGACAAGAATCTCGTTAATCTAACCCCACTGTCCGATTTCAAAAAGGCTTTACAACAAAAGCAAAACATTAGATTATGTCAGCAGAGTACCCAGCCAGAAATAATCACACAGCCATTTTTCAAGCTAGCATATCATGTCACATAAACCCAAACCATATCTAAATGCAGCACTAACCTTTGATGATCTTCATCAGATGACACACCTAGGACATTGTGTTATACAATACATGCATGTCTGTTCAATCAAGTTCATATTTATATCAAAAACCAGCTTTTTACATTAGCATGTGACGTTCAGAACTAGCATTCCCACCGAACACTTCCGGTGATTTTACTAAATTACTCACGATAAACGTTCACAAAAAGCATAACAATTATTTTAAGAATTATAGATACATTACCCCTCTATGCACTCGATATGTCCGATTTTAAAATAGCTTTTCGGATGAAGCACATTTTGCAATAATCTAAGTACATAGCCCGGCATTACAGGGCTAGCTATTTAGATACCCACCCAGTTCAGCCTCCACCAAAATCACATTTCCTATAAGAAAAATGTTCTTACCTTGCTTGTTCTTCATCAGAATACACTGCCAGGACTTCTACTTCAATAACAAATGTTGGTTTGGTCCCAAATAATCCATCGTTATGTTCCAACAGCGACGTTTTGTTCGTGAGTTCTAGAATGCTTCTTCGCGGTGTCGCGCATGGCGCATTGGCGTGTCAAAAATGTCTAAATATTCCATTACCGTACTTCGAAGCATGTCAACCGCTGTTTAAAACCAATTTTTATGCCATTTATGTCATAGAGAAGTGTTAATATTCCGACCGGGAGTATGCATTGAGCCTAAACAGCCGAATAAAATTTCTCCTCAGAAGCGACTCATGCACGCGCATCATTGAAAGGTCCTCCGAGCATCCACTTACAAAAGGCGATAATATATTTCAACCTGAGGTTCCCTCGTAAACCTTCAGTTATTTCGCGGGCTCTGAGAGCCTATTGGAGCCCTGGGAATTGTCACGTTACAGCTAAGATCCTTACTTTTCAATAAAAAGAGGTAAGACGCACGACTCCTTGTCAGACAGGGTACTTCCTGCTTGAAGCCTTGTCAGGTTTTTGCCTGCCATAGGAGTTCTGTTATACTCACAGACACCATTCAAACAGTTTTAGAAAATTCAGAGTGTTTTCTATCCAAACCTGAACAATAATATGCATATTCTAGCTTCTGAGTTGGTGTAGGAGGCAGTTAAAAATGGGAACATATTTTTTCCAAAAATTCTCAATACTGCCCCCTATACCAAAGAGGTTAATGACGTCAGACCGAGGCTCTGCATCTGTCCTCGTGCTCCTAGATCTTAGTGCCGCTTTTGATACCATCGATCACCACATTCTTTTGGAGAGATTGGAAACCCAAATTGGTCTACATGGACAAGTTCTGGCCTGGTTTAGATCTTATCTGTTGGAAAGATATCAGTTTGTCTCTGTGAATGGTTTGTCCTCTGACAAATCAATTGTAAATTTCGGTGTTCCTCAAGGTTCCGTTTTAGGACCACTATTGTTTTCACTATATATTTTACCTCTTGGGGATGTCATTCGAAAACATAATGTTAAATTTCACTGCTATGCGGACGACACACAGCTGTACATTTCAATGAAACATGGTGAAGCCCCAAAATTGCCCTCGCTAGAAGCCTGTGTTTCAGACATAAGGAAGTGGATGGCTGCAAACTTTCTACTTTTAAACTCGGACAAAACAGAGATTCTTGTTCTAGGTCCCAAGAAACAAAGAGATCTTCTGTTCAATCTGACAATTAATCTGGATGGTTGTACAGTCGTCTCAAATAAAACTGTGAAGGACCTCGATGTTACTCTGGACCCTGATCTCTCTTTTGAAGAACATATCAAGACTGTTTCAAGGACAGCTTTTTTCCATCTACGTAACATTGCAAAAATCAGAAACTTTCTGTCCAAAAATGACGCAGAAAAATGTATCCATGCTTTTGTTACTTCTAGGCTGGACTACTGCAATGCTCTACTTTCCGGCTACCCGGATAAAGCACTAAACAAACTTCAGTTAGTGCTAAATACGGCTGCTAGAATCCTGACTAGAACCAAAAAATTTGATCATATTACTCCAGTGCTAGCCTCCCTACACTGGCTTCCTGTTAAGGCAAGGGCTGATTTCAAGGTTTTACTGCTAACCTACAAAGCATTACATGGGCTTGCTCCTACCTATCTTTCCGATTTGGTCCTGCCGTACATACCTACACGTACGCTATGGTGACAAGACGCAGGCCTCCTAATTGTCCCTAGAATTTCTAAGCAAACGGCTGGAGGTAGGGCTTTCTCCTATAGAGCTCCATTTTTATGGAATGGTCTGCCTACCCATGTGAGAGACGCAGACTCAGTCTCAACCTTTAAGTCTTTACTGAAGACTTATCTCTTCAGTAGGTCCTATGATTAAGTATAGTCTGGCCCAGGAGTGTGAAGGTGAACGGAAAGGCTGGAGCAACGAACCGCCCTTGCTGTCTCTGCCTGGCCGGTTCCCCTCTTTCCACTGGGATTCTCTGCCTCTAACCCTATTACAGGGGCTGAGTCACTGACTTACTGGTGTTCTTCCATGCCGTCCATGGGAGGGGTGCGTCACTTGAGTGGGTTGAGTCACTGACGTGATCTTCCTGTCTGGGTTGGCGCCCCCCCCCCCCCCCCCCGTTGGGTTGTGCCATGGCAGAGATTTTTGTGGGCTATACTCGGCCTTGTCTTCGGACGGTAAGTTGGTGGTTGTAGACATCCCTCTAGTGGTGTGGGGGCTGTGCTTTGGCAAAGTGGGTGGGGTTATATCCTGCCTGTTTGGCCCTGTCCGGGGGTATCATCGGATGGGGCCACAGTGTCTTCTGATCCCTCCTGTCTAAGCCTCCAGTATTTATGCTGCAGTAGTTTATGTGTCGGGGGGCTAGGGTCAGTCTGTTACATCTGGAGTATTCTCTTGTCTTATCCAGTGTCCTGTGTGAATTTAAATATGCTCTCTCTAATTCTCTCTTTCTCTCTTTCTTTCTTTCTCTCGGAGGACCTGAGCCCTAGGACCATGCCTCGGGACTACCTGGCATGATGACTCCTTGCTGTCCTCAGTCCACCTGGCCATGCTGCTGCTCCAGTTTCAACTGTTCTGCCTGCGGCTACGGAACCCTGACCTGTTCACCGGACGTGCTTGTTGCACCCTCGACAACTACTATGATTATTATTATTATTTGACCATGCTGGTCATTTATGAACATTTTAACATCTTGACCATGTTCTGTTATAATATCCACCCGGCACAGCCAGAAGAGGACTGGCCACCCCTCATTGCCTGGTTCCTCTCTAGGTCTCTTCCTAGGTTTTTGGCCTTTCTAGGGAGTTTTTCCTAGGGAGTTTTTCCTAGCCACCGTGCTTCTTTCACATGCATTGCTTGCTGTTTGGGGTTTTAGGCTGGGTTTCTGTACAGCACTTTGAGATTTCAGCTGATATACGAAGGGCTATATAAATAAATTTGATTTGATTTGATTTTGATTTGATTTGATCAGATCTTGCATGGTATAGACAATGTTGTGTGCTTCATGGACGACATCCTCGTGTCAGCACCAACCATTGGAGAGCACCTTGTAGTGCTGGACAAAGTGATGTCAAGACTGGAGAAATACGGAGTGAGAATGAAACGCAGCAAGGTTGAGTTCCTCCAGTACTCAGTGGAGTATCTCAGATACAAGATTGATGCACAAAGCAAGCACCCAACCAACAGAAAGGTGGAAGCAATCGTAAACGCACCAGCATCCATAAATATCTTAGAGCTGAGGTCATTTTTGGGGCTCCTGAACTATTACGGAAAGTTTGTGGCAAACATGTCCACATTGTTGCATCCACTTCACCAACTGCTGCAGGCCAATACAAAGTGGAATTGGTCCCCACAATGCAAAGAAGCATTCAAGACCTGCAAACAGCGTCTGCTAAAGAGCAAATGGCTTGCCCACTACGACACAGACATGAAGCTGAGACTCGCGTGTGATGCATCTCCATACGTAGTAGGAGCTGTCATCTCACATGTTTTGCCGTCAGGTGAAGAACACTCTATTGCATTTGTATCACGGACTCTGTCAACAAGTGAGAAAAATTATGCTCAAATTGAGAAGGAAGCCCTGAGCATAATATTTGGAGTGAAGAAGTTTCACAAATACCTCTACGGAAGGAAGTTCCAACTGCTGACAGATCACAAGCCTCTGTTGGCCATCCTTGGACCAAAATCAGCTATACCAACCCTTGCTGCACTTTGAATGCAACGTTGGGCTCTGATATTGCTAGCCTATGACTACGAGATTGAGTACAGACGACCAAGTGATCACGCAAATGCAGATGCACTATCAAGACCACCATGCAATAGTGACTCCGACAGTGAAGATAATAGAGCAGTCTTCCAGACCTCTCTCATCTATGAACTGCCCATATTTGCTTCAGACATAGCAGAGGAAACGAGGAAAGACAGTGCTTTCCAAGGTCTTGGACTTAACATTAGGCGGTTGGCCAACCTTCGTAAATGACGATAACCTTCATCCAGTCATTGACAAGAAAGTCCAGTTGTCCACTGATCAAGGATGTGTTCTGTGGGGATCAAGGGTGGCGGTACCTCCCAAATTCAAGAGGAGATTGCTATCTGACCTGCATGAGGAACATCCAGGGATCACTCAAATGAAAGCACTCGCCCGCAGTTATCTGTGGTGGCCTGGACTGATCAGGACATTCAACAGCATGTAGGCCACTGCTCACCTTGTGAAGCTGTTCACAACAAGCCTGCTGCTGCACCTCTTCATCCATGGTCCTGGGCTGCTACACCATGGGAACGCATCCATGTGGATTATGCCGAGATTGACAAGCAACATTTCCTTTTTGTCATCGATGTCCATTCCAAGTGGATGGAAATGTTCCCTATTCAACTGACCACAGCTGAGAAGACAATCAATCTTCTCAGACACCTGTTCGCATCCTTTGGACTAGTCAAGGAGCACGTATCGGACAATGGCCCTCCTTTCACGTCAAACGATGTTACCCTAAGGTGGTGACCTTACCATCCGGCATCAAACAGAGCAGCGGAGAGAGCCGTGCAAACCTTTAAGAAGGCCTGGACAAGACTCGAGGCTCAGTCTGTGCCCACCCACCAAAGGCTTCCCCGTTTCCTGTTTACTTACCGTAACACACCACATACAGTAAGGGAATGTACACCAGTTGAACTGTTTCTGAAACGCCAACCACGTACCCGCCTGACATTGTTGAAACCAGACTTGTCAAGCACTGTGGCAAAGCACCAGCTACAGCAGAAGAAAGCTCATGACACACTCAGACTGTCAGAGAATTCAAAGAGGGAGAGAGGGTGATGGTACGTGATTTCAGACACCTCAAGCGCCTGTGGAACTCAGGTGGGATCTTGCAACACAGAGGACTTACCAAGTCCAATTTGGTCATCTCCATGTTAATGTTCATGTGGATCATCTGCTACGGTCCACCGCCCCAGCAGAGACATGCCGAGAGAACAAGAACAATAACGACCCCCAGGACTATTCTCCTGACTATGGACGTATGAGAGAGACAGAGCCTGACCTTCCACCCGAACCTGGCCCACCACCGGAAGCCCAGAAGGAGCGGAGATATCCTATTCGACAGCGAAGGGCACCTCAAAAGCTTGACCTGTGAGTTGAGGAGCTTCAGGAGGTAACAGACAGTAAAACAAACAAACACTTTAATATGTCCTAGATAAAAGGAAAGAAAAAGGACATTACCTGGGTCAGTTATTAGGACACAAATTCCATCTTCGGGGCAGAATAATTTGTGCTGGGCTCTGAAAAGTCTGCTTCAACCCAGTAGTTGAAACATGTTTAAGAATGCATTGTTCAGATATTGCATTAGTAGTTCCCTAATGTATTTACCTTGTTCTCTGGGAGTTAAACACTATGGAGGAGGAGTGTAGTATCTGTGATCTACATCTGTTTATATTAGTTACTATGCTGTTACTAAGCAGTAATGTATTACGGCAGTGTTATGTTACTACACCTAATAGGAAATGCACATGCACACTATTGGGCTGGGGGGCTGCAGAGCACGAGGGGTTTTTGACTAAACAAAACTAACTGTATTCCCATCTCCTGCCTGGTCATTTCTCCACAACACAAATATTACAGACACCAGGTGATAATATTTATAACTCAAGCTTGGCTCCAAAGTTTCTAAACCATATCAAACCATTGTTGGTATGGTGTTGCCATAATATTTGAATTGAGGAAGTATGATCATAATCATTTATTTTTGTGATTCGCAGTAGAATACGTCCTAAATGACCCCCAGACTGCAGATGTGAGCTAAACAGCGCACATGCATTTGAGATGATTTTTCAGGCTTTGGATGAGGTGAACTTTTCCAAAAGTTTAGCTCAGTTGTAATCCTGCTTTATAATATTATTATCAGCATTTAATAGGCACAATATTTTTTTACTGATGCATTTGGCATGTTTAATTCATTGGCACAAAATGCATAAATGAAAGCATTCAATGTGAAAGTTAATACATACATGTAGGCCCTTCATATATAGGCTATGCAAAGCACTTAAGCATCAATTTATTGAATCAGTTGTTTTCTTGCTCAAACCATGAGCAAACACCTGTCAAACTCAGACATTTCTCTCAAAACACAAGGATGTTGATTCGCACTGCACTAGTACTTTCAGTGGACCTTGGAGTTAGTCAAAAAAACTTTTTTTTGCCTGGAATTATTACTCTCCTGCCATGTCAGTCATTGTTACATGGCAGGAGAGTAATAATTCCGGGCAAAAAAAAGGGTTTTTGACTAACTCCAAGGTTCAGACTGGATTTAAATTACAGATGTGGTTATTTGTTCTTGTGAACATAATTGCATAACCCTATCTCCCCCAGTAAAACTAATCCCGTGCAAATAGAGCTTTAGGGTCTATACTACTGTTGGCAACAAAAAAATCTGTGTAACACAATAACAGCAGTAACTTGGAACAGCATTTTGTAATCCTTTGTCTATGTAAAAACGTCAACTCCAAAAACGGTTGAAATGAAAGTTGATTGCTCCACCAAATAGATGTACAATCCCAATTTTCTTTTTCTCATAAAAAAGGCCAACAATGCATTTCTGGCACAGACTTCTTGGAAACAAATTAGGGTAACACTACTTGACACCTAGCATCATAATACATTATGACACGGTCATAAACATGTCATAATATGTCATAACCTGTCATAATATGTCTATAACAGTATCATGACCCATATTTAGTTCTGTTGTGGCATATATTGCATTATTTTGTGGCTGGTTATGAAAAAAACAACATTTATTAAAAACAAAATACGTTTTTTCCCCATATTTTAAAGAACTTGTAGAAAATACAATTTATGACACTGTCATGAAGCATTATAACCATCAGCATCATATGAGCCAGATAGGCCTATCACATCAGTCATCAGTCAAAAACAGGGCATCTTATCCTGCTCCTGAAATCTGCTCCTGCATTCATCCCAGTCATCAGCAAGAGCATTGAGTTAGGTGCATGTCTGACATCAATGTGTGTGCAATTAAAATGACAATTTAATATGGTCAATTTCAGAAAATGTTATAACAAAAAACTGTGGAGAAGTAAGCTGATCCACCTCTACGCAGACGACACCATTCTGTATACTTCTGGCCCTTCTTTGGACCCTGTGTTAACAAGCCTCCAGGCGAGCTTCAATGCCATACAACTCTCCTTCCGTGGCCTCCAACTGCTCTTAAATACAAGTAAAACTAAATGCATGCTCCTCAACCGATCGCTGCCTGCACCTGCCCGCCCGTCCAGCATCACTACTCTGGACGGTTCTGACTTAGAATATGTGTACAACTACAAATACCTAGGTGTCTAGTGAGACTGTAAACTCTGCTTCCAGACTCACATCAAATACCTCCAATCCAAAGTTAAATCTAGAATTGGCTTTCTATTTTGCAACAAAGCATCCTTCACTCATGCTGCCAAACATACCCTCGTAAAACTGACCATCCTACCAATCCTCGACTTCGGCGATGTCATTTACAAAATAGCCTCCAATACCCTACTCAATAAATTGGATGCAGTCTATCACAGTGCCATCCGTTTTGTCACCAAAGCCCCATATACTACCCACCACTGGGACCTGTACGCTCTCGTTGGCTGGCCCTCGCTTCATACTCGTCGCCAAACCCACTGGCTCCAGGTCATCTACAAGACCCTGCTAGGTAAAGTCCCTCCTTATCTCAGCTTGCTGGTCACCATAGCAGCACCCACCTGTAGCACGTGCTCCAGCAGGTACATCTCACTGGTCACTCCCAAAGCCAATTCCTCCTTCGGCCGCCTCTCCTTCCAGTTCTCTGCTGCCAATGACTGGAACGAACTACAAAAATCTCTGAAACTGGAAACACTTATCTCCCTCACTAGCTTTAAGCACCAGCTGTCAGAGCAGCTCACAGATTACTGCACCTGTACATAGCCCATCTATAATTTAGCCCAAACAACTACCTCTTCCCCTACTGTATTTATTTATTTATTTTGCTCCTTTGCGCCCCATTATTTCTATTTCTACTTTGCACTTTCTTCCACTGCAAATCTACCATTCCAGTGTTTTACTTGCTATATTGTATGTACTTCGCCACCATGGCCTTTTTTGCCTTTACCTCCCTTATCCTCTCTAGGGTATGTGGGACGAAATCGTCCCACCTACTCAACAGCCAGTGGAATCCTGTGGCGCGTTATTCAAATACCTTAGAAATGCTATTACTTCAATTTCTCAAACATATGACTATTTTACACCATTTTAAAGACAAGACTCTCGTTAATCTAACCACACTGTCCGATTTCAAAAAGGCTTTACAACGAAAGCAAAACATTAGATTATGTCAGCAGAGTACCCAGACAGAAATAATCAGACACCCATTTTTCAAGCTAGCATATAATGTCACATAAACCCAAACCACAGCTAAATGCAGCACTAACCTTTGATGATCTTCATCAGATGACACTCATAGGACATTATGTTATACAATACATGCATGTTTTGTTCAATCAAGTTCATATTTATATCAAAAACAGCTTTTTACATTAGCATGTGACGTTCAGAACTAGCATACCCACCACAAACATCCGGTGAATTTACTAAATTACTCACGATAAACATTCACAAAAAACATAACAATTATTTTAAGAATTATAGATACAGAACTCCTTTATGCAATCGCTATGTCCGATTTTAAAATAGGTTTTCGGCAAAAGCACATTTTGCAATATTCTGAGTAGATAGCCCAGCCATCACGGGCTAGCTAATTTGACACCCACCAAGTTTGGCCCTCACCAAACTCCGATTTACTATTAGAAAAATGTGATTACCTTTGCTGTTCTTCATCAGAATGCACTCCCAGGACTTCTACTTCAATAACAAATGTTGGTTTGGTTCAAAATAATCCATAGTTATGTTTAAATATCCTCTGTTTTGTTCGTGCGTTCAAGACACTATCCGAAGGGTGACGAAGGGTTACGCGCCCGACGCATTTCGTGACAAAAAAAATCTAAATATTCCATTACCGTACTTCGAAGCATGTCAACCGCTGTTTAAAATCAATTTTTATGCAATTTTTCTCGTAAAAAAGCGATAATATTCTGACCGGGAAACCCTGTTTTCGTTCAAAGACGAGAAAATAAAAACATGGTGTCGCCTCGTGCACGCGCCTCAGTCTCATTGTTCTCTGATCGACCACTATCCAAATGCGCTACTGTTTTTCAGCCAGGGGCTCCAAAGGCATCATTCAGCATTTTGCCGCCTTCTGAGAGCCTATGGGAGCCGTAGGAAGTGTCACCTTACAGCAGAGATCCTCAGTTTTCAATAAAGAGAGTGTAGAAGCCCAAGAAATGGTCAGAGAGGGCACTTCCTGTAAGGAATCTTCTCAGGTTTTTGCCTGCCATATGAGTTCTGTTATACTCACAGACACCATTCAAACAGTTTTAGAAACTTTAGGGTGTTTTCTATCCAAAGCCAATAATTATATGCATATTCTAGTTTCTGGGCAGTAGTAATAACCAGATTAAATCGGGTATGTTTTTTATCCGGCCGTGCAAATACTGCCCCCTACCCTAGAGAGGTTATCTCACCTCATTTGCTCACATTGTGTATAGACTTATTTTTCTACTGTATTATTGACTGTATGTTTGTTTTACTCCATATGTAACTCTGTGTTGTTGTATGTGTCAAACTGCTTTGCTTTATCTTGGCCAGGTCGCAGTTGTAAATGAGAACTTGTTCTCAACTTGCCTACCTGTTTAAATAAAGGTGAAATAAAAAATAAATAAAAGCTAAGATGTAATTGCATGTTTTGCCTTGTGTGTTTTTGGTTTTGAAACTCTTATGTAGGTGTCATAGCCAGCCATAAAATAATGCAATATATGTCACAACAGGTCTAAATATGTGTCATGACAGTGTTATGACCGTATTATGACAAGTTAGAGGGATCACTACATATTGCCTTGACACTGATGAGGTCCTCGGGATAAAGAATTTATTTTTTGCATTTGCAGATATTTTAGATACTTGCGATTGTTGAAGTCTTTGGAGGCACATGGAAGAATGAAGAAGTTGTCAGTTTGAGAATGGTGAATGACATCACAGACAAGGTTTCCATCGTCTCTTATTTCTTTGACAAATGTCCTGGAGGAGGAAGCAACCATCTCGCATGTTAGTGTAACAGTGTAGGTTCCGTCCCTCTCTTCGCCCCAACCTGGGCTCGAACCAGGGACCCTTGCACACATCAACAACTGACACCCACGAAGCATCGTTACCCATCGCGCCACAAAAGCCGCGGCCCTTGCAAAGCAAGGGGAAACCCTACTTCAAGTCTCAGAGCGAGTGACGTCACTGATTGAAACGCTATTAGCGCGCACCACCGCTAACTAACTAGCCATTTCACATCGGTTACATTAGCAATTAAGGTAGTTGAGTGAGAAGTTGTGAAATGCAACCTCATCTGCCAAGTGAGTGAAACCATGTAAATTGTACATTGTAAAGTTATCACCATAGACACACTAGCTCACCACAACAAAGTGCATCAGCGGCTGTTTGGCATAATCAAGGAAAATCTACTGTCATCGGAATCTCGCAAAATTGACATGGCTACAGGGATGTAACGTGGCAATAGACCTTTTTGGAAACAACATCGTTCAATACTATGGGACCCTTGTAGAGCAAAAACCGCCTGTACTCAGTGACTTTCCATTGGTCAAGTCCTGCCAGTGACCGAGGTTGTTGGGCAAATTCGGTTGGCAATATGCCTCGAAAGGGAATCAGCCTCTGACAACTTGGTTTTCTGAGAGGAAGACAGTCTGCATGTTCTAGGGTCTTGTTAAAGGAAAATCATCATTCTCCTCATGACACCCAAGCACACCATATGCATATAATCTAATGGAAACCTGAAATGCAAGAAACTCCACCGTCTATCAATGGAGATGTAGTTAGCTGATGGCTAGCCATGTATTTGAATTCACCATAATTTCACTCTGGATGTGTCCCCTCAGAGTGCAACACTAGCCTTCCATTCCAAGAGCCTTTAATCTGACATATTTCGCATGCAAAATATCCACTATGGGATTTGATGCATTTTAGCATGGTTGGTGCATCACACAGAAAATCTTTGATTGTGACTTGGTAATGACCATTTGTCAGATCCATACCCGAAACCAGGATCACCTTCAACTCAGATAGGACATCACTCAGGTAATCATCCACAGGCACTGGATTAGCCTCGCTAGTGAATAAGGCAACAACAAATGGATGGAAATCATAAAAAATGTATAAAATAGGCCCAAGTCGGCAGCGAAATGATTTGAAGAAAGGAACACCATCACATTTGATTTTCAAATCTATCGAATCCTCAATGAAATCTGGATGTTCAACTAGAGTCTTCACTATACCCTTCTCAACACCAAAATATGCATAGTTACCCTCACATTTCTCAACAGTGTTACTCTCTGGGTGTATCCTTTCCCAAGATGTACTCTTAAGGAGACTAACGTGGAAAACTGTGTAGTTTTAACCAGCTTTATCACAGTTGCAGCTGACAGTATTTTTCTGTGGCAACACGTTACTGGCGACCTCCTTCCGTTATACACAGGTGTTCAGAGCATGCTAGATAGCCAATTAGCACAGGTGGTCCCTCTGCCTTCCATCTGTCTTCCATAAACACAAGCTGTAACATGGAGATATGGCTGTGTGGGAACAAGAACAATATAAAGATGTGTATCAATTTAACGTTGTTTTTTTTAAATGGTTTCTCGCTGATATGAAAAATAAGGTCCTTATGCTTCCAAAACTGTACGGGTTAATGTTCAGACCACCGCTGGGGCTCTTAACAAAACTCCCCCGTGCAGAAGATGTCCAATGACACGTGTAATGCAAAGGAACTGAGAATCATGATCAAGGGCTGGGTGTATGCATAAGTGTGCGTGAATCTTTTGAAACTTTAAGCCCCTCTTCTCTGACAATTACCAATAAACTACTTACTGCACCCCTGGTGAGGTTGTTTTCATTAGCCCAAGATGCCAGTTTCACACATAACCCACCCTTCATTGCATTTTGAGAAGATCCTGCTTCAGACACCGACAACCTCTTAATCTCATCACTTGATTAACTTGAAATTGATTGAGTTCCGCGTTAATTATCCTGGGCTACCCATACTAATAAGGAAATCAGGTAAATCAGGTGCAGCGGTCAGATGACATCACCAACAAGGGTGTATTCATTATGGAAACCGTTTACCATTTAAGAACCAAACAAACCAAACGGGGAGTGACCTACCTGAATTTGCATTTTCCATTTGGAGTAAACGGTTTCTGTTGCAGAATGTTTCGCAACAGAATCGGTATAATGATTACACATCAGGTTGACAAAACACCTTTTTCACTAGTGTAGCAACACTTCATGCAATGTAAATCACAAAACATTATATGGCATCTTAGCCCTATAAATAGAACTCCATATTCAAGATATTCATATAATAAACATTTACATTTGGATATTGTCTTATCCATATATATTGTGAAAAACATATTTATAAAATACAATATACAGTACAAAGGGAAAAGTTGATTTGGCATCCTATTTATAAGGCTAATGGTAATACTTCTAAACTTCTAAAGATTAATCATGAATGAAAGATAGGATACCCAGCTACACTTTGAAATGATGGTGTCCTTTTAGCAAATCAGGTGTCAATGTACTACATTGAATGTGGCCTACATAAACCCAACCTCACTCCGAAATGACTTTAACATACAGTAGCCTGTGTAAAACAAATTAGAGGAGTTACTTTCAACTATTCAATGTCATTAAGGTAGAGCACAGCTACGCAAATGAGTATGGAAGCTGATCAGTATCCATATGTGGTGACATGATAGCTCAGCAGAAACTAACACAGCTTGATTCCAAAGACATCTTGGCTCGGTTTGAACTTAGGGCAGCGATGGAACTTTGACTTATTCATGTTTTAAAGATGCAATGTTTTATACAACGGCCAAATGTAACATGCTTTTCCCATAACACCACGCAGAGAGAACATTCACTAAGTGCATCATTGAGGCATTTGTCGATACTGATAGGATCTAAAGAAAAAGGAAGCACTGCTCTCTGTATCGGATCAGCGTTCTCCCAAACATTAAAATGATTCTACAATACTGATGACGGATAAGCTCCTAGAGAGATAATATCACCAATTGCTTCAAAAATTGATGAGACTCTCACAAACACATACATACAGTTGAAGCCGGAAGTTTAAATAGACTTTGGTTGGAGTAATTAAAACTTGTTTTTCAACCACTACACTAATTTCTTGTTAGCAAACTATGGTTTTGTATATGACACAAGTACATTTTCCAACAATTGTTCACAGACAGATTATTTCACTTATAATTCGCAGCATCACAATTCCAGTGTGTCAGAAGTTTACATACACTAAGTTGACTGTGCCTTCTGACGCTTCTGATAGGCTAATTGACATCATTTGAGTCAATTGGAGGTGTACCTGTGGATCTATTTCAAGGCCTACTTCAAACCCAGTGCCTCTTTGCTTGACATCATGGAAAAATCAAAAGAAATCAGCAAAGACCTCAGAAAAAAATTGTAGACCTCCACAAGTCTAGTTCATTCTTGAGAGAGAAATTTCCAAACTATACTGCAAGTATAAACACCATGGGACCACGCAGCTGTCATACCGCTCAGGAAGGAGACGAAGGAAGGAAGGAGTCTCCTAGAGATGAACGTACTTTGGTGCGAAAAATACAAATCAATCCCAGAACAACAGCAAAGGACCTTGTGAAGATGCTGCAGGAAACAGGTACAAAAGTATCTTTATCCACAGTAAAATGAGTCCTATATCAACATAACCTGCTCCAAAACCACCATAAAATAGCCAGACTACGGTTTGCAACTGCACATGGGGACAAAGCTCGTACTTTTTGGAGAAATGGTCCTCTGGTCTGATGAAAGAAAAATAAAACTGTTTGGCCATAATGACCATCATTATGTTTGGAGGATAAAGGGGAGGCTTGCAAGCCGGAGAACACTATCCCAACCGTGAAGCACGGGGGTGGCAGAATCATGTTGTGTGGGTGCTTTGCTGCAGGAGGGGCTGGTGCACTTCACAAAATAGATGGCATCATGAGGATGGGAAATTATGAGGATATATTGTAGCAACAGCTCAAGACATCAGTCATGAAGTTAAAACTTGGTCACAAATGGGTCTTCTAAAAGGACAATGACCCCAAGCATACTTCCAAAGTTGTGGCAAAAGGGCTTAAGGACAACAAAGTCAAGGTATTGGAGTGGCCATCACAAAGCCCTGACCTCAATCCTATTGAAAATATGTGGACAGAAATGAAATGGTGTGTGCGAGCAAGGAGGCCTACAAACCTGACTCAGTTACACCAGCTCTGTCAGAAGGAATGGGCCAAAATTCACCCAACTTATTGTGTTAAGCTTGTGGAAGGCTACCCCAAACGTTTGACTGAAGTTAAACAATTTGAAGGCATAGCTACCAAATACTAATTGGGTGTTTGTAAACTCCTGACCGACTGGGAATGTGATGAAAGAAATAAAAGCTGAAATAAATAATTCTCTCTACTATTATTCTGACATTTCACATTCTTAAAATAAAGTGGTGATCCTAACTGACAGGGGATTTTTACTCGAATTAAAGGTCAGGAATTGTGAAAAACTGAGTTTAAATGTATTTGGCTAAGGTGTATGTAAACTGCTGACTTCAACTGTATCTGTTGTTTTTCTCTAGGAGGCCCACCTTTCTCTGAAGGTTGCCCGGTACCAGTTGAAAAAAATGAATACAACTACAGTGCAATCAGAATGTATTCAGATCCCTTGACTTTTTACAATTTTGTTACTATACAGCCTTATTCTAAAATTGATTAAATTGTTTTTTTCTTCACATTCATCTACACACAAAACCCCATAAGGACAAAGTAAAAACAGGTTTAGACATTTTTGGAAATGGTTGTCCAAAATAGAAATAAACCCATCTGTTTAAAATGAATTTAGTATTAGTCAATCTAGCAAACCACACAAAAAAAATTGGGTTCAATTCTAGCTTGTTAGCTAGCTAGCTAATGTGAACTTAACTGGCTAGCCAGTTCAAATAATGACCATATCATATAGCTGACAACATCTTAACTTTAGATAATTTGTATACATTTTTACAGGAAAATAAATTCACAACAAGATCACTATTTGCAAGTTATTGGTGAGTTAATAACAGAAAATAGCTTATGGTTGTGAGTGTGATGAAATAAAGGCAGGGCATTCTACCAAATCCTTTTTGATATTGGACATTGTCTTTTTGGCCTAACGTTATATCTTCATTTGAATTTGGTGCAGGTCATGTTGTTCTTCACATTACCGTCTCTGGTAAACACACTATATCAAATAAAAACAACGTTTATTTGTCACATGCACAGGATACAGAAGGTGTAAATGGTACAGTGAAATGGTTAGTTGCATAGTGGAGTCTTTTGTTTAGACATGTAGCTAGCTAAAGAATGAACCATAATCCCATCTCATGTTACTACCCTGCATGAATCTGCTGGTAGTTAAAACTAACCAACTAAAGTCAATGTTAGCTAGCTAGCTAACATTAGGTCATAACTAGCAATGCAAATGGCTCTGAGATACAACTAATATTACGACACAGATCATACACATGACGTTAGATAGCGAGCCAGCCAGCTAACTTTAGCTAGCTAGCAAGCTAACAGTACGCTTTAACTTACAACAAAAGCGACTTTCTGACAAAATTAGAAACGTATAATATCTGAAAATGTAGCTAGCTAGACTCTCTTATCCGAATATATGGATGAACACTTTACCCTCTCTGTCACGGATGCCATGGTTTCCCTTAGTTTGAAGATGTAATCCAGAGACAGGTGTTGTGTTTTATACAACAGCCTTCTGTGTGTTCTCTTTTCGACTCACTCCACATAAGACAGAATTTTCTCCATCTCCTTAGATATCACACTCCGCTTCCACCGGACATTCCACTGATTTCGAACTTGGTCCTCCAGAAAGTGGAGAGCATCTTTCAAAAAAGCTGTGTTAGAAAGGATTACCTACACTTACTGAGCAGTACATGCTATAGACAGAAGTGTGCTACATGAACTCAACTCTCGGCATGTCCAGCCCACCATTAACTCAGCCAATCATGTCCTGTCTTTTCCCTTGGCTAAACCAATAAAACTTGCAATTTAACAATTTTATGTGTATTTACAGATGGCATACAAGTTTGTTATTAAGGCACAGGAAAGTTCACATGTTCCATAAGGCATTTCTGCCAAAAAGCGCATTTTGAAACAAAATAAACGTTCACATTCAAATGCCTCTCCTGTGAAGTAGTGACGCGCAACATATGCCTAGTTTCCTATAATGAGTCACAATTGTCTGCAACAGTGAAGTGGGCTACTTCTATGTGAATTAACGAGTAGGCGGAACACACCTCACCTCGATTCAAACTGTTGCTAGAAAATAAAACTTGTTAGAAAAGAATTAGAAATTGGCAAATCTAAACATAGCCTTTAGATAATTACCAGGCAGCGTGCCTTGGCTTGAGGGCAGCGTGGGTTAACTGAATTGTTGCGTAACAATCACATTTTGTAACAGTGAGTGCATTCCGACATCACGCGCATCAAAAAACTCATGCTGGGGCGACCGTTAGAGACATTTGGAACTCACATGTGAAAAGGCTAGTTCCATTTAGCAATCAGTTATTTCAGTTATATGAAAACCAGGAAAATCGGGAGAGTCCCCTGCTGATTAGACTCGTACGTTTAATAAATTGTGACAATAAAATAATAACAAAGCTCATAAGCAATAAAATGACAAAAGTCTTACCACACTCGATAAATATTAATCAGTGTTTATTAAAAATAGACACTTACAAACATATACAAGAACATGTTTCAGTTTAATATGCTAAAAAAGAAGATATAGATTCATCAATAATGGCTGTTCTATTCAAAACTTTGGAAGCTTTCAACTTTCCAGCTGAAATAATAAATGTCATAAAAATGTTATATACAGTGCCTTCAGAAAAGGTTCTCACCCCTTGAGTTTTTCCACATTTTGTTGACTTACAGCCTGAATATAAAATGTATTATATTGAGATGGCCTATACACAATACCCCATAATGTCAAAGGGGAATAATAATAATAGTGTTTAACAGGATGCACCTGAGCTCAATTTCGAGTCTCATAGCAAAGGGTCTGAATACTTATGTAGATAAGGTACATTTATATAAATAGCCAATAAATATTCAACCCCTTTGTTATGGCAAGTGTAAATAAGTTCAGGAGTAAAAATGTGCTTAGCAAGTCACATAATAAGTTGCATGGACACTGTGTGCAATAATAGTGTTTAACATGATTTTTTAATTACTACCTCATCTCTGTACCCCACACATACAAGTATCTGTATGGTCCCTCTGTTGAGCAGTGAATTTCAAACACAGATTCAACCACAAAGACCACATGCGTTTTCCGATGCCTCGTAAAGAAACTGGTCCTGAACATTTCTATAACTAAAGAGCATTGTATTTGGTACAAATCATTCCCTAAATTCTAGACCTCAGCTGAATCTGGTAATGAATGGTGTGGCTGTTGAACAAGTTGAGGAGTCTAAATTACTTGGCGTTACCTTAGATTGTAAACTGTCAAAACATATAGATTAAATGGTTGTAAAGATGGGGAGAGGTCTGCTTTTTTGACACCACACTCCAAAAAGCAAGTCCAGTCGTGTGGTCGAGTGCTGCAAGCAAAGACCTAGTTAAGCTGCAGCTGGCCCAGAACAGAGCGGCACGTCTTGCTCTTCATTCTAATCAGAGGGGCTGATATATGTAAATACTATGCATGCCAGTCTCTCTTGGCTAAGAGTTGAGGAGAGACTGACTGCATCACTTCTTTTTCTAAGAAACATCAATATGTTGAAAATCCCAAATCGTTTGCATTGTCAACTTACACACAGCTCTGACACACACACACTTACCCCACCAGACATGCCACCAGGGGTCTTTTCACAGTCCCCAAATCCAGAACAAATTCAAGAAAGCGTATAGTATTATATAAAGCCATTATTGCATGGAATTCCATTCCATCTCATATTGTTCAAATGAACAACAAGCCTGGTTTAAAAAAACAAATAAAAGCAACACCTCAAGGCACAACGCCTCTCACCTATTGCTCTAGATAGTTTGTGTGTATGTATTGATATGTAGGCTACGTGTGCCTTTTTTTAAATGTATTATTAATTGATGTAGTTCTGTTCTTGAGCTATTCTTGTTTATTCATGTCCTGTATTATGTCATGTTTCATGTTTTGTGTGGACCCCAGGAAGAGTAGGTGCTACTTTTGCAACAGCTAATTGGGATCCTAATAAAATACCAAATACCTATTGGTAGATTGGTAAAAAATAAAAATAGCATACATTGAATATCATTTTGAGCATGGTGAAGTTATTAATTACAATTTGGATGGTGCATCAATACACCTAGTCACTACAAAGATACAAAGATACACTACAAAGGTGTCCTTCCTAACTCAATTGCCGGAGAGGAAGGAAAAAGCTCAGGTATTTCTCCATGAGGCCAATGGTGCCTTTAAAACATTTGCAGAGTTTAATGGCTGTTGTCCCCTCCTGTACTCCCTGTTCACCCACGACTGCATGGCCAAGCATGACTCAAATACCATCATTAAGTTTGATGACGACACAACAGTTGTAGGCCTGATCACAGACAACGATGAGACAGCCTATAGGGAGGAGGTCAGAGACCTGGCAGTGTGATGCCAGGACAACAACCTTTCCCTCAATGTGAGCAAGACAAAGGAGCTGATAGTGGTCTATAGGAAAAGGAGGGTCAAACATGCCCCCATTAACGTCAACAGGGCTGCAGTGGAGCGGGTCGAGAGTTTCAAGTTCTTTGGTGTCCATATCACCAACAAACTATCATGGTCCAAACACACCAAGACAGTCATGAAGAGGGCACGACAACACCTTTCCCCCCTTAGGAGATTTGGCATGGGTCCACAGATCCTCTAAAAGTTTTACAGCTGCACCATCGAGAGCATCCTGACCGGTTGCATCACCGCCTGGTATGGCAACTGCTTGGCATCCGACCACAAGGCGCTACAGAGGGTAGTGTGTACGGCCCAGTATATCACTGGGGCCAAGCTTCCTGCCATCCAGGACCTATATACTAGGCGGTATCAGAGGAAGTCCAAAAAATTGTCAAAGACTCCAGTCACTAAAGTCATAGACCCTTTTCTCTGCTACCGCTCAGCAAGCGGTACCGGAGAGCCAAGTCTAGGTCCAAAAGGCTTCTTAACAGCTTCGATCCCCAAACCATAAGACTGCTGAACAATTAATCAAATGGCCTCCCGGACTATTTTTTCAAATGGCCTCCCCTCCCCTTTTTTTTTACACTGCTGCTACTCGATGTTTATTATCTATGCATAGTCACTTTATCCCTACCTACATGTACAAATTACCTCGACTAACCTTTTCCACCTGTTGGCCTACCTTTAGATCTAGCCAGAGTGGACTTTTATAACATTTCCATAGATATGCCACTGTATTATAATAACACTGTAACCTATTCATTTCATATCTGATATAGCAACTGGATTATACTATTCTTCACGTTACAAAAAAAATTATGAAGCGCTCGACAGCTAAATATCTCAATCCTCCACAGCGCTGTCCAGAATGAACGGTGGGCAGGCGGTGGAAAACTTCTTCCAGTACTGCTTCCAGCTCCAAATTAAATGGGCATCGAGTTCTCCCGTTCCCACTCCTACTATTTCAGTCGTTGGCCTTTCTGTGCGACGTTTTCACATATTTGATTTTGTGCTGGCATTGGACGTGGGAATGGGAGAACTCTTTTTCTCTCATTTGGAATGATATCTCTTCATAAATATCTTTCTTTCTATATTGTATGCGTTATCTATTTTTGATTGGACTGAGGCATCCGACCAGAGTGCCAGTAGGTACTTGGTTTCTAATAAAGATCATGATCTTATTTCTGGAGGAATTGTAGAGATATCTTTGTCCATAATTACCTCAACTGTCCGGTGTGATTTATTTTTAGGAGGGCGGCAAAACCGCCATGTTGGCCAAATTCATACGATTTTGTTGTCATGATTCGTTTAGACTTCAAGGATATCCGTACAAGATGCATCTTCGACTACCTCCGGAGGTGCTCAGGAAGATCTAATCACAATCAGTTCACAATGCGTCTTTTGTCTACACAAATTGTCTATTTGAGCTGCCTCAACACTTCCCACTGGGCACAGACGTCAGTTAAACGTCTAGTTTTGATTTACATTTGGTTGAGTTGTCTACTAACGTGAATTCAAAGTGAAATCAACAAAACATTTCACCATGCCACTTGATTAAAAGTTAAAAGTTGGGTGAAAAAAAAATACTAAGTTCCCCTTACGTTAATGACAATATTCCACGTTGATTCAACGTCATCACGTTTCTTTTTTTTACGTTGAAATTACTTGGAAACAACGTTGATTGAACTAGTTTTTTCCAGTGAGTTGTTACTATTTTAGTACTCAACAGCTGTATTTCACAGCATGAAATGTTTTCTGTTTGGCTGATTTATTTGTGAAGTCAAATGTTTGTACACTGGTGATTCCAGTGTTATCAAAATTCACTTCTTTTCACTTAATAATGTCTGATTTATTCTAAATCTATTCAACTCCTATTCTCTTCCACAACAACCTTCAAACTCTACTCAACAAATGTAGGCATGTATATGTAACAGTTTAGCTTCCGTCCCTCTCCTCGCCCCGACCTGGGCTTGAACCAGAGACCCTCAACAAAATCGTATGAATTTGGCCAACATGGCGGTTTTGCATCAACAACTGACACCCACGAAGCATCGTTACCCATCGCGCCACAAAAGCCACAGCCCTTGTCGAGCAAGGAGAACAACTACTTCAGGTCTCAGAGCGAGTGACGTCACCCGATTGAAACGCTATTAGTGCACACCACCGCTAACTAACTCATTTCACATCGGTTACACATAACCCCGCTTTAGTGTACAGTATACACACAGACCATGTAAATCAACGTAACCAGACTTCTTTGACTGATGTTTAATAGTTTTGTTTTCAAGGGGGCGTTAAGAGACAATTATGTAACATCAGGGTTGTGCATGAAGAAGGATATGTCACCTTAAGGTTGTTGTGCATGAAAATAAAAAAGAGACGGATATATAATAGTGCTGTTGTGCGTTGTGAAGAGACCGGTTATAATAACTGTAGTGTTGTGAAAGAGATGTTACATTACATCTCTTTAGGGTTTTTATGCATGAAGAGATTTATACTATAATGTGGTGTCTGAAGAGACTGGTAGGTTATAATAACAGTACTTTTGTGCACGTGGAGACGATTGCTTCTATAACTGTAGGTTGGTGCACGAAAAGACAGTTATAATGAAATGTTGTGCATTCTGAAGAGACAGCAGAGGGGACAGACAGAGGACCCAACCGAGGCTCAGGCTGCCCCGACCCTGCCACTAGGATGACAGGAGGTCCTGCCAAACTTGGTGCTCCTGGAGTTGCCTGAAGGACCTTTAGAAGTCAGGGCCCTCCTTCTTCAGAGCCTTGTAGTCCGTATTGACGGCCACCAACTGCGGAGGGAGTGAATACATTTAAATATGTTTTGCTTAAATTAAATTCATCAGTGTGTTTTAAGGAAAGCGAATACAAAACTGGCTGCTTACACACACACGCACGCACACATACACACGCGCACACACACACCACAGAAGACTGGTGAGGGGAAGACTGCTCATAATAATGGCATGGAGTGAATGGAACGGTATCAAACGTGTGATGTATTTGAAACCATTCCATTGATTCCGTTCCATCCATTACTATGAGCCCAGCCGCCTGACACACACACACACACACACACACACACACACCGTTTAGCATGTTCATTTATTTTCCAACGGCCTCGGTCACACTGAGCAACTCAGGACTGCTGCTCTTTGCAGACGTCATGAACAGCGCTGTGTGTGGATGCGTCCATGCCTGCATGTGCATGTGTCATGGACAGCACTGTTCAGGGCAACACAGCCTCCCAACTACACGCGACAGACGACACGTTTTTGCGTCGCCAATGATTATTTTCACCCTGCATATTTTCCTTGATTGGTCGGCTGTCAACCCCTTGTCTCCCTCCTCTCCTCTCCTCTCCTCTTCCCTCCTCTCCTCTCCTCTCCTCTTCCCTCCTCTCCTCTCCTCTCCTCTTTCCTCCTCTCCTCTCCTCTTCCCTCCTCTCCCACCTCCCTCTCCCACCTCCCTCTCCCTTCCCCTCTTCCGCCATCCTCTCTTCAATACTTATTATTGTGGTGGACTAAAGTGGAATGTGGATGCGAGGCCTTTGCCTGCTCTAGAGAATTAAACATGGCGTGTGTTGTGACCTTTCATCGGGCATGACTTTCACTGTGGCACTAAGGCTGACACACACATACACATACAAATGCACACACGCACACACGCACAGACACACAAAGCTACAGCCTTGAAAAACCCACTCCAACAGTTTCTATTGGAATAACATACAGCCAGTCAGACCATCCTTTGGGCTTTCTGTTCAGTCGTTTCCCATTCAATTTGTGTTTTTCTTGTTTAATACGAACATTAGCTGTTTGAAGTGACGTTCCTTATTCAAGGAACGTGTATGTGGATTCAGGAAACTAGCCATACAAAATAGATTGTGTTAGTTATGGCGAATAGAGATGCTTAAATTTGTTATGAGAGCAAGAAGAGGCCTCAATGTCTGGATTGCTTAGGCCACTATGGTAATCGGTGTAGTTGTGTAGTGCCACTGGCTATGGTCAAAAGTAGGCACTATGTAAGGAATACGGTGCCATTTGGGATGTACTGTAGCCTTGAGGTGTAGTGCTACTGTGGGTGTGAAGAGGAGAGTAGGATATTTACCTTGTACTGATATTTTGGACCGTATGTGTTCCAAGCTCTGGGTTGTTCTTTCTGTTCCAGCTGGAGAGAATAGGTGGAGTATAGGAGGGCGAGAGAGAGAGGGAGGGAGAGGGGAGGCGGAGGGGGGATATTGAGAGAGACAGAGAGAGAGCAAGAGAGCGAGAGAGAGAGAGAGAGAGAAAGAGAGAGATGGGGTTAAGACAGACAGTTCATGGCAGACTTCCTCTATTCATTACAGTAACTAAGTCTGGTTCCCATTGTTCTGCACAGTCATACTCAAACAAAGACACTCTAGTGAATCTAGACAATGATGGCCAGGCAAGCACATCCCACTACTTTCTATATGAAGAGTTTCATTCCAAAACGCTATATATCCTTTTCAGAAATGTTTGTAAGTTAGCTTTTTATAGTTTCAACAAATTATGAAATAGATTGGCGTGTTTTTTCATCATCTAATCATGGCATGGAGTTGTTCAATGACAGACATATATTTGATTCAAATGTATCACTTGATGGTTTCATTTCAGATAAAAAATAATCCTGTTTTTTTCCTCTAAATGCTATATATCCACCTCACTCGCAGACAAATAGGTAGTGGTACATAGTGCCTACTTTTGACCATCACAAGCATGTCGCTACACTCGCAATAACATCTGCTAACCATGTGTATGTGACCAATCAAATTTGATTTGATACTGCTAGGTTTTACAAAACTAATTGAAACTAATAACTAAATTGCTTATAAAGAAATGTTAAAATGCTACATTTGAGACATCAATATTATTGTTGTTTGTTTCTTAAATAATTCAATACAGTATAATGAGACCTGTAAGTAAAACATTTACATTTGACATTTGAGTAATTTAGCAGATGCTCTTATCCAGAGCGACTTACAGTAAGTGCATTCATCTTAAGATTGAGAGTGAGACAACCACATATCACAGTCAAATACACAAGATACAAACATTCCATTTGTGCATTGTTTTGCAAAAATAAAAAAACATTTTCATACACATCTAAAATCTATGAATAAAACATTTGAGAACAGTAATATTTAACACACATGAAGGTACTCATAAGTAAGAATTTCAGATAAAAAAAATATAGCATTTTGTATATAAACTCTTCATATCATGACCGTTCATAGTGAATGACTGAGTGTCTATTCCTCCCTATTGCATGGTCAAACACAAATACATACAGACTGATGGCCAGGCCAGCACGTCCCTCTGCTCTCTATCATGTGGCCCAATAATGACCAAAGACCAGAGAGTTTACTAGAACAAAGGGATGACTTCAGTGTCCAATTACTGCATGAAAATAGGAATGACCACAGTGCTGATTACTGAATAGTGATTGTGTGTTCAAATAATGCTGATCAACCAAGATGCAGAAACAATTGGTCATAAAATGCACAGGTAACATGTTTAATCTTCAGAGAAATGAACAGATAAGATGTAGGAGGTCCTACCTGATGTGGGGTCCCTTGGTCAGACAGTCAAGCCTATTATCAGGAAGAAGAACTGAGGGATGGGCTAAAGGAAGTAAGGAGGATATATTGGTGTTAGAGCCACAAGACGTGTGTGCACATTGTTGTGTGTACGTATGTGGGCTGCCTGTCACATATTCAGGAAGAAAAATATATGGTACACACACACACTTTCTGTGGTTGTTATTCCTCTCCTCTCCCTATCCTCCTCCATATGTATGAGCCAGAGGGCCATGTGAGGCGCTGAGGCTGTCAGGCTGGGTTGAGCGGGCAAGGACACTAGCAGGGTAAAGAGAGAGATCGCTGCTCGCTCGCTCACTGCATGGTTTCCTGCCTCTTTCAAACACACACACACCCACCCCCACACCCAACCACCCACCCACCCACACAGAGCTCCTTTTCCTCCCTGCCTCTGCCTCTGCCTGGCTGCCTGTCAATGTGAGTGACAGGATAAGACAGCGCAGACTTCCGGGACAGCAGGGTGACGACGACAGGAATTTAAATAGAAAACGCACATTAAGGGATAGATGGGATGTTGAAACGTCAAATTAAACCACGAAGGCAGGGGTGATACAGAGAGAGAGAGAGAGAGAGAGAGATAGTCAAAGAGAGAGAGAGAGAGAGAGAGAGAGGCTGATTCAATCCTCTCGTTATTATATTATGATCTAGTTATTTTAATTACACTGCCAGGCTTTGTGTCATAACATGCTACTTGAGGCACCACACCAGCAGCTGGTGAAACAGTAACCTACAGTATAAGCAACCCATGAAGTAGATTAAGTAGCCTATTTAGCTAGGCTATGTTGTGCATTCTGACCAATGTTTTCCATAAATATTCCTTTCTAATTCCACATTGTAGTAGGTCTACATGAATGGACAATAGGCTTCTAAACAAATGATTTTGATGATGATACCCTAATAATAAACGTGTGATATAAGATGTGAACATGTTGTTCACAGCTTTCTGAGCTCAATAAGTGACTCAGGGGCCTATTCAGTCAACAGTGCTGGTCTAAAGCTGTTTGATAGACTAGGTGATTAGGTCACCGCAATAAGTAATCCATCCTTTGCCAGTGTTGCAGAACATGAACATGTTTCCTGGGCAGCGAACAGACAGACAGACAGACAGACAGGATAATAATAATAATATGGTGCCATTTTGGACGCAAGCAGGAAGCTGTCCACTCGCTAGTGCTGATGTATTCCTAGTATGGAAGTTTAAAAATCTGCGGCACCTGCAGCTGGGAAGGTTTCCCTACCTACATTACCGTGACTCCAACCAACACGAGACAAAGCATGCTTATTCTGTGAGCTCGGTTCGATATTGTTGTTGCACTTATTGCTATTTTGGTGGACTGCCAAGTCAAGTCTGTCGATTTAAGAATTTGCGTCTCCCGCAGCTTGATTTTCATGTCTGTGGCGACACAGAAAATAAAGCACTAGGACTGCGTCAGCGCTTTTTAATATTTGGTAAATGTATGTACTGCAGTGACACAGGGAGTCTATCACCATATCACTTTCTATTGAATAATGTGTTATGAAGTATTTAATCATGTTTTCTGAAAGGTATTAAATGTGCTACTTTGGTATATGCACATCCCTGCCTAGGCTACAACCAGCACAGTGGTGAGACATTGGGCAGATTATGGACATCATCCATGAGAGATTCAGCAACATGCTACTGATTATTAGCAAGGGTGTAATTGATAAAAAGTCACTGTGGGAATCCACTAATGTAAAATTTCGAATTCACCTGTCAAAATGATTTCCCTCCCTTGGAGAACCAGGTCTCCCCTATTTACACCCCTGATTATTATCTTAAAGTACTTAAATGCGTGGCAAGTGCTACAGATTGAACCTGACTCAAGAGGGTTGAAATCTAAATCAACTATTGTCCTTATCAGCATATTTATCCCAGATCCCAAAACACTTCCACATAAAACTATATATGTTTTAAATACAAACTAACTAAATGTATGCTACGGTGTCCATGTGGAACCAGCTCTCTTATGCAGATTTATGTACAGTAGAGTGAAAGTGCAGGGCAGAGCAGGGGCCTGTTGCAAGCCCTCCCTGCTCCCTAGATTGCAGAAGGGGTTCAGAGGAAAAGGAAGAGAGGAGAGAGAGGAGTGAGTGAGTGAGTGAGTGAGTGAGTGAGTGAGTGAGTGAGTGAGTGAGTGAGTGAGTGGGTGGCAGGGACAACCAGACCTGGGTTCAAATGGTATTTAAAAAAAAACCTAGAGTCGATGTCCTCGCGAAAATCTAATTAGCATAATACAAAAATCTCCATAAAAATCTGTCAGTTTAAGATAGAGATATCTGTTTTTTTTTGCATTGGATGTTTCTCAATCCACCGCATCCGCCGAGGTCGCACTTCCGCATCTGCGGTGAAAGGTGACAGAGCTAGAGCGGTGTGTAAGAGGTTAAATACATGTAAATAAAGAAATAAAATGTTTCCTGATATTTCTATGTCTCAGATAAAGGACAGACACTTCAGAACAAAGTTCCTTTAGATATTTTTTTTTGGGGGGGACTGTTGTTCAATGTTGTGAATCTGTTATTCAATGCTTTTGTATGGGCTAATAGCAGTAAGGCTATTAGTAATTAATCATTTTCCATCAAATCATTTTTGGGATATTTCAAGGGGTCATAGTAGAGGCTAACTTGAGGCCACTCACAGTACAATTCCATCTATGCTGTTCTTCTATAGGGTTGTAGAGTTTATATGAGCGTAACCCTCCTGTTGTGTTCGGTTCATGTTAATTCATTCTGTGATTCAGGTTAAAAATGACCGCCCCCATTATAGCTGATTATAAATCCATAATAATACATATATTATCACCTAATGTCGTGTTAGATCTTTTTATCAACTTAAGATCTTGTGAACATTACAAGTTTTTAACTTCTATTTGCTATCTATGGCCTGTAGGCCTCATTGACCTGAACTCATACAACTCATTTTGGAGTAAAAAAAGCGTAATGTATGGATTATTTTGACTATAACAAATACTCAGATGAAACACATTGTGCTATTTATCACAGACGACTTTGTGTCAAAGTTTAACAAGGACTCTCTCCTCCTCACCAGTGTCATGATCAAAGATATGATCAAGAGCCTCACATACAGTATATAGTTTGGTCATTGTGCTGCCACAGAATGAATTGTGAACAAGGCCTCAAAAAAGCTTTATGTACCAGAGCTGCGAGAAAAGTTCTATATATTATTGAAACAATGTTGCGATTGTTTGTGAGAATGCCAACATGTGTGGTTCCCGTGGAGGAAAGATTGTAAAGGGGAAAGGTTCCTGAGGGGGTTGTCATGGAAGCCAAGAGGGGGAGTAAGGTGTGTGTGTGTGTGTGTGTGTGTGTGTGTGTGTGTGTGTGTGTGTGTGTGTGTGTGTGTGTGTGTGTGTGTGTGTGTGTGTGTGTGTGTGTGTGTGTGTGTGTGTGTGTGTGTGTGTGCTCAAACAACACATGCATGTGGGGCTCTTGGAGAGTAAGTGTGTCCATCTGATGAATGGGCATGTGCCTGAACTCAATTTTATACACTAATTGTAGTCTCACCCATTCATTTCTAATGGCCGGTCATTTTTGACCGGGAACACCACAAGTGTACAAAAGAGGCTTTGGGATGATTAGACCGGGGATCAACCCCCAACCTTCCAATCTCAGGGCAGACACTGACTTGGTAATGGGGAATATACACGATGAAGCACGTGCGCGTGTGTGTGTGTGTGGCTACAGCAGGGGGCCACACCTGTAGTGTGTCGCAGTGATTGCGTGTTTTTTTTTTAACATTGCTTTTTGGAAGTTAGTAATTACATTACTGGTGTTAAGGAACTTAAAAGGTCTGCAGTTGCTGCATTACGGGCCAATCAATGACTATTATCATCCCTGAGTCAAAGGTCGTACCTCAGGGGAAATAGAAAGTCTCCAGACAGCACAACACAACTGGACAGAGATAAGGTTATATATGGAAGTAATGAGACACCATTTGTTAATGTTAATGTCCTCTACAGGGCAAAGGGTGTACCAAGAGCCATTTAAATGCATGGCTTTGGATGTACCTGTACGTCAATATCCACTGTCCACACTACCATACTATTGAGAATGCATGGCCAAAACATTCCAAAATCTAAGTAGTAGCAAGTTCTACATCCAGAACACAGAAGCACACCATTGTGCTTCTGATGCATATAAATATAATTAATAAAACTGATGTCCCAATTCAAGTCAATGATGGCATAATGTGTGGACTGGCAGCCATTTTGAGTACCAGGAAGTAAAAGCAGGAAGTGTACCCTTTAATTATTGCTGTGACTCTTTTCTCTGTGTATACCAATGATGTCGCTCTTGCTGCGGGCGATTCCCTGATCCACCTCTACGCAGACGACACCATTCTGTATACTTCTGGCCCTTCCTTGGACACTGTGCTAACTAACCTCCAAATGAGCTTCAATGCCATACAACACTCCTTCCGTGGCCTCCAACTGCTCTTAAACGCTAGTAAAACCAAATGTATGCTTTTCAACCGTTCGCTGCCCGCACCCGCCCGCCCGACTAGCAACACCACCCTGGAAGGTTCTGAACTAGAATATGTGGACAACTATACATACCTAGGTGTCTGGCTAGACTGTAAATCACAATCAAATCTAGAATCGGCTTTCTATTTCGCAACAAAGCCTCCTTCACTCATGCCGCCAAACTTACCCTAGTAAAACTGACTATCCTGCCGATCCTCGACTTCCATGTCATCTACAAAATAGCTTCCAATACTCTACTCAGCAAACTGGATGCAGTCTATCACAGTGCCATCCGTTTTGTTACTAAATCACCTTATACCACCCACCACTGTGACCTGTATGCTCTAGTCGGCTGGCCCTCGCTACATATTCGTCGCCAGACCCACTGGCTCCAGGTCATCTATAAGTCTATGCTAGGTAAAGCTCCGCATTATCTCAGTTCACTGGTCACGATAACAACACCCACCCATAGCACACATTCCAGCAGGTATATCTCACTGATCATCCCCAAAGCCAACACCTCATTTGGCTGCCTTTCCATCCAGATCTCTGCTGCCAATGACTGGAACGAATTGCAAAAGTCGCTGAAGCTGGAGACTTTTATTTCCCTCACCAACTTTAGACATCAGCTATCTGAGCAACTAACCGATCGCTGCAGCTGAACATAGTCCATCTGCAAATAGCCCACCCAATCTACCTACCTCATCCCCATACAGTTTTTATTTACTTTTATGCTCTTTTGCACACCAGTATCTCTACTTGCACATCATCATCTGCTCATTTATCACTCCAGTGTTAATCTGCTAAATTGTAATTCTTCACTACTATGGTCTATTTATTGCCTACCTCCTCATGCACTCACTGTATATAGACTTCTTTTTTTCTACTGTGTCATTGACTTGTTTATTGCATTATTGGCTTGTTTATTCCATGTGTAACTCTGTGTTGTTGTCTGTGTCACACTGCTTTGCTTTATCTTGGCCAGTTTGCAGTTGTAAATGAGAACTTGTTCTCAACTAGCCTACCTTGTTTAAATAAAGGTGAAATTAAAAAATAAAATAAAAATCTGTTGAGTCAACTCAGTTGACATTACAACAAATACAGTTGAAATCGGAAGTTTACATACACTTTAGCCAAATACATTTAAACTCAGTTTTTCACAATTCCTGACATTTAATCCTAGTAAAAATCCCCTGTCTTAGGTCAGTTAGGATCACCACTTTATTTTAAGAATGTGAAATGTCAGAATAATAGTAGAGAGAATGATTTATTTCAGCTTTAATTTCTTTCATCACATTCCCAGTGGGTCAGAAGATTACATACACTCAATTAGTATTTGGTAGCATTGCCTTCAAATTGTTTAACTTTGGTCAAACGTGTTGGGTAGCCTTCCACAAGCTTTCCACAATAAGTTGGGTGAGTTTTGGCTGATTCCTCCTGACAGAGCTGGTGTAAATGAGTCAGGTTTGTAGGCCTCCTTGTTCGCACATGCTTTTTCAGTTCTGCCCTCAACTTTTCTACAGGATTGAGGTCAGGGCTTTGTGATGGCCACTCCAATACCTTGACTTTGTTGTCCTTAAGCCATTTTGCCACAACTTTGGAAGTATGTGTGGGGTCATTGTTCATTTGGAAGACCCATTTGCGATCAAGCTTTAACTTCCTGACTGATGTCTTGAGATGTTGCTTCAATATATCCACATCATTTTCCTCCCTCATGATGTCATCTATTTTGTGAAGTGCACCAGTCCCTCCTGCAGCAAAGCACCCCCACAACATGATGCTACCACCCCCGTGCTTCACGGTTGGGATGGTGTTCTTCGGCTTGCAAGCCTCCCCCTTTTTCCTCCAAACATAACAATGGTCATTATGGCCAAACATTTCTATTTTTATTTCATCAGACCAGAGGACATTTCTGCACAAAGTATGATCTTTGTCCCCATGTGCAGTTCCAAACTGTAGTCCGCCTTTTTTATGGTGGTTTTGGAGCAGTGGCTTTTTCCTTGCTGAGCGGCCAATCAGGTTATGTCGATATAGGACTCGTTTTACTGTGGATATAGATACTTTTGTACCTGTTTCCTAAAGCATCTTCACAAGGTCCTTTGCTGTTGTTCTGAGATTGGTGTGAAAAGTGCAAATCAAAGTATGTTCATCTCTAGGAGACAGAACGTGCCTCCTTCCTGAGCGGTATGACGGCTGCGTGGTCCCATAGTGTTTATACTTGCGTACTATTGTGTGTACAGATGAATGTGGTACCTTCAGGTGTTTGGAAATTGCTCCCAAGTATGAACCAGACTTGTGGAGGTCTACAAGCAAACAGGCACTGAGTTTGAAGGTAGGCCTTGAAATACATCCACAGGTACACCTCCAATTGACTCAAATTATGTCAATTATCGCATCAGAAGCTTCTAAAGCCATAATTTTCTGGAATTTTCCTAGCTGTTTAAAGGCACAGTCAACTTAGTGTATGTCAACTTCTGAATTATAAGTGAAATAATCTGTCTGCAAACAATTGTTTGAAAAATTACTTGTGTCATGCACAAAGTAGATGTCCTAACCGACTTGCCAAAACTATAGTTTATTAACAAGAAATTTGTGCATGAAAAACACATTTTAATGACTCCAACTTAAGTGTATGTAAACTTCCGACTTCAACTATAATAGATCATATAATAGAATATGTGGACAACTACAAATACCTAGGTGTCTGGTTAGACTATAAACTCTCCTTTCAGACTCACATCAAACACCTCCAATCCAAAGTTAAATCTAGAATTGGCTTCCTATTTCGCAACAAAGCATCCTTCACTCATGCTGCCAAACATACCCTCGTAAAACTGACCATCTTACCGATCCTCGACTTTGGCAATGTCATTTACAAAATAGCCTCCAATACCCTACTCAACAAATTGGATGCAGTCTATCACAGTGCCATCCGTTTTGTCACCAAAGCCCCATATACTACCCACCACTGCGACCTGTACGCTCTCGCTGGCTGGCCCTTGCTTCATACTCGTCGCCAAACCCACTGGCTCCAGGTCATCTACTAGACCCTTTAGGTAAAGTCCCACCTTATCTCTGCTCGCTGGTCACCATAGCTGCACCCACCCGTAGCACGCGTTCCAGCAGGTATATCTCACTTGTCACCCCCAAAGCCAATTCCTCCTTTGGCCGCCTCTCCTTCCAGTTCTCTGCTGCTAATGACTGGAACGAACTACAAAAATCTCTGAAACTGGAAACACTTATCTCTCTCACTAACTTTAAGCACCAGCTGTCAGAGCAGCTCACAGATCACTGCACCTGTACATAGCCCATCTATAAATAGCCCAAACAACTACCTCTTCCCTTACTGTATTTATTTATTTATTTTGCTTCTTTGCACCCCAGTATTTCTATTTTGCACACTCATCTACTGTCAAGACTACCATTCCAGTGTTTTAATTGCTGTATTGTATTTACTTTGCCACCATGGCCTATTTATTGCCTTTACCTCCCTTATCTCACCTCATTTGCTCACATTGTATATAGACTTATTTTTCTACTGTATTATTGACTGTATGTTTGTTTTACTCCATGTGTAACTCTGTGTTGTTATATGTGTCGAACTGCTTTACTTTATCTTGGCCAGGTCGCAGTTGTAAATGAGAACTTGTTCTCAACTTGCCTACCTGGTTAAATAAAGGTAAAACATTTTTTTTTTTTTAACTGGTCCCGTGTGGCTCAGTTGGTAGAGCATGGTGTTTGCAACGCCAGGGTTGTGGGTTCGATTCCCACGGGGGACCAGTATTTAGATTTTTTTTTAATGAAATGTATGCATTCACTACTGTAAGTTGCTCTGGATAAGAGCGTCTGCTAAAAAAAGAAAAATGACTAAAACTGTACATTCCATTGCATGAGCCATATCAGTTAGCATCATTTGAATGAACATTCTACATTACCATGGCGATCCAGCATCAGTTGATAGAACATTCCAAATTACCATGGAAATTATTGCATCACAATACCAGGCAGCCATTGCAAGTGTACCCATGAGTTTACCAGTCAAATTGCCAGAGTTAGCTTCCCGTTCTAATCATTCTACTTCTATGTTATGATGTGCCCTGCCCAGAAAAATCAATGTGAGTTTATATAAAGAAGTTGTATTTGACATTTCTCAGGAGAACAATATGCTATTTTTGTACCTCATCATGACAACGGTAATGGCCGCCAACTTTCAACACGCAGCGAGGAATCGAGGATAGAGAAATTGATGACGGTCGGGAAGGAAAGGTGTTCAACAAAAGATGGATGGGAAAATGAGATGCATTACGAGAGGGAAAAAAGTCAATACTTTTGGCCCCTTCCCCATCAGTCTCAGGAATCAGCCATTATTCTCCCAAAGGATTGCTCCGCTCTGTGTTCAAAAGAAGAATCAGAGTGCAATATCAATCCAGCACATTTAAATGTTTTCCATTTATGATTCAGTTAACAGGAAGAGTGCTTCTGATTAAATTTCTCTGTTAGAACGGATGAGGATGACACACACATATGCGCACATGGATGACACGCAGTCACACACACTCCTCTCCATGCCCCTCACCATCCTCTACTAAAGGGAAGTCATACCAGCCGCCAGCCCAGGCCTGGATCCCCCGATACATTGCACGACCCGACACACACAACCCCTTTACGTTTTCTAATAGGATGGCTGATTTACCTGCAGGCTGCAAAGTGGAGAGGGGAAAGGAGTGGAGAGATGTGAGTCCCAGTATGTGTCCCAAATGGCCCCCTATCCCCTATGTAGGGTGCAATTTGATACGCAGGCGCAGATTCAGTGACAAGAGTTAGCCATGCTTTGCTAGGGGAATACAGACGTCTCATTTCAACTAAACCAGGTCTGGAGCAACATACTGACCCTGGCTATGACCCACCTGCCTCCCTGAAAAATTATGGATGCTGCTTTGAACGCTTTCTTCTCCTCTGTGGCCATGGTTTTATTATACAATGGAACTGGACTGGAGCAGAATGACCAGGGGCTACACTGAAACAGTTATAGACATGAAAGTAAACAATGTCACTTAGCAGACACATATTCAAAGTGACTTACAGTACAGTGAGTGCATACATATGATCCCTGTGGGAATTTAACCCAGGACCTTGGTGTTGCTAGCACCATGCTTTTACCAACTGAGCCAAACCGGACCATTATATTACATCTATTCAACCTGTGTATGTCAATATCTGACTTATACTTTTATACTGCCCTGCACTTGCCCCTTGCCAGGCAGTCATTATTGGCTTACCTGGTTAAAGAAAACATTATAATTTAATCATTTTATCTCATTTTCATTGACAGTGAGATGCTTGTTAGAGGTAAAATCCAACATTGATATTCACCATCCCTCGGAGCAGAAGGTGTGAGGAATGGTTGTTCATAAACAGAAGGCATTGGCAGCTAAGGCTGTGAGTGAATGACAGTTTTTATTCAACACAATCTGTTTGAATTGTTTTCAAAAAATTCTGACAGAACACCCAACCAACCACTGACAAACCACAGCCACTGACAACACTACTCAAAACCACACAAAAAAACGAAGTAGAAAAGTGGGGAAACGTTCCTATCTAATAAAAACACCTATAATAAATCTGTATTTCCTAAATCGTATCTAGCTTATGCCTAGGAGGCCAACATCCCGGAGTCGCCTCTTCACTGTTGGAGTTGAGACGGGTGTTTTGCGGGTACTATTTAATGAAGCTGCCAGTTGAGGACTTGTGAGGCATCTGTTTCTCAAACTAGACACTCTAATGCACATGTCCTCTTTCTCAGTTCTGCACCGGGACCTCCCAAACCTCTTTCTATTCTGGTTAGAGCGAGTTTGCACTGTTCTGTGAAGGGAGTAGTACACAGCGTTGTACGAGATCTTCAATTTCTTGGCAATTTCTCGCATGGAATTGCCTTCATTTCTCAGAACAAGAATAGACTGATGAGTTTCAGAAGAAAGATCTTTGTTTCTGGCCATTTTGAGCCTGTAATCAAACCCACAAATGCTGATCCTCCAGATACTCAACTAGTCTAAAGAAGGCTAATTTTATTGCTCCTTTAATCAGGACAACAGTTTTCAGCTGTGCTAATTGCAAAAGGGTTTTCTAATGATCAATTAGCCTTTTAAAATGATAAACTTGGATTAGCTAACACAACGTGCCATTGGAACACAGGAGTGATGGTTGCTGATAATGGGCCTCTGTATGCCTATGTAGATATTCCATAAAAAATCTGCTGTTTCCAGCTACAATAGTCATTTACAACATTAACAATGTCTACACCGTATTTATGATTAATTTGATGTTATTTTAATGGACAAAAAAAGGCTTTTCTTTCAAAGACAAGGACGTTTCTAAGTGACCCCAAACTTTTGAACGGTAGTGTATATCTTTCAACTATGCTGTGATGTTTAACTTAGATTGAAATTGTATCTAATCGAATAGACTCCACAGATTGCGAGTTGAAGATAAATACTTTTACTAAGAGTATCAGTATATTAGTAATTAACTGACCCGGTCTCTCCAGATCTCCTAACAGTACTATTTCTAGGGTCAATTTTAGATCAATGCTATGCATTTTCAGCCATTCCTGAACCTGAGACCAGAAACAGGCTACCTGAGGGCAATACCAAAATAAATGGTCTATTGATTCTGTATCCTCACAACAAAATCTGCAGAGCTTCGGTGATTTTATGCCCCAAATATTCAACATTTTGTTGGTGGCAAGAATTCTATATAATAATTTTAGCTGAAAAGCACAAAGTCTTGAATCTTGTGTCGTTTTATATATCAAATCATACACCCTGTACCATGAAATCGGTACATCAAAAATCTCTTCCCAACTATTTTGCAATCTGTATGGCACAGTTGTCAACATCCTGGTCCTCAAATGAAACTGGTATACTTTCCTATTTGCTATTTTCTTTCCTCCTCCAGTTTTGATCCTTTATATTGGGCAGACAGACCAGTTCCCTGCCTCCTCCTGCTGCCACCTGCCTCCTCCATTTTTGGGATAATGCTGTAATCAATTGGTTGTACTCTTGGATTGAGCAGACCTTCCTGTACAATTCTGATAACTCCATGAAGGACATAACTCTACCATTCCAATTTAAAATATAATTTAAGAACAAAATAACCTTTTCAAACATCTTTCCCATAAATACAGGTATTTTATCAACCAGCACATTTGAGTTCAGCCATAATAGTTGTTGTAATATTTGTTCTATCTTTTTAGGGGGATGAAATTGAAATTGTATCCAGCTCTGCAATGCTTGCTTGAAAAACAGAGATACTTTGAAAAAAGTATAATTTTCAATTAATCGAAAATGAGAAATGGCAATCTGCACAAAGGCAAAAAGGCCATTTCTAAACAATGGATGAGCTTTTCTTAGTAATCTACTTGAGAACCATTTAGGGTTCTAGTAAAACTTTTGAATAAGTGAAGCTTTTAGAGAGAGGTTTAGTGCTTTTATATTTAATAATCTCAAACCACCCAATTACATTTACATTACACTTTTGTCATTTAGCAGACGCTCTTATCCAGAGCGACTTACAGTAGTGAATGCATACATTTCATAAATTTTTTTCCGTACTGGTCCCCCGTGGGAATCGAACCCACAACCCTGGCGTTGCAAACACCATGCTCTACCAACTGAGCCACACGGAACAATTCATAGTCATTAGATAGATAGGCATGCTTTATTTTCTCTGGTTTTAGCGTCCCAGATAAAGATAAATACCTTTTGCTCATATGATTTGAAAAATGTATAAATCAGGAGTAGGAACCACCAGAGTAAACTGAGATATGACTAAGGAGTTAATCAGGGCAATTTTTCCATAAATAGACAGGTATTTACCTCTCCATGATTGCAAGATCTTGTCTATTTTTACAAGTTTTCTACTGAAATTCATTGTGGAGAGCTTATTTATATCTTTTGTGATATGAATACCAGGTATGTCTACTCTACCATCAGCCAATTTTATAGGTAAACTGCAGGGTAATGTAAAAGTTGTACACATATTGTACACTTTTCATAATAAGGTTTTAGTCCAGAGAATACAGAAAAGTTGTCTAGATCTTCAATGAGACATTGCAAGGATCTAGCTTGCAGACTTAATATAAAACTTGAGCCATCGGCAAACATGGACACCTTTGTTTTTAAGCCTTGGATTTCTGATCCTCTAATGTTGTTGTTGGATCTGATATTAATAGCTTGCATTTCAATGGCCATAACGAATAGATAACGTGACAGCGGACACACCTGTTTAACTCTTCTTGACAATTCAAAACTCTCTGAGAAGTAGCCGTTATTTACTATTTTACACCTGGCGTTGCTAGACATTAGTTTTACCCATTTTATAAGAGAATCACCGAAATTGAAAAAATCCAGGCATTTATAAATAAAATCCAGTCTTACTTTATCAAATGCCTTTTCAAAATCTGCTATAAATACCAGGCCTGGCTTCTTAGATGTTTCATGATGTTCTATTATTTCTAGTAGTTGTCGTATATTATCTCCAAAGTATTGTCCATGTAAAAATCCTGTCTGATCAGGATGAACAATACCTGGTAAAAACCATTTTATTTCTGAGTGCTATGCATTTCACTAGTATTTTTGCATCACAACATTGAAGTGTAAGGTCCTTCCAGTTTTTTAGATAGACTGGATCTTTATATTTGCCATCTGGGTCTTGTTTTAATAATAGAGAAATCAGACCTTCCTGATGAGTACCTGATGAGTACCTGACAGACTACAATTTCTATAGGAGTAGTTAAAACAATCTAACAATGGAGATTTGAGTATATCAAAAAGGCTTGATATACCATCAAGCCCTGGGTTTTTTTCTGACTGAAAGGATTTAATAGCCTCAGAATTTACTCCTCTGTAGTTTGGCCTTCGCACTGATCTTTCTGTAAATTTGTTAATTTTCATTTTTTTATATTACTTACTGTAATCTTCATTCAGTGGGAGAGGATGAGACGGAAAAGAGAACATCTGCCTAAAATATTTAGCTTCCTCTTTTAAAATATAATTTGGAGAATCATAGATGACTCCATCTTCAGTAACGAGTTTCTGCAAATTATTTTTTTAAGTGTTCATGTATTGGAGTTTCAGGAATAATCTTGTGCATTCTTCTCCATATTCCATCCAGTTTGCTTTATTTTTGTAATAGATTACATTAGATCGTTCTTGAATAAGTTCCTCAAGTTCTTTTTGTTTTTCCTCTAACTTAATTGTATCTCTGTAGTATCGTTTTTATTGCTATATCTACCTGTACTATTAGTTCATGTATTTCCCTTGTTAGTCTTGTCTCTTTAGCAAGAAACTGCTTTTTTATTATTGATGAATATTGAATTGAATGACCTCTGAAGGTACATTTAAAGGTATCCCAAACAGTAAGGGGATTTTCTGAACCTATATTATCCTGGAAAAAATATTTTGTCATAGTAAAAATAAGTTGTCCTCCAGTAAACTTTGATTAAATTTCCAATATCCCCATCCACGTGGAAAGTTATGTGAAGGCCAATTAGATGATGATCCGATCACATTCTGTCTCCTATTAAAACTTTTGTAACCTTTGATGCAAGAGAGAAAGAGACAAGAAAGTAGTCAAGACGACTAGCTTGATTACGTCTCCTCCATGTATATCTCTCTAGGTTGGGGTTTTTTAGTCTCCCAATATCCACTACTTCTAATGTGTCCATAATATTTGTGATTTCCTTAAGGGCACGGTGATGATAGTTTGTAGAGTGATCTCCTTTACGGTCCATTGAGGTACTTAATACTGTTATAGTTTCCTACCATAATGATTTGATCATTTGTTGCCTGTAAGTTCAATAAATTGGTATAAATATTTTCGAAGAAGTATGCCTCATCCTGATTTGGACCATATAGATTAATGAGCCAAATCTCTTTTTTATCCACTTTCATATTCAAAACGATCCACCTTCCTTGTGAATCAGTCCTGACTATTTGCACATTCAGATCGAAATTTTGGTTAATTAATATCACACCTTTTGAGTTCCTTTGTACATGACAGAAAATAATTTCTTCATCTAAAGATGTAGAGTGAGTTTCCTGTAAACAGTATATGTTATATTCCCTTTCTTTTAGCCATGTAAAGACTGATCTTTTTTTATAATCTGCTAAACCATTACAATTATAACTGGCTATACTTATTTCACCCCTTACCATAACTAGATACTATTCTCAGTCTAAATTGACCATAATGAGTGCTTGTAAAGTTACTGCCGTCAGAGGTATTATGATGGTCAAAATTAGAGCTTTCAAATGTCTGATATTCAGAATTCAAGAAATAGGTTCTAGCAATATTTGTTTTATTCCCTTGCCTGTTTGCCTGTGAGCCAATGCCACAGATGTTAGACAATTTTGACAATATATTATGTATGTAGTAAATCTGATTAGGTTGACGTGTATGATATTGGATGTGATTTAGTGAGTACGATGTCTGTATAAGAGTAAGACTATAATGTGTGCTGTCAAAATAAATAATAACTCCGCCAATTTGCATAGTTGAGTGTCTATGTGTGTAACATTTCCATAGCAATTGACGTTTCATATGATCATGAAAGAGACCTTGCATTACTATAGACCGCTTCACTACAGTACAAATGTATCCCGTACAATATGTTATTATTCCCCAATGCCCCTATTCTGATATCTTCCCCTTGCTTGTTGTAAACATATATAAACATGTAGACAAATACATAAAAAAAGATAGACAAACAAGAAACATTAAATTATAAAACAGTTCGACAATAGAGAGAGAGGTGAGAGAGGGAGAGAAGAATAGAATAGAGAGAAAGAGAGAGAAAAGTGCGAGATCAGGTGTGTATGTGTATGTCCCCCGCCATGTTTAGTCTATGATAATGCTAATTATGCTAACGTTGGCTTCTAAGCCTATACTAAGTGAAAATGTTTTTCAATCATTTTCCTTAACATAGAATTAACCTATCAAACTCTGTGCTCTTTATATAATAGTTTTTACAAATGTAATTCATATTTAACGATGGGTTTACTTGTTTGTGAATGGGCCAGAAGTAGAAAAGAAACTAGGTCAAGTGGGCGGGGCTACATAAGGTGGAAAGACTATTTCTTTGTGGTTGTTGTAATTCACACTCACCTCATCTCTTCAGGTTTGAATGACATCTGGTGTCTTTTTTATATGTAAATTGAGCAACCTTTCTAATTAAGTTTGTCTTGGTGTACACAGATAAAATAAGAAAAACAGGTCCATATTTCCATAATTTCAGACAGTTTTTATTTTCATAAGATGTGACATTTAATTTCAAAGCCACCTGTGTGAGTAGGGATGAAGGCAGCCGGAGTAGCCTAGCCTCAAATCCTTGTCCTATGTTTTGGTTACCCGTGTGCCCAGAGTCTCTCCTGCTTTTTCCATTGGCTTTGATGCATTTTTCAAAAGACTGACACAAATGCCAAAAATGCCATGGCCCATTTCTAGCACACATAAAAAATACAATATGTTTGCCCTCTCTTTCTCCTTCGCTCTTTGTCTTTGTTGAACCTGGTGCCCTGTGACTGTCATCTCCTTCCCTGCCTCCGTTTCTCATTCCTGTGAGACCTGTGTGTTCCCTGCTGACAGAATGGTGGCACTGTGAGAAGCTGTGGTATTCACTTGGCTCCAGACCTGGGTTCAAACACTATTTGAAGTCTTTCAAATACTTTGAGCATTTTCTCTAGTCTGCCTGGAGATCCAGATGGGTTTGCACTCTTGTGACTATTCTAATGGTTCCATTGTGCCAGGCAAGCTGAATAAAAGTAAGTAAGTCTCTGAAATCATTATAGTTATTGCACCCAGGTCTGTGAGAAGCTTCATTTTTTAAAATTTAACCTTTATTTAAAGCTGTGCTGTTTTGGTTTTCACTTTGCTCTATGTTATGTTGGAAACAGATGTTTCGCAGGTCTGTTTCCCCCATGTGAGGGGGGAACATGAATGAGTAAACACCTCCGTGGGTTATTCTGGATGTGCTAACTACCAGCCCATCTTCTGATACGGTCATTATTTTCACTGTGTGAAAGTAAACAAGCATTCCGGGTTCTTGTCATTTTCTATGTTGCATGTTTGTATAGTCTACTTGTTTGTTTGTTTCGAAAGGTTCATAGTGCTGAAATGAGTGGTGGTACACTACACGACCAAACTTTCAGCTGGTGCAAAATACGCTAGAGGCGCGATTAATCGAACCCCTTCAATATGTCGTGACTTTCTCTTCATTAATCTGATGACTATTATTTATTTAATCCACTAACTATATTTAATTGTTACTCAATTAAATGAATCATGTAACAATAAACTCATTAGGATTTGGGGCACCATGGAAGAAGTTGTTTAAAGAGTTACCATCTCCTGAATTAAACTCTATAAGGTATATATCTATTTCATCAATAAACAGTCATCTTATTAATCATTACCTCTTATCATATACATCATTCTGAATGTCGTCTACTCCTTCCATCTGCAAAAACCAAAACCTTGCTCATTATTCAGTGAGAGAGAGACATTCTATAGCTATTCTCCCATTAATCATATACTTTGCACACAAACCGCCACCCGTTTGGAGTAAGAAATCAACATATTTACATGTGAAATGCCTTCATTCATTGTTTATCTCTGTCGGAACCAAGCCTTCTTGGAAAGGGTTTGGTTGGGCATTTCAGTGGCCCAGATGTACATGCTCTGATGGTCCACCAGAGGTCACTATGTCCTTCTTAGTTGTCCGGTCTCCATGGGGTGTTCATTCCTCAGAACAGCTACGTAGCTGTACCAGTGATTGTCTGAGATGGGAGTTCTCTCTCCACCTCGGGAAGATAGTCAAAGTTCCAAACCACTTTACACTCGTAGCTGCAGACTGGCAATGTCCTGGTCTGGTCGGTGAGTTCATTTTTTTGACTTCGTGTTGAGGTTCAAAGTTCCAACCATTTCAGACGTGTAGCGACCGCTCCATGCTTTTCTGGTCAATTGTTAACCTGTTTAGGATAGGGGGCAGTATTTTCACGGCCGGATAAAAAACGTCCCCGATTTAATCTGGTTACTACTCCTGCCCAGAAACTAGAATATGCATATAATTATTTGATTTGGATAGAAAACACCCTAAAGTTTCTAAAACTGTTTGAATGGTGTCTGTGAGTATAACATAACTCATATGGCAGGCCAAAACCTGAGAAGATTCCATACAGGAAGTGCCCTCTCTGAACATTTCTTGTCCTTCTATAGCCTCTTTATCGAAAATAGAGGATCTCTGCTGTAACGTGACATTTTCTAAGGCTCCCATAGGCTCTCAGAAGGTGCCAGAACGGGGAATGATGACTCTGCAGTCCCTGGGCGAAAAACAGTAGGGGTTTTGGAAAGTGGTCGTTCTGAGAACAATGACACTGGTGCGCGCGTGCATGTGAAGACTCCATTTTCTATTTTCAGTGTTTGAACGAAAACAAGGTCTCCCGGTTGGAATACTATTGCTATTTTACGAGAAAAATCACATGAAATTTGATTTTAACCTGTTATGGATAGGGGGCAGTATTTTCACGGCCGGATAAAAAACGTACCCGATTTAATCTGATTATTACTCCTGCCCAGAAACTAGAATATGCATATAATTATTAGCTTTGGATAGAAAACACTCCAAAGTTTCTAAAACTGTTTGAATGGTGTCTGTGAGTATAATAGAACTCGTGGCAGGCCAAAACCTGAAGATTCCATACAGGAAGTGCCCTCTCTGACCATTTCTTGGCCTTCGACATTCTCTTTATTAAAAACTGAGGATCTCTGCTGTAACGTGACACTTCCTACGGCTCCCATAGGCTCTCAGAAGGCGGCAAAACGCTGAATGATGACTCTGCTGTCTCTGGCTGAAAAACAGTAGCGCATTTGGTAAGTGGTCGATCTGAGAACAATGAGACTGGAGGCGCATGCACGAGCCGACACCATGTTTTTATTTTCAGTCTTTGAACGAAAACAACGACTCCCGGTCGGAATATTATCGCTTTTTTACGAGAAAAATCGCATAAAAATTGATTTTAAACAGCGTTTGACATGCTTCGAAGTACGGTAATGGAATATTTTGCATTTTTTTGTCACGAAACGCGTCGGGCGCGTAACCCTTCGTCACCCTTCGGATAGTGTCTTGAACGCACAACAAAACGCCGCTATTTGGATATAACTATGGATTATTTGGAACCAAACCAACATTTGTTATTGAAGTAGAAGTCCCGGGAGTGCATTCTGACGAAGAACAGCAAAGGTAATCCAATTTTTATTATAGTAAATCGGAGTTTGGTGAGTACCAAACTTGGTGGGTGTCAAAATAGCTAGCCATGATGGCCAGGCTATCTACTCAGAATATTGCAAAATGTGCTTTCACCGAAAAGCTATTTTAAAATCGGACATAGCGATTGCATAAAGGAGTTCTGTATCTATAATTCTTTAAATAATTGTTATGTTTTTTGTGAACGTTTATCGTGAGTAATTTAGTAAATTCACCGGAAGTGTTCGGTGGGAATGCTAGTTCTGAACGTCACATGCTAATGTAAAAAGCTGTTTTTTGATATAAATATGAACTTGATTGAACAAAACATGCATGTATTGTATAACATAATGTCCTAGGAGTGTCATCTGATGAAGATCATCAAAGGTTAGTGCTGCATTTAGCTGTGGTTTTGTTTTTTGTGACATTATATGCTAGCTTGAAAAATGGGTGTCTGATTATTTCTGGCTGGGTACTCTGCTGACATAATCTAATGTTTTGCTTTCGCTGTAAAGCCTTTTTGAAATCGGACAGTGTGGTTAGATAAAGGAGAGTCGTCTTTAAAATGGTGTAAAATAGTCATATGTTTGAGAAATGGAAGTTTTTGGATTTTTGAGGAGTTTGTAATTCGCGCCACGCTCTATCATTGGATATTGGCGAGGCGTTCCGCTAGCGGAACATCTAGATGTAAGTTAATTTAGTTGACATACTCTCCGACCTCACTCGGGGTGTGGCTACTTACATATGCACAGTTTATTGGAGATTATTTTATACCTCCTAAAATCACATTCCAATCTTAACAAAAATGCTTTCATCACGTTTCCTACTATATACACAATGTATTGGATGGAAACTTGACAGATAAAGGGTATATACTTTCCCAGCTACAGTATTTCTTCCATACAGTTTTTAATGACATCACAAAATGAAAAGCAATATTATATTTGTTTTCCATAGCTCCCACTGACCATTCCCCACATTGGTATGTTAGAAATATTGTTCCATTATCCACGTTTGACCATGTTAGAGTTTTCAGCGGGAACAGTCTGTGAAACAAAGATATTCCTTTCTTTGATACTAAAGGGTAGAGAGAGAGAGTCCTCTCCTGTTTAATTTATAACCAGGTGTGGAGGTGTCAAAACCCCACACCAGTTCCCTCCTCCCCTCTGCGGGTGAGAGAAGGTCTGGTTATTGTCAGCCATTGCCAAGCTGATCTGATCCATTGTGATCCTCACAGGACAGTCATGACACACACCCTTTGGTGGGTTCAATCTTGGAAGGATTCTGCAAATTCTGCAAAAATGACCCAAGATGTCCTGGTTTGTGGATCATCGTAGCAGGTCCTCTCTGGTGGTTTACCCTGGTAGGATTTCTGCAAACTGCATACCACCACAAGAATGGCCAAGGGATGTCCTGGTTGTGGATAGTTGTTCCGGGCCCATTGTCCGGTTGTCCAGGCTGGTGGATCTAGGCAGTAACTTAGGCAGACATTAACAACGTACAACACTCAGGCAATACATCATTACATTTCTTCCCCAAATGAGCGGTGTTGTGGCACTAACTGGTGGTTGTATGGGGAACTTGTTTGTGGCTCTATCACTTCCTAAGTATCAAAGCAAATTAAACAAAAATGAATAAAAAAAATGAACTAAAGATATAGTTACCACACTAACAATCTAATTGGACTATATTCTATATATTTTACATTTAAATTTTTAGTCATTTAGCAGACGCTCTTATCCAGAGCGACTTACAGTAGTGAATGCATACATTTCATACAATTTCATACATTTTTTATTTTTTTTCCTGTGCTGGCCCCCCGTGGGAATCGAACCCACAACCCTGGTGTTGCAAACACCATGCTCTACCAACTGAGCTACAGGGAAGGCTATATATGTCCACGGTCTTGGCTAAATCACTCTATCATGGCATTTTGTCTAATTTCATATCTAGGGCGATCTTACTTAGCGTTGTGCTGCTTAGGGCACTATCCTAAATTGATAACTACATGATAAGTCCACAGCTGTAAGGCACTAGCTTCTGACAGTCTACAGGGATGACCTATGGACCTCTGGGGAAAAACTGGTGATTAATGTAGCTGTAGAATCAAAGGGCTTCAGGTAAATGTTCAACTTTACCTAGACTGGTAGTTCGCTCTGAATCCTTAAGTGATCTTAATATAAATCCTCATGAAATTATGCTAACATACGCGCACATGCCAAGGGAAAGAAAACCAAGTATTTTAGTAGGCTGCAACCTGTTCAAAATGAGTCTGACTTCATCAGATAATTTCAGTGTCAATGACCGTGTGTCAGTAAGAATCGGTGCTGACCTCAAGTCATATGCCAAGGGGACCTGTAGTGGTTTTACTACAAGTCAATCTGTCTTACACCATTGTAGTGGCGATAGATATGAAGGAGCTATTTCATAGCTGTGTTATCCAGGGAGGAGCTAACCTCATGACGGAAGTACACTATAAGCACTGAACCAGTCGCACGCAGTGTGATCATGGTTCATGACTTCTAATAAATATAAACCTCAATTCAGGAGGAAAGTTATTAGCGGCATGTGTGTTTACCATCAGAAGAGTGTTTTGGAGATTCCCTTCCATGTGTTGCAACATGAGTGACTACTACCTCCACTGTCGCTGTTATCAATGACAATTCTAATTGTTAGGTCTCTAACCTTCTTTCTGATTGTGGCTGGACTGACTGTTGCTGGCGTTGGTAGTGGTACCCAAGGGGATCAGCTATCCTACCGATTTATTCTGAAATGTTGAGACTACACATAGCATGGAATGATTATTGTTACCATTTGTTTTTGGAGGCGGAATGTCCACTGGACTTCTTTTACGACCAGTGTGGTACACTGCAGCGATATTTCAGATGTATTCTCAGATGTAAGGTTATCCCCATTGAGGGCTTTGTCCGCTCCTCTTTTTCTCGTGGGGAAGTATACGACTTGATTTGTTTCCTTATCGGGTGGCACGTAGTCTCGACCCCCCCACTGTTCTCGACGAGGCTCATCATGGGTCTGGGCTAGTATTCCCCCGTTGTGTCTCGGGACCCCCCCCCCCCCCACCAGCTGTTGGAGTTGGTGTCTGAGGCACAAACAAACAAAAAGGTTGGACCCTTTGTATGAGTTGTCAGCTGCCGTGTTGTTAGTAGATTGGCTGTAATCTTTCAACCAAATCTCCTGGTGTTTGTGCTTCAAAACGCTCAGCGGCTGTCGTGGCCTGCCAGTCACCACAGCGTCCGCGTGTGGCAACCGTTCCAGTACCTGTGAACTGAGACGAGAATATCTGTCTGCTATATCGCACAGTGTTTCACCAGTGGGAGTCATCGGGTCAGTGACGGGACTGACAACGTTAGTTTCATAGAAAGGGGTTTCAGTCCCTCTCAAAGCGGGAAATGTATCATCAGAAGCAGAGTCCACTCTGCATGTTGATGCTATGTTTCCTGAGATGGCCGCAGTGCTTGCGGAAGTCTCCGAAGGACAAGAGAAGTTTATCTTAGCTACAGTATCGTATGACTCCAAGGAGGAGGGAAGTTGCTGACTCACAGAGACTGCTGGCTCTAAATCATGAAAATAATGGTCAATTAGGTTTGCTGATTGAATGTGACGAGATATTGTAATATCTGCTTCAGTCAGATTCTGCACAAAGAAGTGTCAAAACGTCTTTTTCCCAAGGGTTACTTTCGACAGATACTCCTTGTGGATGCCAGCGTTAGGAGAAGACAGTGTGGTCAGTGGAACGACACAGTTACATGTGGCCACAATTGGTTGTTTTTCCAATCCATCAGTGGCACCAAACAATCCATCAAGTCTGCTCCGAGTAGCAGATGTTCAGTAACATACACATGGGAAACAACCAATACGTCTTGGAAGTGTAGTTTCAGCATGAGTCGCGAGGTGAGAGGCGAGGTAAAATTAGAGCACTCATTATGAATTTGGGTCCCAAGGTTTTTATATGACCAATCATATCGAGTGCTTCCAATGACGAATTTAACGCAAGCCACCTGTCCCTGGGTGAAGATGGCTGACAAAACATTATGGTGGAACTAAATGTAAGTAGTTATAATGTCATAACGAGTCGAGAGGAATACATTAGTTCATGTAGAGACAAACGTGTGTGCATATTTTTTTGTCATAAAGTTAATTTACGAGAATCGCCATTTAGCAAGTTATCTGGCTAGCTAACACTAGCCATCTAGCTAGCTAGTGTTATGACAGGAGAGTGAATTTGTAATTTGTGTTGCTTAACCTCTCTAGGGGAGGTGGGACGAAATCGTCCCACACTATTCAACAGCCAGTGAAAAATCAGAGCGCCAAATTTAAAACCACAAAATGTCATAATTCAAAGTTCTCAAACATAGGACTTATTTTAAACCATTTTATAGATACACTTCTCCTGAATCGAACCACGTTGTCCGATTTCCAAAAGGCTTTACAGCAAAAGCAAAACATTAGATTATGTTAGGAGAGTACATAGACACAAATAATCACACAGCCATTTTCCAAGCAAGCATATATGTCACAAAAACCAAAACCACAGCTAAATGCAGCACTAACCTTTTATGATCTTCATCAGATGACACTCCTAGGACATTATGTTATACAATGCATGCATGTTTTGTTCAATCAAGTTCATATTTATATCAAAAAACAGCTTTTACATTAGCATGTGATGTTCAGAACTAGTATACCCACCGAAAACTTTCGGTGAATTTACTAAATTACTCATGATAAACGTTGACAAAATACATAAATTATTTTAAGAATTATAGATACAGAACTCCTTTATGCAATCGCTATGTCCGATTTTAAAATAGCTTTTTGGCGAAAGCACATTTTTCAATATTCTGAGTACATAGCTCGGCCATCACGGCTAGCGATTTTGACATCCGCCAATTTCGGGGTCACCTAAACTCAGAATTACTATTAGAAAAATTGGATTACCTTTGCTGTTTTTCGTCAGAATGCACTCCCAGGACTTCTACTTCAACAACAAATGTTTTGGTTCCAAATAATCCATAGTTATATTCAAATACCTCCGTTTTGTTCGTGCATTCAGGTCACTATCCGAAGGGTAACGCGCGAGCGCATTTCGTGACAAAAAAATGCAAAATATTCCATTACCGTACTTAGAAGCATGTCAAACGCTGTATTTAAAATTTTTCTCGTAAAATAGCGATAAAATTCCAACCGGGCAACGTTGTATTCATTCAAAGACTGAAAGAAAAAAATGGAGAAGTCTCGTGAACGCACATCTCCAGTCTCACTGTCCCCAGGCTGACCACTTACAAACTCTGCTCCTATACTTTGCCCAGAGACAACAGACACCCCATTCCACTTTCTGGCGGCTTTAGAGAGCCAATGGAAGCCTTAGAAGGTGTCACGTTACAGCACAGATGCTGTAATTTCGACAGAGATGCAACAGAAGGACAACAAATTGTCAGACAGGGCACTTCCTGCATGGAATCTTCTCAGGTTCTGGCCTGCCATAGGAGTTCTGTTATACTCACAGACACCATTCAAACAGTTTTAGAAACTTTAGAGTGTTTTCTATCCAAATCTACTAATTATATGCATATTCTAGTTTCTGGGCAGGAGTAGTAACCAGATTAAATCGGGTACGTCTTTTATCCGGCCGTGAAAATACTGCCCCCTATCCCAAAGAAGTTAATGTTTTAGGGACACCTGAGAAAAGCAGCAAACCAGGCTGTTGTTTTGTGAAACAGTGGATGTAAAGAATCTAGCTAGCTAAAGCATTTACTGCAAATTGAATGTACAATTGTATAAGCTTGCCTTGCAACGCAGCTGAAGTAACATAGCTAGCTAAATATTTACTTGCTTATTGTGTAGTGGAGGATAAAAATAACTGTATGCCTATGGATGTGTAGCTAGCTACAGTATGTAGCCAATCTGTGTATGGACCCTAAAACGTTAGGTTCTGATCTAATATTCATACCAATCTATGAACGTCAGCTATCATAGTTGTTGTATCAACTTCAAGTCTGAATGGAATTAATGAAGCCTATGGATAGAGTAGAATATAATAACTTTATTGTCCTATATACATGTACTGTAGTTATTACCACACATGAGATCCCACATTGTAGCCTGTACATTGAATATTTTCACTGATTATGTATACTTGCTTGGCAAATTAAGGTGCGGTTCAGGTATGAATCTCTGAGACATTCTTTTTCAGTCATATCAATCTCCATTATTTGAACGATGCTGTGTCTGCATGTATGCATTACAATTATACACTTCAACAGTGTTTACCACTCCTGCTCCTGAGACATCAATGATTACACATTGTAACTATGCAATAGACTATAAACATGATTTAAGTAAAGGCTGATTTGTAATTCATATACACAGAAAAAAAACTATGCATATCTAACTCCCTTCATCTGCATTAATTTGTGGACACAGGATAGTATTTCAATGAGATACTTAATTTCAACCAGTGGAGAATGTGAAGCGCTTCATTGAAAGAAGTTCATTATCCAGGTGTTATAAATACATAAATTGTAATTATGATAAGTGTAATATTATATTATAAATAAAACGAGGAAGAAAGACGAAGTGGGGAGAGATGTGTAGAAGGCAGAAAGGTAAAGAGGTAAGAACAGCGGCAGACAGCATATGATTAACGAATTACAGTGCTACCCTAATATTCTCTCAGTTCATCACAATTGCGGTGTTTCCTAACCAGCCTTGGTCCCCCAGTTGGCCCGAAGATTATCTTAAGAGCGGGTGAGGTGGCGATGACGGTACTGGCTTCCTCTCTCACATCAAAACATACCTCAGAGAGCATGATTAAGCCTTGTTTTTTTTATTCTAACACAGTCAGTCATCATAATCATCAGGAGGTGAAATGCAAAACTGACCTTGGGTCATTAACTCTGGGACTACTACATCTCTGTCTGTATTTCAAACTAAAGCATCTCTTTAATAATACTTTCTGTTGACCTGACCAAGTGACCTCTCACCTATGATCATGCTGTGCCCTCTGTGTCAGCCAGTTCAGATGCGGGAGGGGTTCACCAAAACAGCTGATATAACCTAGAGGATTTAGGGAGAAGGGGGAGAGGGATGAAGTGAAGAAGAGAGACTGTTGTGTGTGTGTGGTCTCACCTGGTGTCCACACTAAGTGGCTACAGAGTACTTTATGCTGAAAAACAGACACATGAGGACAAACAATATATGATAATGTCAATAGAAGATACTGTAAGTGACGCAGACACCTATTGGAGTGTTCCTGAAACATTTAAATAGAGGGCTATGTGTCACACCACTTGGTTATTGCAAGGCTAACCCCCAGGGAAATCATGACTTGGCAGCAACAGATAGTCCAGTGAAAATGGCTGTGTTTATGTGGTGTAAATCTGAAAATTAGCAGCTGACATCTTAAGGGTTTTTTAATTAATGCACGTTAGACAGGTTCCAAGTACAACAAGACAGGCAGAGATGAAGAGAGAAAAAGAACACAACAGTTTAATTACCTCTGGTTATGGACACTTTTGCCAGCAATAAAGCTTCCACGGCCTGTTCCTCAGACAGTGAACATCTGGCAATAACTACATTTTCGACCCCTTGATCAGCTCACTCTCTGAAAGTAAAGAAAATAGCTTCTTTTTTTGTAGATATGAAAACAATAACTGAGATATGACTGCTCAATCTAAAGCAGCAGATGTCATTTTCAGGATACGTCAATACAGCACAGAAAGCTTAACGCCAGACTGGTATTGTGGTTGTTCATTGGGCGATGGGAAATGTGCAATGATACCTGCACCATCTACACGCTGCAAAGACTCCCTAACTCTTCGTGACAGACATAGTGTTCTTTCATCCTTCTGTAAAAAAGCTAACCGTTACACTGTTGTGAAATATGATTATATATTATATATATGAAACAAATAGGACATGGCCTGCTTATGAGTTGCCATGAAAGAAAGTTAGATTAATTCAACTGAAAATGGCGAGAACAGGCATTCGTAGCTAAATGCTTTTGGTTAGCTTGAGAATAATAATGGCATGATTTATCATTCTACAGTATGTATGTATGTATGTATGTATGTATGTATGTATGTATGTATGTATGTATGTATGTATGTATGTATGTATGTATGTATGTAATATAGTAGAATGTTACGAACCGACACTGAATCGTAGGAGCTAACTACTAGCTATGTAAAAGTTGGACGGAAGAACACCCAGTGCTGCTTACCTGAGATGCCATCATCACACAGTCCTTCTTCGTAGGTGTTGGATGGAAGAACGCCCAGTGCTGCTTACCTGAGATGCCATCATCCCACAGTCCTTCGTCGTAGGTGTCCGCTATGATTTCCTTTGTGTTAGAAAAAAGTTGCTTTCAGAACAATTACTTTTGATTGAAAATAAAAAAAAGTTTTGCTCTCAACAAAAAGTCACAAATGTACCTCCATAGCATATGAGTCCCATAGGGCGGCGTGCAATTGGTCCAGCGTGGTCCGGATTTGGCCGGGGTAGGCCGTCATTGAAAATAACAATTTGTTCTTAACTGACTTGCCTAGTTAAATAAAAGTTAAATAAAAATGTTTTAACTTCTTACATCTACACGTTCCGCTAGCGGAACGTCTGCTCCAATATCCAATGATGGGCGGGGCGCGAAATTCAAACTCCTCTAAATCCGAAAACTTACACTTTTCAAACATATGACTATGTTACAGCTATTTAAAGACAAGACTCTCCTTTATCTAACCAAACTGTCCGATTTCAAAAAGGCTTTACAGCGAAAGCAAAACATTAGATTATGTCAGCAGAGTACCCAGCCAGGAATAATCACACAGCCATTTTTCAAGCTAGCATATCATGTCACATAAACCCAAACCATATCTAAATGCAGCACTAACCTTTGATGATCTTCATCAGATGACACACCTAGGACATTGTGTTATACAATACATGCATGTCTGTTCAATCAAGTTCATATTTATATCAAAAACCAGCTTTTTACATTAGCATGTGACGTTCAGAACTAGCATTCCCACCGAACACTTCCGGTGATTTTACTAAATTACTCACGATAAACGTTCACAAAAAGCATAACAATTATTTTAAGAATTATAGATACAGAACTCCTCTATGCACTCGATATGTCCGATTTTAAAATAGCTTTTCGGATGAAGCACATTTTGCAATAATGTAAGTACATAGCCCGGCGTTACAGGGCTAGCTATTTAGACACCCACCCAGTGTAGCCTTCACCAAAATCACATTTCCTATAAGAAAAATGTTCTTACCTTGCTTGTTCTTCATCAGAATACACTGCCAGGACTTCTACTTCAATAACAAATGTAGGTTTGGTCCCAAATAATCCATCGTTATATCCAAACAGCGACGTTTTGTTCGTGCGTTCTAGACACTATCCCAACGCTAAATCTCGGCCACGAGCATGACGCAAAATATGACAAAAAATTTCGAAATATTCCATTACCGTACTTCGAAGCATGTCAACCGCTGTTTAAAACCAATATTTATGCAATTTATCTCGTAGAGAAGCGATAATATTCCGACCGGGAATCTGCCTGTCTGTAAACTGAGGAAAAAACCAAAAGCCGGGGGCGGGGCGTGTCACGCGCCTAAGGCTTAGTCCATTGACTGACCACTCAGCATTTGCTCTCGTGTGCTTCAGCCAGGGCTTTGAATGACATCATTCCTGTTTTTCCCGGGCTGTGAGACTCCATTGTTGACGTGAGAATTGTCACGTAAGAGCAGAGATCCTTTGTAAACGACAGAGATAATAAAGAAGGGCAAGAAATGTTCAGACAGGGTACTTCCTGAACAGAAGCATCTCAGGTTTTTGCCTGCCATAGGAGTTCTGTTATACTCACAGACACCATTCAAACAGTTTCAGAAACTTTGGAGTGTTTTCTCTCCAAAGCTAATAATTATATGCATATTCCAGTTTCTGGGCAGGACTAATAATCAGATTAAATCGGGTACGTTTTTTATCCAGCCGTGAAATTACTGCCCCCTAGATGTAACAGGTTAAATAAAAATTGGCCTGTGAATAACCACACCTTCATACAAACGTGCTACTGTATGCAGAATTCTTGACACATAACAGAAGATGCTGCTAAATCCTGCCAGCAGGCCCACAAGCGATCCACTCAGGCGCAGAATGATGACGCATGGAAGAGGGAAAGGAACAAGATTGGAACAACAACAATTTGTTGTAAGTTGGGGGGGGGGGGCTAATAGCTGAACAATAGACTATTCAACCTTTACTAAAGAATAGTCTAATAGCCGAGCTAGGTGTGAAAACCCCCCCTCCTATCACAGACCAGATTTGCCCTAATGACCAAGGGTTAGCTTGCTACTCAATGTAATAAAGTAATGGCTTTTCAAATAAGTTAAGGTAACATATCCCAACACGTTATGCTGGCTGACAATTTGTTAGCTACGCTGTCCTTACAAACCACATAACATATCATTACAGCAGTATGTACCAGTATGTTAGCTAGCTACCTAATGTTAGAAGTTATACATCAAACTTGCCAGTATATTAACTACAGGCTATCTAATTACCCAATGTTTAGTGACTTGATTATTCCCGTCATTCTTAGCTTAGCTAAATGGTATAGTCGTTGTGCGTTCTCAATGGACATTCGGGTGCTTTTGTAAATTTGCTCTGGCTACCTACACCGATTTCAGAGCACTCTCTGAGTTCTGAGATTGGCAAACCAACGTGGGCTGTAGGGCCCAAGTAGTTAATGAAGCGGGGATACGTGTTTGACAGAAACATTTGTTTGAATGACAATAGCTCTTCCATTCCTGCTTTAGTGAGCAGGCCAAAGTAAGCTGAACGAAGCCTATGATAGTATGGTTGTGGGTGTTCGTTCCAAGCCTGTTTGACGGTGTTAGCCAGTGAGCTGTCGTGTTTGCGAGTCGCAGAACTACTGAATTCTATTTTCAAAGCCGTGGAAAGTTTTGCATAGTCGTTTTGCACTTGTTGCTGTTGTAGATTGATGAATCTTGTCACGTGTCTATTCGACATTCGCTTAAACAGGAAAAGCCTGTCAGTACCCGTAGCGTTTGGGTAGACATCCAAGGTGTTTTCTATGTCTGCTAAGAACATCTCAGTGTCGTTTGGCTTCCCTGGAACGGGGTCACTGGTGCAGATGTTTTTGACGATTTTGTCAAGGCATTCTGTGCCAAGTGCGCAGAGACGGTTGGCTTCATCCTGTGGGGAAAATTGGGGCCGAAAGGCCAAGAGGAGAAGCTGGCGAGGAGGCACCATATTGTTCTTGGCGAGGACAGCACCATATTACTCTGTGTCGAATGGCCGAGATGAGAAGACTGAGGGACACCTGAGAGAGAGGCAAAGTCTGAAGCCTTTTGCTGTCTTCACTCCTTTGTGTACCGAGCTCCGTGACCGTTTCGGGAAGCCCTCCAGATGGTGGTATTCTGCTGCATCGCAGAGTCCACTTGGGCGCTTAGAGTACTTATTTTAGACATGTGAGTGTCGCGCTGGCTCCGTTCGGACTCATATTTATATGTCACGGTTTGCAGGTAGAGGTCTTGAGTGCAGAGCAAGAGATTCAGAGATTTTGCTTGGAGATACATTTTTCCGTTGCTCTCTCATCAGTCATTTGATCAGCGACTTCAATGAGTTCCGCAATTTTTTTTATTGTGTTCATTAATTGATTTTCTTTGGTCTGCAGCATTTGGACTAGAACATTATTGCTTTGAGTGTTGTTCATCAAAACTGCATGCATGTTATCAAGTTGTGCACCCATTTGTAGGTAACTCGTCAGATTTATCTAGTTTTGAGTGGACTTCGTCATATTTAGTTTTGGCTAAATTGGGTTGTTCCTGTAGAAGACGATTTTGTTGAAGAGATTGTGCTCGTTCGTCATCATACGTTTTTGTCATTACTTTTAATTGTTCAGTTTTCAAATGCAGTTCCACGGCTAGCAATATTTTTCTGCTTTGTAATTAGTTTCCCGGTTCTCTCCACCTGTCCCTTCATGGCAACCGTTTCTTGCTTGTGCTTCTGCTGTGCACTGCGGTACTGGACTGATGTCGATCTCTGCTTGTGGCCATACATCAGGGCTAAACTGGAGAGAACCTTTACAAGGTCTTTTACAATTTCTGCTGTTTTCTTGCTTATGGCATAGTTTGGGTTTATATCGCTGCTGAGGTCTGCGATCAATCATTCTACAGGTGAAGTTTCACTAATTAATGTGACAATGGGGACCACCCCCTCTGATAGTGGTCTTCTGGTCAGACTTCGGAGGCGCACACACCACCCACCGCTTCTGAGTATATTACTCAATAATGTCCAGTCCCTATTCAACAAGGTCGACAAAATTAGGGCACGGGTTGCGTTCCAAAGAGACATCAGGGATTGTAACATACTCTGTTTCACGGAAACATGGCTCTCTTGGGATATGCTGTCGGAGTCGATAAAGCCGCGCCGACAGGAAAAACCATCTCTCCGAAAAGAAGGTTGGGGGTTTTCATGATTGTGTAATTGTAACAACATACAGGAACTCAATTATTTTTGTTCACCTCCCAAGAGAATTCTCTTCCGTTATTGTCACAGCCGTGTATATCCCCCTCAAGCCGATACCACGACGGCCCTCAAGGAACTTCACTGGACTTTATGCTAACTGGAAACCATATATCCGGAGGCTGCATTTATTCTAGCTGGGGACTTTAACATAGCTAATTTGAGAATAAGGCTACCTAAATTCAATCAGCATATCGTCTGTAGCACTCACGCCGGAAAAACACTGTACCACTGTTACTCTAATTACCACGATGCATACAAGGCCCTCCCCCGCCCTCTTTCGGCAAATCTGACCACGACTCCATTTTGCTCATCCCTTCCTATAGGAAGAAACTCAAACAGGAAGCACCCGTGCTAAGAACTATTTAACGCTGTTCTGACCAATCGGAATCCAAGTTTCAAGATTGTTTTGATCACATGGACTGGGATATGTTCCGGGAAGCCACAGAGAATAACATCGACGTATACGCTGATTCGGTGAGTGAGTTTATAAGGAAGTGTATAGGAGATGTTGTACCCACTGACTATTAAAACCTACCCTAACCAGAAACCGTGGCTAGACGGCGGCATAAGTGCAAACCACCGCAGTTAACCATGGAAAGGCGACTGGGAATATGGCCGAATACAAACAGTATAGTTATTCCCTCCGCAATGCAATCAAACAAGCAAAATGTGAGTACAGAAACAAAGTGGAGTCGCAATTCAACGGCTCAGACACGAGACGCATGAGGCTGGAAAACCAGCCACGTCACGGACACCGAAGTCTTGCTCCCAGATATCCCAAAAAATGTCAAAATATTCCATTACCGTACTTCGAAGCATGTGAAACGCTGTTTAAAATCAATTTTTATGATATTATTCCAACCGGGCGACGTTGTATTCATTCAAAGACTGAAAGAAAAACATGGAGTCGTCTCGTGGACGCGCATCTCCAGTGTCATTATTCCCTGCCTGACCACTCACAAAAACTCATGCTGTTTTTTGCCCAGAGACTGCAGAGACGTCATTCCACTTTCTGGCGCCTTCTGAGAGCCAATGGAAGCCTTAGAAAATGTCACGTTACAGCAGAGATGCTGTATTTTTGATAGAGATGCCACAGAAGGAGAACAAATTGTCAGACAGGGCACTTCCTGTATGGAATCTTCTCAGGTTTTGGCCTGCCATATGAGTTCTGTTATACAGACACCATTCAAACAGTTTTAGAAACTTTAGGGTGTTTTCTATCCAAATCGACTAATTATATGCATATTCTAGTTTCTGGGCAGGAGTAGTAACCAGATTAAATCGGGTACGTTTTTTATCAGGCCGTGAAAATACTGCCACCTATCCCAAACAGGTTAATAAAGCCACTTAAATAATTTTAACATTTCTTGCATTACTCATCTCATATATATATATATATATATATATATATATATATATATATATATATATATATATATATATATATATATATATATATATATATATATATATATATATATATATACACACACACACACACACACACACACACACATATATATCACACACTGTATTCTATACTATCTATTACATCTTAGCCTATGCCGCTCTGTCATTGCGCATCCATATATTCATGTTTATATATTGTTATTCCATTCCTTTGCTTAGAGTCGTGTGTATTAGGTTTTTGTTGTGGAATTGTTAGATATTACTTGTTAGATGTTGCTGCACTATCGGAACTAGAAGCACACTCGCAAAACATTCGCAATAACATCTGCTAACCATGTGTATGTGACCAATAAAATTTGATTTGATATTATTAAAAATAAAAATATGTTTAAAAAAGTTTTTATTTTTCAAAGTTTGGGTTTTGAGTCGTTGGAAGCTGCAAAAATGATTTTAATCTATTTATAGACATTAATAAAACATCAATACTGGATCAGTAACGTGGGAGTTGGACGTAAATTAATTTGCAAAAGCAAATTTAATTGATTAAGTAATGTCAATTATTAATCATACCCGTATAGGCTATCTGGGAATTAAACTTAAATTAACCTGAAAGCGTCGCTGTATCAAGGTTAATGTGGAAAAGTTTCAAATGTCTCATTGGTTGGAACAAATTAATTTGGTCCTTATCCAAATTATAAACCTGGTAAAACACGTTTGTTTGGCAATTTAACTTTCTTGTTAAATCGAATCAGACAACGATATCCAATCAGTTGAGATGGGTTGGATATTCTTAAAGTGTAACCAGCTGTTACAAATGTGAGAAGACCTTGGTTCTCACAATGGATTATTTTTTCACAAAAAAAATACTGCCGATTCTTCACCACAAGGGGTCACTTAGCCCTGAAAGCTGAACTCACAAGGGATTCCAGCAGAGGTGGGACTTCCATCACCCAAGACACAAGGTTTCGCCCTGAAAGATGAACGAAATAAAATGGCTGCTCTTTCTCTGTTAGCTTAAGATTGAATGCAAAGCTAGCCGTTAACTTCCTGTCACACAGGGTCCCCTTCAATACGAGACCAGGGGTTTACTAATGACGTCTCAATTTCAACCCAATCGGCGTTTCTTTGCCAGCAATGTTACTAGAACACGCAATAACATAAAGAAATATTTGCTGTGTCTTTTCAAGTTTTTTAAGCACGATAGAGAGATAATGTTTTGCTTTGGCCAACAAATATATCTTCTCAAATTTCCTTGGCTGGCCAATATGTTCTAGAAATTAATACTCGCTGAGTCTGCTCACTCTGACCCTTACTCAATATGCAACACCGGAGGCAATCTTCCTAGTATCTTGGTCAAATGGAAACACACAGTCACTCTCAACGATAATCCTACCTACACTCTATTGGTGTATAACGTAATCTGCTACACAATTCATATAGACAATTAAACAGCAAGGCCTAATTTTGTTTTAGATTCCTCGCACGGGGGCTCCAATATGTCGTGACTTTACTTTCATTAATCTGATTACTGTTATTTATTTAATCCACTAACTAAATTTAGCAAAAAAAGAAACGTCCCTTTTTCAGGACCCTGTCTTCAAAGATTATTCGTAAAAATCCAAATAACTTCACAGACCTTCATTGTAAAGGGTTTAAACACTGTTTCCCATGCTTGTTCAATGAACCATAAACAATTAATGAACATGCACCTGTGGAACGGTTGTTAAGACACTAACAGCTTACAGGTAGGCAATTAAGGTCACTGTTATGAAAACGTAGGACACTAAAGAGGCCTTTCTACTGACTCTGAAAAAAAACAAAAGAAAGATGCCCAGGGTCCCTGCTCATCTGCGTGAATGTGCCTTAGGTATGCTGCAAGGAGGCATGAGGACTGCAGATGTGGCCAGGGCAATAAATTGCATCGTCCGTACTGTGAGACGCCTACGACAGTGCTACAGGGAGACAGGACGGACAGCTGATCGTCCTCGCAGTGGCAGACCACGTGTAACAACACCTGCACAGGATCGGTACATCCGGACATCACACCTGCAGGACAGGTACAGGATGGCAACAACAACTGCCTGAGTTACACCAGGAACGCACAATCCCTCCATCAGTGCTCAGACTGTCCGCAATAGGCTGAGAGAGGCTGGACTGAGGGCTTGTAGGCCTGTTGTAAGGCAGGTCCTCACCAGACATCACCGGCAACAACGTTGCCTATGGGCACAAACCCATCGTTGCTGGACCAGACAGGACTGGCAAAAAGTGCTCTTCACTGACGAGTCGCGGTTTTGTCTCACCAGGGGTGATGGTCAGATTCGCGTTTATCGTCGAAGGAATGAGCGTTACACCGAGGCCTGTACTCTGGAGCGGGATCGATTAGGAGGTGGAGGGTCCGTCATGGTCTAGGGCGGTGTGTCACAGCATCATCTGACTGAGCTTGTCATTGCAGGCAATCTCAACACTGTGCGTTGCAGGGACGTCATCCTCCTCCCTCATGTGGTACCTTTCCTGCAGGCTAATCCTGACATGATCCTCCAGAATGACAATGCCACCAGCCATACTGCTCATTCTGTGCGTGATTTCTGCCAAGGCCAGCGAAGAGCCCGGATCTCAATCCCATTGAGCACGTCTGGGACCTGTTGGATCAGAGGGTGAGGGCTAGGGCCATTCCCCCCAGAAATGTCCGGGAACTTGCAGGTACCTTGGTGGAAAAGTGGGTAACGTCTCACAGCAAGAACTGGCAAATCTGTTGCAGTCCATGAGGAGATGCACAGCAGTACTTAATGCAGCCACACCAGATAATGACTGTTACTTTTTTGACCCCCCCTCTGTTCAAGGACACATAATTCAATTTCAGTTAGAAACACATCTGTTGAACTTGTTCAGTTTATGTCATGCTGAAACAGGAAGGACCTTCCACAAACTGTTGCCACAATGTTGGAAGCACAGAATCATCTAGAATGCCATTGTATGCTGTAGCACTAAGATTTCCTTTCACTGGAACTAAGGGGCCTAGCCCGAACCATGAAAAACAGTCGCAGACATTATTCCTCCTCCACCAAACTTTACAGTTGGCACTATGCATTGGGGCAGGTAGCGTTCTCCAGGCATCCACCAAACCCAGATTAGTCTGTCGGCCTGACAGATGGTGAAGTGTGATTCATCCAGGGGCGTAACTTTGGTTTTAGATGTGGAGGGCAGATACATTTTTATGAAAAAAAATCCATTTAGATCAACCCTCCAAACAACCTACCCGACCACTCGGAGGCGTCCGCATGGTCCTAAGCACACTGTTGCCTCGTTTTCTATCACATTCCAATGATACGACAGGGGGGGGGGACAAAAATGCAATTTCAGAAAGTGGGAGGGGATGTTCCCCTCCGTCCCCAGTGAAAGTTGTGCCCCTGGATTTATCCCTCCAGAGAACGCGTTTCCACTGCTCCAGAGTCCAATGGCGACAAGCTTTAGGTGGCATTTTATGACGGTGCCACGTTGAAAGTCACTGAGCTCTTCAGTAAGGCCATTCTACTGCCAATGTTTGTCTATGTACATTGCATGGCTGTGTGCTCGATTTTATACACCTTTCAGCAACAGGTGTGGCTGAAATAGCCGAATCCACTAATTTGAACGGGTGTCCACATACTTTGGTATATATAGTTAATTCACAAACGGAAGTAATTTTAGTGAGGCGTTATCCTGCAATATTGATTTAGTGTTGGGGATGTGGAATCTTGACAATTCTGGAGACGGAGGATCATACCTTTATGTTGAGATTGTTGTTGTTTTGTTGACTACATGCTTGCTGAACACTTTAATTTAGGGATGGAGATATGTATAAAGCCTTGTAAAAAAAAAAATTCTACAAAATTTGCCAATATCAGTAGGCATAATATTTGAATATTAGAAGAAATAGTAGCGGTCTCTTTCTGTATGCTGCCTTCATGAATCCTTCATTTTAATTGCAGAACCATAATGGAATTACCTGCAGGTGTGACAATGGCTTTTTAAAAAAAATCATTACAAAGAATTTAGGGGAGAGTTAAGTTGAGCCTAAGGGTTAAGTTGAGCCACCCTTGTTTCTAGGAAATCATACACAAAATGTATAATTTTACCAAATATTTAGGAAGGGGGAATAATTTCATGGAGTCTGTGAAGGACGAAACCACATGGAAAAAGTGGTAGTAAGTTAGGCCCAAAAAACTGCTTTTCACCAAGTCAAATGAATGTATTGTGTTAGAGGTTTAATGATGCTTAACCTACCCAGTCTCACGTCTTAACTTACCCCAAGTTGTGCCAATAGACCACTTTTTTTTTTAGAACTGTAATATTTACATGAATTCTGATTATTTCCAGGGATACACGACATCCTGAAATATATGTAGATATCTTTCTTAGAAATACAACTATATTTCCCTTGACGGAGTGATGCTGAATGTAAAAAATTGCTCAACTTACCCTTCTCTCCCCTCTTGTTTTTTCTCTCTTTCTTGTTTTTAAAAAGGGACTTTAATATTAAGCGTGAAAAATAATATTAGTGTCTCTCTCAGACTTCTCTTTATCCTCCTACCCCCCCCCCCCCCCCACCACCTCTATACCCCCGCTCTCTCTCTGAGGGATTGTAGTGTTGTCAGCCTGGCAGGGCCCACTCCTTTGTGGCTGACTGGTATAAGTGCCCGCAGGGAGCAGCAACCAAATCTGATTGGGGATCTAAAAAAGAAATACATCGCTGTTACGCTGCGCTGCTGCCGTATTGATGAGTTGAATGTAGGGCTCTCATTTCCATGCCCGAAGCATGCAGGCATAAAAATAATATTTTAATAAATGGTACTCGCTGATGCATGTAGTTTATGTGTCGTGTTGTGCTGTTATTATAGGGAGTCTGTAGGGAGTGTCTTTCTATCCCTCTCCCAAAACACACAGGTTGTACAACTGATGAACAACGCATTTGACACAACGGTTGCGATACATGTTTTTGAAGTTTGTCTGCACAGAAATGTTTACATAACCATTGTGTGGTGTCTCTTTACAAAGTTTAGAATTCCCCTACATACAACCATCAGGTCTTGACCTCCCTATATTCTCAACACACTATTCACGAGCCTTTAAATCGCCTTCCTAAAACCATGGGGAACGTCAGCAATAGAAATAAGTAGAGTAGGGGGCAAATCACAGTGGTCCAGCTAGCTATCTATAATTCTCTTTGAGTTCTGTATTGCAAAATCTATTTCTTCCTGCTTCACACACTTGTAAATAATATATATCTTTCCATGGCAGAGAAACAGTGTTTCTTCCTCAATCAACCATCTGCATGGCCTACGGTTTTTCCAGTGTTCGTCCCAAATGGCACCCTATTACCTATATAGTGCAATACTTTTGACCGGAGCCCTTTGGGCCCCTAGTGCAATAGGAATAGGGTGGCATTTGGGACACAATTATCGTATCATAGCAACAACCTCTGCATTATTCATCTTTATGATTATTATTGACATTATAATTATGTTCTTTGGAGACGAGGGGCCTTAGCGTGTGAAATATACTTCTCATTCAAACTGAAACCGGTCAATATCTACAGTATACCAGAGAAATCACTATGTGGAGTGGAGTGACTAAGAAATCCATGGAAAGAAAAATGACAACAGTGAATCAGATATGCAGCTCAGCCCTAAAATATGAATACACTGAATAATAACAGTGTAATATACGCTTCCATCCATCTTAAACAAGTGTACGTCCTAGATGGCACCGTATTCCGTTGCCTTACTCAACTTTAGTGCACTATATAGGGAATAGGGTGCTATTTCGGGACACAAATGCTTCACCCTTCAAGACAGAAACATAGATATATATAGTACCAGTCAAACATTTGGACACACCTACTCATTCCAGGGTTTTTCTTTATTTTTTCTATATTGTAGAATAATAGTGAAAACAAACTATGAAATAACACATATGGAATCATGTAGTAACCAAAAAAGTGTTAAACAAATCTAAATATATAGCCACCCTTTGCCTTGCTTTAAACACTCTTGGAATTCTCTCAACCAGCTTCATGAGTAGTCACCTGGAATGCATTTCAATTAACAGGTGTGCCTTGTTAAAAGTTCATTTGTGGAATTTCTTTCATTCTTAATGCGTTTGAGCCAATCAGTTGTGTTGTGACAAGGTAGGGGAAGTATACAGAAGATATCCCTATTTGGTAAAAAACCAAATCCATCGTATGGCAAGAACAGCTCAAATAAGCAAAGAGAAATTACAGTCCATCATCACTCTAAGACATGAAGGTCAGTCAATCTGGAAAATGTCAAGAACTTTGAAAAGGCTGTAGAGGTCGGCCGATTAAATAGTTATAACAATCGGTAATCGGTATTTTTGGACACCGATTTGCCGTTTTTTTTTTTTTTTTTACACCTTTATTTAACTAGGCAAGTCAGATTAGACACATTCTTATTTTCAATGATGGCCTAGGAACGGGGGGTTAACTGCCTTGTTCAGGGGCAGAACAACAGCTTTTTACCTGGTCACCTGGGGGATTCGTTTTTGCAACCTTCCGGTTACTAGTCCAACGCTCTAAACACCTGCCTTACATTGCACTCCACGAGGAGCCTGCGTGGCAGGCTGACTACCTGTTACCCGAGGGCAGCAAGAAGCCAAGGTAAGTTGCTAGCTAGCATTAAACCTTTCTTCTAAAAAACGATCAATCTTAACATAATCACTAGTTAAACTAGTAATATCATCAACCATGTGTAGTTATCTAACGTGTCCTGCGTTGCATATAATCGATGTGTGTTAATTTTTCATCGAATCACAGCCTACTTCGGCAAACGGGTGATGATTTAACAAGCGCATTTGCGAAAAAAGCACCGTCATTGCACCAATGTACCTAACATAAACATCAATGCCTTTCTTTAAAATCAATACACAAGTATATATTTTAAAACCTGCATATTTAATTAATATTGCCTGCTAACATGAATTTCTTATAACTAGGGAAGTGACGTTGTGTTACTTCTCTTGTGTTCCGTGCAAGCAGTCAGGGTATATACAGCAGTTAGGGCTGCCTGGCTCATTGCGAACTGTGTGAAGTCAATTTTTTTCTAACAAAGGACGTAATTAATTTGCCAGAATTGTACATAATTATGACATAACATTGAAGGTTGTGCAAAGTAACAGGAATATTTAGACTTAGGGATGCCACCCGTTAGATAAAATACGGAACGCTTCCGTATTTCACTGAAATAATAAACGTTTCATTTTCGAAATGATAGTTTCCGGATTTGGCCATATTAATGCCCAAAGGCTCATATTTCTGTGTGTTATGTTATAATTAAGTCTATGATTTGATATTTGATAGAGCAGTCTGAGCGATGGTAGGCAGCAGCAGGCTCGTAAGCATTCATTCAAACAGCACCTTCGTGCGTTTGCCAGCAGCTCTTCGCAATTCTTCAAGCATTGCGCTGTTTATGACTTCAA